>NC_033798.1:52690477-52776759 GCF_001876935.1 Asparagus officinalis
TTTTTTCCTCCTTTTGTTTTTCCTCAATCCCCCCCCCCTCTCTCTCTCTCTCTCTCTCTCTCTCTCTCTCTCTCTCCCCCTCCCTCCCTCCCTCTCTCTCTCTCTCTCTGAGATCTCTTTTCCAAAGTACTCAAAAAAATCTCTGACAAAGACGCTCATACTATGAATAGCCGCACACAGTTCTAATATAAGAAATCCTAAAACCAAAACGGACTAGAAATCTATTTGTATTCGTATCTGCTATCGATCGACCGATAGCTCTGCATCGGTTGACTGACCAGAGAAGATTTTCCCAGTCAATTCCTGCTAATACCTATCGGTCGACTGATTATTCGTATTAGTTGACCGACCAGAGCTAATCCTGTAAATGCTCTTCTGGCGGTCGAATCGGTCGACTGATGCATCTTTATCAGTCGACTGATCGGTCTCTTCTATGTGCATGATTGTTCCCAGGTTTGGGCCAAAACCAACATCAATCACCTCGTGATGTAGAAACTCTAACAAACCCATTGTCGAACGAAAGAGAATAGCAATTTGCTGTAGAAATAGATTACAAGATCAAAGACATGAGTTTCACGTGTTTCGATAATCACCTACATCCATAGAGAGAGATTTTTCTTTATATTAGATTATAAGATACTATCTATTGTTGTGTTCTTAAAAGAACCCATGAGAAAATCATTCTCAATCTCAGCAAAATATCTCTCAAAACCCTAGACTTTTTCTTAGTTTCTCTCTACTTTGTCTATTATAATATACACCTCTGCTTGGTTTTTTCCCCTCCCTTTCATACCCTAGACTTTGAAGAGTCTATTTATAGCCCCACATATAGATACATAACCAAATACAAGACTATTTCCCAAACAAAAAAGGAAAAAAAATCTAATGTATTATGTTATATGGATGTCGGCATGTTACCCAGGGAGTTGAAATAAAAGGTACTGCAGTTGTGTTGGCTAATAGGATTTAATGACCTCCCATGTTGAGATCATTGATGTACATACACCTTTCATATTTGGAGATGAATAAAAATTTCATTTACCAGAAAAAAAAAAGGATTTAATGACCTCTGGTCATAATTGCTTTGTGTTCCAGCTATTATAAACCTCAACGTGGTGCCATCCTGTTGGCCAAACTATAGAGAAGCTAATCACCGGCTTCAGTTAATTCTACGTGTAGGAATGAAATTTTCTTGACTTGCTTGGCTTACCTTTTCCCCTCGAGAGAGGAAAGCAAAAGAAACGAAGTGACGAACTTGTTTCTTAGTCATACATTTGTATTAGCTTTAAATTTATCGGCTCTTCTACCAGCAAATAAATCTGTAGCTGTTGGTGTCACCCTCTAACGATCTCCAGTTGGGCTGTCGATGGTGCCCACAGTTACGGCCTAAAGAAGCCACAATGTTTGCGTTTATGAATTTAGCTTACATGGGCCCAATCTTCATCAGTGTCGCCATCGCATCCGAATTCAGATGATGTCGATTTGTGCCGTAGCAACAATGAGTGGCATAAATCCGGAGGAAATAATTCCCTTTCCCCCTGTTAACATTCTTCTATATCCCACGTGAGTTTTTCTTTCTTTCTTTTTTCTTTTTTCTTTTTTTTTTTCCTTTTGTGAACCATTCTAAAAAGGTTATATTTTGACCACAATTGCGGGTTATCTGGAACATGGCCTGTTTTTTTCCCCCGAGTTCAACCCACAGTGACATCGTGGTTCAAGCAATCAACCATGGGAGATGCTGGGTTTTCGGTTAAACCCGACCACTCCAACCGAGTAGGCAGATGACTACTTTGGGTCAAACCTTAATTAGATACCGGCACGGTGGTGAGAATGATGGATGAATGAAAGTTTGGATTGAAACACAGACGCTCTAAAGATACACCACCTTAGACGAACAACTAATAATTATAGTCTGTTAGCAACTCTAGGGTATTTTCCGTAAATCACCCAAAGCTGGGCCAGAATTAGTCTTGATCTAGTTTTATATTAAACAAAGCTTAGTTTGGACGAAGTTTAATTTTGACCTTGGGAGATATGGTCCAAACTAGAATTGATTTACTTGAAAAAAGGACCAGGTTCAATTTTGGTCCAGTTTTAAAGGTTTGCTAAAACACATCTTGAAAATGCAAATATAATCACTCTAGAAAGACATGATGGTTCATCACTCTAAGAACTCAACTTTAGAGATAAATAAGCACTAAATGAAACTCACCATAGTAACATTGAGCAAAAAGAAGAACGATGCTTCACTTAATTCAATCTGTTTTTGTCACCTCTATTAGACTATTAGAATATATAAACTTTAAATATCTCTTTAACCATTAGGATCACATTGATAACTTCAAAAAATTCGTAGAACTAACAT
This sequence comes from Asparagus officinalis, assembly GCF_001876935.1. NCBI lineage: Eukaryota > Viridiplantae > Streptophyta > Magnoliopsida > Asparagales > Asparagaceae > Asparagus > Asparagus officinalis. The sequence goes on from NC_033798.1 coordinate 52,692,843, forward strand.
TAGTAGAAATTAGACAATATGGACTATCCCATCAAGAATGCCTATAATCCCGTCAGAAATGTGTATCCTTAACGGGATCCTGTTAAGGATATGTCGTAAGCAAATGTCCCATCAAGAATGTGAACATCCCTAATGGGAGGCCGTCAGTAATATGTACTAATGACGGGACTATTCCTGATGGCTAATGCAATCAACGTTGTTCTACATCTCTGCCGTTAAGGATGTTATTTACTTCCTTGACGGGAACCCTGTCAAGGATCTAAATAATTAGAAAAAAAATTACCTATAATTTAATATTTTCCTATACATTGTCAATAATAATAGTCAAAATTTCCTATGCCAAATATCCATAATTAATGTCATGCATACATCCAAGAGTGATATGGGTGTATCTTCTTCTTTGCTTTAGGAACTTAACGATCCTCATGAGAGCTTGAAGATAGATGATCCTCATGGGAGCTTGAGGATAAACGATTCTCATGGTAGTTTGAGAATAGAAGCGTGGGCGGAGTCGTCGGTAGCGGCAAAAGCAGTACAAAGCAGGAAGACGGCGAAAATATGGAATTACACATTCACGATCATATCCAATGGAGGTTGGCGGAATTGTAGAGTGAAGCCTACGCAATTCATAGTTAAAGATTCAAGTTCAAGCTTCATCTGCAAGTGTACCAAGTCAAGCTTATTGAAGATCAAGACTGCTTGGGTAACATTTAGTTTATGTTTATATTATGTATGTTAGTACTTTAAGCTCAATCATATATACACACACATATTTAGTTTTTATATATATAGTTATATATATACACAAGTTTTGGTTTATGGACTTAACAATCATTGTATACATATTTCATTAAGTCTATAAAATTATTTCATAGGGTTTCAAAACATTGTTTATGTCAAAACATCAAATTTTATGTATATCACATTTTTATGTTTTGGACACACTTATCAAATTTTATGTATATCACATTTTTATGTTTTGGACACACTTGCAAAATACATGAGTTTTCACAAATAGAAAACTCAATTTGAGAAATTCTTTTTCTAACATGTTTAATTTTATTTTTATAAATGTTTCTCAAAGTTTTATCAATTTTGGAATTAATTTGTTATGTTTATTTGAATTTATAAAATCAAGTTTTTAATTAGCCCATGTTCGTGCACATGTTCGTGCATGTTTTTGCAAAACTGATGCGTTTTCACAATTGGAAAATGCGATTTGAAAATTTTCTTTGTTTACATGTTTATCATCATATATACAAACATTTTCCCAAGTTTTACTATTTTTAGACTTGTTTTGTTATTTTCAATTGAATTTACAAAATCATATTTTCTGCAGTTTTTTCAGAAACTGTATATCTGTGTTCAAATATTTATTTCTCTCAACTGGGAAGTGATATTTTATAAATTATTTCTCTAACATGTTTATATTCATGTCTAGAACCTTCCCCTAAAATTTCATAAATTATTGATTTTACAAAGCCAGAGATGCAGAAAAATCAGATCTGCCAGACTGCTACAGTACCCACAGCCGACCGTTACAGTACCGCGATTGACCGCGAAAGTTACTATAGCATAACGGCTCTATTTTCCCTGGTTCCGATTTTTTGGGGATTTGCCTCATTTTTTGGGCTTTTCTTTGGCTTTGGGTTGTTGTCTTGAGTTCTTATAAATACCTATCACCCCTCAACACTTATAACCAACCAAAAGATGTTTTAAAAGAGTTTAACAAGGGTTTAAGCTTGTTTTGTATTTGTTTAAAAGAGTGTTTAAGAGTTTGTTTTTGAAGAGAATTTCACAAGAGTTTGAGGAGATCATCAATCTTGTTTGGGCTTCAATCTACATCCCTCCACTCTTGTTTTAGAGAAGTTTTCTTAAACTCTTTATCTAGTTTATTTATGCTTAACTTGTCATATTTATTTTGCTAGATTAAATTGAGTTTAGACTTGTTTTGATTTATCTCTTTGTTCACACACAACCTATTGAGCTTATTGTATTTACATTCATAGTATAATTTGGGGTTGTGGGTTTGTGACTAAGAGTTGTGTTTAATTGAGTTCTCACATTGTTTAGAGAACAATCATTTGATTTGTGAGCTTTAATTATGAGATTCACTTTGTATTACACTAGTACACCGAGAGGAGTATGTGGTGAGAGACGGGGTTGCTTCCAAGAGGAGTGGTGTCGGTTGACGAACCTAGGAAGAGGTTGTATCCGAGCACTTGAGGAAGGACACGGAGAAACCAACACTTAGAGCGTGTGGAGTGTAGTTACATTATGAGATTGTGATCGTTGATCAGTGAACGTTGAAAACCGATATTGTGTAGTGTAAACGTTATTCGGGTTAGCATAGAAAACCCGGTTGTGATAGTGGATTTCTCCCCGAGAGTGGGGAGCGGAGACGTAGGATGGAAGGTTCGAACTCCGTGATCATATTGTGTGTTTGTATTGTTTATATTGCCCTATCACAATTGTATCTTTGGTTTAGATTGTTTACCCTTGTGTTAATTTATATATCCTTGCATATATTCCATCATATACCTCTTTGCTAGGATATATCTCTTTGTTCATATTGTATATTCTTACTCATAACATATTGTATATCTATCTTACAAGAATAATTTATTAAAAAGTTTTAATTGGCAAAAATCGGATTAGATTAGCATAATACCCTAATCACCCCTCCTCTAGGGTCTAACACACTAATCTCTAGACTAAGAGATTAACCTCTCTCAAACCGATAGAACTTTCCTTGAATGAAACAACTCAATTCCTATAAGCCTTGATTTGTAGTGTTGGGTAGCAATAGCTTAGGAATAATTTTAACCTCTGGAAATTGCCTAATTAATATATATTTTGAATGAGGATCAAAGGAAATTTCAAAAACAACCTTTTTAGCAAAATCTAAAATTTTGATTCTTGAAAAATGCACAAAGATCAAAGCTTATGGGTATGTATTCATGGTGCATTTTTCTGGACAAATAACCTTTATATAGCCCTTGAAAAGACAAATTTTTAAACTTTAAAAACGGTTAAAAACTGCTACAAACTGTCTCTAATTCAAATTCTGAATTCTGGTAAAACTGTATCTATAGTCGACCTACAAGACACAGTAGTCGACTACACTGAGTCTAAACAGACTCTGTGAAGTCAGAAAATTTCTATGTAGTCGACGATAATGGTCATTAGTCAACTATACTATAATAAAAAAGAAATTTGACAGAAAGTTGGAAAATAATTTTGCCTTCAGTAGTCGACTATAAAGTCGATTAGTCGACTACTCTGTAAATTAACAGAAACTTATATTTTAGTCATAAGCTTGAGTAGTCGACTACTATTCTAATTAGTCGACTATACTGTAACTAACCGAAACTTATATTTCAGACATACACTTGAGTAGTCGACTACTATTCTAAATAGTCGACTACTAGGGATTAAAAATGATATAAATTAAATGTTTTGACACTCAATTATTAACTATAAACTCTAATGGTTAACATAAGGGATTTCTATAGTTAACCAATACACTAAGCATGTGTTAGTGTGTTCTAATTTCTATGTGTGTGTATGTGTGAGTACTCAAGTCTTGTATAATATTTCTAAGTAAAGAAAAAATATAAAAACAATTACAATGATGTATATGTTCTTCATCTTCTTTACTTCATAATGCCTTGAACTCATCTTGTACTTGTTCATATTTGATATTAAAATCTGCATATAAATGTTAGTACATTTGTATAACACATATAGTATAAATTGTTATTATCAAAATAATATCTTGGAGACATGATATTCAACATTCTCCCCCTTTTTGATGATGACAAACAATTTATGCATATGTAAGTATATTCTAAAAGAATTAGAATATTTTAAAATAAATATACTTACTCCCCCTGCATAATTGCATATTAGAGTCTATAATATTAACAAGAGTCTATAATATTTATACCATTTCTCCCCCTTTGTCATTAACAAAAAGAAATACATGCCATAATTTCTTCAACATGAGCTAATACTTCAAACAGATCATCCAGATTATGAACATAGTCCATAACTTTACCCATCCAAATAGGTAGGCAAAGACTTGCCATAAAAACCAAAAGTTCCACAATGTTCATCATCATAATCTATTTAAAATATATAGCACATGAATTAACTAACCAATCACCATAAAAACAACATAGAATGCAGTCATATAAGAAACATAGTAGCAACATAACACATATTACATATGTCTTAAAAACAAATAACTACGACATAGTTTGTGACAATCAAACTTAAACATACCATAATAAGACATAATTGTTTTGATAACAAACATAAAGTACATCCAAATACAAAATGATGCATTCATGGTCTTCTAAGATGATGGTCCTGGAGGAGGTTGACTTCCTTGGAAATATGCATTTAGCTTCATATCCAAATTATCAAATTTCTTCATTAACTCTCCTAATTACTGATGATGTAACTATTCTGGGAATAAAGAGCTCGCTGACCAGTCTCTAACTCAAGGATGCGTGCTAAAGAGCTCGCTGACCAGTCTCTAACTCAAGGATGCGTGCAGACAAGGTGTTATATTGCACATCCGAGAAGCAAGAGGGTGCGTGCAGACAAGGTGTTATATTGCACATCCGAGAAGCAAGAGGGTTCTGAGTGCATTTGTGGGGGTTGTTGACTAGATGCAGGGCCTGCTTGAGTTGAGGATTGTGGAATATCTTGTAGAATTTGTTCTTGAGGAGGTTGAGGTTCATCTTGAGGATTGTGATCATGAATTTCAAAATTTGTTAATTTCGTCCTTGTTAGGGCATTAGAGTCAAAGAACTCAATTGTACGAACAACAGAATTCTTAGACTCAAGATCAATATGAAATTTATCAAAGATTTTTGTTAGAAAAGCACCATAAAGAAGAAATCCTTTTGGTATTGTCAGAAGATTATCATAATAAACTTCAGCCCAATTAACTTGGATATTCCCCTTTTGGTATTGTCAGAAGATTATCATAATAAACTTCAGCCCAATTAACTTGGATATTCCCCATTATAGCATATAATGCTTTTGCTAAGTCTAGGGACAGCCCAATTAACTTGGATATTCCCCATTATAGCATATAATGCTTTTGCTAAGTCTAGGGAAATAAAATGGAAACTTTCAGTTTTTGGAAATAAGTTATAAGCTAATATTCGAGCAACGAAACGAGGAATTGGAAATAGCTTATTTGAATTATTCAATGGTTTACTATAACCAGGAAGAAAAATATGATTGGATAGCAATTCTGAATCATTCATTCTGATTTACCTAAGAGAGACTCCTCGAAAAGGAATGTTAAAATTTTTTCCAATTGACTTAGAAGTCAATTCAATTTCTATTCCTTTGACAAAAGTTCTAAGCTTTTCAGTTCCACTAATAGTTCCTACATGTTCTATATTAGTATAGAATAGTTGAACCAGAAAAGGATATGTGGGTTTTCTATTTTCAGCAGAGAATACTTCAAGCAACCCCATATTCTCAAAATATAATCCAAAATTCCATGGGATAAAATCATCAAATTTCACAAATCGTCCTGGAAGAACGTCAAATGTTGATATTTTGTTAGATTCTTTAAGTAAATCAGGACTTTTTAAATATATAATGATTTCATCATTAACATTGGTATGAACTTGTTTAGATTTCTTAGCCCTAGACATGATAAAACAGTAAAATAGAACTTGAAGAAAAATTAAAGAGATGATTGATGAACTTACCCAAACAGAAAAAACTCTAGAAGTAGTGGGCTAATACAGGCTGTAGTCGACTACAAGATCTGACAAAAGCTTGGAAACAAGAAAATATTGAAAGAGATTTGAAGAAAAATGTTGATTTGAAGAAACCCTAGAATGGAGAACATGGGTTCTGAAGTGGGGAAGGAGATGGATCGGTTTTTGGGAGAGGAATTTGGGGGTTTACTTGTAAGGTAAAAAATGAATGGTCATGATTAGATGAGAAAACAAATGTGTGGTTAAGATGTTATCTGGATAAAATGTTATGAAGGGCTATGATTTGATCAGGTAGATGTTGAATGGTTGAGATGAAATTTACTTAAGTGAAACGGGTATTGGGTTTTGGGTTTGATAGGTAAAAATCCAAAAAGCTTGAAAAACTGTAAATATGTAAAATCTGTTTAAGTAGTTGACTATTAAGGAAAGTAGTCGACTACATTGTAATCGACAGAAAGTTATTTTTCAGATTTTAACTCAGAGTAGTCGACTATAAGTCAAATTAGTCGACTACACTGTAATTTAAAGAATAACTTAAATGCAATGCTTGTGTATGTAGTCGACTATAGGTCAAATTAGTCGACTATTAAGGATATGTATGCATATGTATTTGTTTTAAAACAGTCGACTATTAAGGATATGTATGCATATGTATTTGTTTTAAAACTTTAATTTAAATCTTCAATTGAACATATACCTAATTCCCTTAATTTAAATCTTCAATTGAACATATACCTAATTCCCTTCTTAATTTAACATGAATTTCTTCTTTTAAGAGTTTTTTTTAATATATCTGTTATTTGTTTATTAGTAGGTATAAATTCTAATAAAATATAACCTTTAAGCACATGATCACGTAAGAAATGATGTCTAATATCAATATGTTTTGTACGTGAATGTTGAATAGGATTTTTAGATAAATTGATTGCACCTGAATTGTCGCACATTATGGATGATATGGGACATATTATGCCATAATTAGATAATGTTTGTTTTATCCATAAAATTGAGCACATGCAAGACTTGCAGCAATATATTCTGCTTCAGTTGTTGATAATGATACTGAATTTTGGTTTTTACTAAACCAAGATACAGGAGAATGTCCTAAGAAATGACATGTTCTACTTGTACTTTTTCTATCAGATTTACATCCAGCAAAATTAGCATCACTATAAGATAATAAATCAAATATGCTATTCTTTGGATAAAATAACCCGTAATTTGTAGTATCTTTAAGATATCTAAAAATTCTTTTTACGGCTTTAAGGTGTGATTCTTTAGGATTAGATTGAAATCTAGCACATAAACATACGCTAAATATAATATCAGGTCTACTAGCGGTAATGTAAAGAAGTAATTCAATCATACCTTGATAGATCATTTGATCAACATTCTTACCATTTTTATCTTTGTCAAGAGATGTAGTAGTACTCACTAGTGTTGGTTTGCTTGTTGTATTTTCCATTCCAAAGCGTTTGAGTAAATCTTTAGCGTACTTGCTTTGATTGATGAATATTCATTCTTTTAATTGTTTGATTTGAAGTCTAAGAAAGAAATTGAGTTCATCCATGTGACTCATTTCAAATTCATCCGGCATAGTCTTAACAAACTCTTGACAAAGATTGTTGTTAGTAGAACCAAAAATAATATCATCTACATATATTTAAATTAAAAATATATCTTTATTTATTTTCTTAATAAATAATGTTGAATCAACCTTTCTAATTTCAAAACCTGAAGTTAAAAGAAAATTTTTTAATCTATCATACGAAGCATGAGGTGCTTGTTTAAGACCATATAAGGCTTTCTTAAGTTTAAAAACATGATTAGGAAAACTTTCATGTTCAAAACCGGGAGGTTGTTCTACAAAAAACTTCTTCTTTTATAAAACCATTTAGAAATACACTTTTAACATCCATTTGAAATAATTTAAAATTTTCTTTTATAAAACCATTTAGAAATACACTTTTAACATCCATTTGAAATAATTTAAAATTCATAAAACATGCAAATGCAAGTAAAATTCTAATTCCATTTGAAATAATTTAAAATTCATAAAACATGCAAATGCAAGTAAAATTCTAATTGATTCTAAACGAGCTACTGGTGCATATGTTTCATCATAATCAATACCTCTCCTTGATTATAACCTTGTGCAACTAATCTAGCTTTGTTTCTAACAACTTGATCAAATTCATCTAATTTGTTTCTAAATATCTATTTTGTTCCAATAATGGATTTATTTTGAGGTCTAGTATAAGAACCAAAACATTATTTCTAGTAAATTGGTTAAGTTCATCTAGCATAGCAATTATCCAAAATTCATCAAGTAAGGCTTCTTTTATATTTTTAGGTTCAATAATTGAAATAAAAGCAGTATGAGCAATCAAATTAAAATGAGATTTAATAGTTACTTTATCAGAAATATTACCAATAATTAAATCATGTGGATGATTTTTAACTTCTACAAAATTCTTTGGTAGATCATTTTGTAAATTATCATCTTTTGAAGCATCTACCATTGAAGTATCATTTATATTATCAACTATATCATCATCATTATTTAAGAAAATGGGTGTTTTTATAAAATTTTCATCAAAAGAAACATGTATAGATTCTTTAATGACTAAGGTTCTTTTGTTATATATTCTATATGCTTTACTATGATTTGAATATCCAACAAATATTCCTTCGTCTGATGTTGAATCAAATTTGTTCAAATTATCTTTTGTATTCAAAATAAAACATTTACAACCAAAAAATTTAAAATAGGAAACTTTAGGAATTTTACCATAAAATATTTCATAAGATATTTTCTTTAAAATAGGTCTTAATAAAATTCTGTTTAAAACATAACATGCTGTAGATACAGCTTCTGCCCAAAAATATTTTGATAAATTACTATCACATAACATGGGTCTAGCACATTCTTGTAAAGTTCTATTTTTCTTTCAATAACTCCATTTTGTGGAGCTGCTCGAGGAAAGAAAAAGTATGAGAAATACCATGTTTATCACAAAAATTTGTAAATAATTCATTTTTAAATTCACCTCCATGGTCACTACGTATAGAAATAATAGATAGAGATTTTTTATTTTGAATTCTTTTGCAAAATATAGAAAACTCATTAAAAGCATCATTTTTATGTTTAAGAAATATTATCCATGTAAATCTTGAAAAATCATCAACTAGAACAAAAGCATATCTACTTTCATTTAAAGATGCTACTTTAGAAGGACCAAAAAGATTGATATGAATTAATTCTAATGGTCTACGTGTAGAAATTATATTTTTAGATTTGAAAGAAGATTTATGCATTTTTCCTTGTTTACATGCATCACAAAATTTGTCTTTAAAAGAAAGTTTAGGTAAACCATTTACAGAATCATTCTTAGAAATCTTAGAAATATGTTTAAAGCTAACATGTCCAAAACGTTTATGCCTGAAAATAGAATCATTAGAGGATACAAAAAGGCAATGTTCATTAGAAATGTTATTCATAGATAACACATATATATTATTTTTTCTATGTCCTTTAAATAATATAGTAATCATATCAATATCATAAATTAAGCAATATTCTTTTTCAAAAACAAATTTAAAACTTTTATCACAAAGTTGACTTATACTAAGTAAATTATGTTTAAGACCATCAACTAATAAAACATTATGAATAATAGGTTTGTTTGTTTTACCAACAGTTCCAATACCGATGATCTTTCCTTTGTTGTTATCTCCAAAAGTGACAGTAGCACCATTCTTATTTTGAAAAGATGACAACAATTATATGTTTCCAGTCATATGTTTGGAGCAACCGCTATCCAAAATCCACCTATCTTTCTTGAGTATCTGAAATGATAAATATTTACAAATTTGGTACCCATGCTATGTTGGGTCCATGAAATTAGCCTTTAGGAAACCAAACCCATGAAGAGTTTGATTTTCCTAAATAGTTAGTTTATAAACAAACATTTTTAATATAATTACAAATATAAAAATTTTTATGTAATGAAGTTAATTCTTTAGGCACCCAAATAGAAAAAAAAATTGATTTCTTTTTACATATATCATCATTTATATTACAAGAAGGTTTTACAAAAATGATTTTCTTAGATATATTTCTATTAACTTGAAAACCTAAACCTTTTGTCTTTTGAGATTCTTTTTGAAAAGAAAGTATTTTATTAAGATTTTCTTTACCTTTATTGAATTTACTAACATTTAAACATATATTATCATATTTTAATTTAATAGAAGAAATATCTTTATCTAAACTATTAATGCGAATATTTAAATTATTACATTTTGATTTTAGATAAATGTTCTCATTGGATAAACATTGATTTTCTTTAAGCAAGGAATAATTTTCTTCTTTTAATTTAATTACTTGAGAATTAGAATTTATAGATGAATTAAAATCTGAAATTTCTTCAAGTAATCTTTTATTTTCACCTTTAAGAAAATTATGTGAAGCCTTTAATCTCAAAAAGGTTTCATATAATTCATTAAAAGTATATAAAAGTTCTTCATTGTCACTTACTTCATCTTGTGTCATAAAACACATATGAGCACTTTCCTTTTCTTTAATTTATTCATCCGATGATGAATCATCACTATCATCCCAAGTAACCGCCATGACTTTCCTTTTCTTATTATTTGAATATTGTTGAAGTTGTTGATATAATTTGATTTTTACTTGCTCTTCAACAATGGACATTCTTTCTTCATATGCCCTGGTTTATTATACTTAAAACAAAGTAAGTTATTTGAATTTGAACTTTTTGATTTGTACTTACCTTGTTTTATGATTTTTTAAAATTTGCGTGCAAACATGCTCATTTCTTCATCATCATCCGAATCTTCTTTATCGGAAGTAATATTGAATGTAAGCACTTTCTTGTTCTTTGTTTCATCATCATTCTTTCTATTTTCAATTTGAACTTCATAAGCCATGTGATTTCTGATAAAATTCTCAACCGTAAGAATTGACAAATCATTTGCTTTTTCGATTACGGTAACCTTCTTTTCCTAATGTGGAGTGAGTGATCGGAGTATTTGTCTTACTATCTCCACTTGAGTGTATGTTTTTCCAAGACTAATGAGAGAATTTATAATGTCGGTGAATCTTATGAACATTTCTCCAATTGTCTCATTTTTCTTCATCTTAAATAATTCGAATCTGTGTACAAGAACAAAAATTTTAGATTCTTTAACCTTATTTGTATCTTCATGAGTTACCTCGAGTGTGTGCCAAATATCGTATGCAGATGTGGCCGTTGACACCTTATTAAACTCATTCTTATCAAGTGCACAGAACAAAGCGTTCATTGCTTTAGAATCCAAATTTGCATTATTTCTTTGTGAAGTAGTCCATTCTGAAAATAGAGTCGATGGCTTCTCGTATCTTGTTTCCACAATGTTCCAAAGTTTGTAGCCAATTGATTGAAGGTAAATGTTCATTCGGCACTTCCAATAGTTGTAGTTCAATCCATCGAACATTGGTAAATGATTTGTAAAATGACCTTCTTTGAATTGTGATATATTTGTTGATGCCATCTTTAACCTTGCTCTGATACCAAATATAGGATCTGAAATAGATACACTAGAACACTATAGGTGAGGGGGTGAATAATATTCTTTTAAAATTTATGCAAAGTAGATAATAAATTGCAACAAAGAATGACAACAATCTCAGAAAATCACAATCACAAACAAGAGATTTTATACTAGTTCCACCAATCCAGTGTACATCCAGTCCCCAAGCAAATCCCGCTTGAGATTTCCACTATAATTTTAAACCAAGTAAAAAATTAAAACCAAACCTGACCAATTTGCAAGTCCATGCAAATTGCAACACCAATTGACAAAACTTTGCCAATTGCACACCAATCTTTATGTGACGCCCCTAAGTTCACACAAGGCTGCAGTCCGAGGTGAAACCAGGAATGTCAAACCTGCTATGCACCACACCGTGCAATAACATGTTTCACCATCACAATTAACATCTATCTAGTAGAGTCAACAACTGGTGCAGGTACAAAAACAGGTAAAAGATAATACAAGGAATACTGATGAAATAATAATAGTCACATAAATATCTCATCATCCAACAACACAGAAGTACATAGTCAAGATCTGAGTAGAAAATCTGGAATACTCAACAAGTCTCAAATATGATATCTGACAAAAGGAAATAAGGCACACAGCCTTTACAACTTCTAGAATAATACCCTCAAATGTCTAACCACACTACAGTGGAGCCCAAAGAAAATAATACATAGCTAGAAAGTAAAGCTGAACACTAATGTGGTCCGCTATCAACCTGCGACTCTCCGTGCTCCTGGCTCGTGACCTGAAAGGGGGAGGGACAACGAGCGTCAAAGCGCTAGCGAGTAACATCACAACCAACCCCAAGGGAACATGGCTCGTTGCATAAGAAAATACAGATAATATATATAATGGATCTAAAATCATTGATCCTACTAAAGAGGGTTTTAGTATTTAGAAATTTACAACACGAGCATAGGTACGTCGAGCGAAATAATCCAAATAAGGAAACCCTCATGTATATACCTTGTATCTCAAATTGTAAATCTCTAAACACCAAACCCGAGGTTCTAGTACAGAAACAATAAATCAAGAAATACAGCTAATCTCAGAACAAAATTACAGTGCCATACCATAGCTAACATAGTCCAACACGAGGACTTCTATGGATTTTAGTCCATCACGAGGACTGTGAAATAGTGGAAGTATCACTAGGATACATAATGAATTCTATCTATATCAATTCACAGTCGAAACAGTGTATATATCCATATTTGGTACCCTCGGATTATCTATTGTGCCTGGGTACATAGCAAGTCTAAATACCAATAACAGATAGTCCATTCAAACTCCCAAACCTGAACAGAACACTCAAAAATACCCAGAATGGGAAAACACCACAGACAGTGCGTCGGTCGACCGACTCGGTCGACCGATCTCTGATACGAGCCTGGCGGTCGACCGAAATAATGTCGCGGTCGACCGAAATAATCGGCGGTCGACCGAAACCTCAAAACGAGCTCAGCGAACGAGCTCAGCGGTCGACCGCCGAGCGGACAGAAACCCAAATCTGGGTTTCTGTCAGCTCGAAACCTGGAACGAAATTATTTTCTGTTGATTTAAATCAGTAACACAACATATAGAAATTTATGAAACAGATGAATAAAGCAAGTTTATACATTTAGCAACCATTATCAAGATCCCAAACCTAATTAAACATGATTTACTCATCGTTAACAATAAAACAGGGTTTTTACTCCTTTCCTAGGTATTTTCAGATCTAGATCTGTTAACAGAACACGTTGGTGAGTTTTTTAAAATAGATAAAATCCCAAATCCATATTCTATACCACAATACTCTATTAGCTATTCAAAAAAAATACAAGTTTGGCTCATAAAAACCCATAGAAACCCAGTTCTTGACATGAAAATGAAAGGGGTGGGGGTTGGGCGAGAAATTACTCGCCTTGGGTGATGACGAACGTTCTGGAGATGATTCTCCTGAGATCCAATCTGCTGAAATCCCCTGGAACTCCTCCAAACTCCTCAAAGATCACCAGTGACGGCTAGGGTTTTGAGAGGGGAGAGAAAAAGGGGCTAGGGGTTTACGTCTGTCGCTGATCGGTCGACCGCCACGGTCGACTGCGTCGGTCGACCGCTCAGCATAAAAATGCCTTTTGCAGGCATTTCACCTGCTGGACTATATCACTCGATATCTCTCATATATAAACACCTGTTGGGTTCCCAAACACTGATATATATATATTATCTGATATATTTACATGATTATTCATCGTAAGAGAATTATTCACTATTAATAATTCACATATACTTATTATAGAATTTTCGGGATTTTACACTTTAGACCAAGAGATTAACATCTCTAAAACTGAGAGAACTTTCCTTGAATCAAACAACCCAATTCCTATAAGCCTTGATTTGTAGTGTTGTGTAGCAAACTGAGAGAACTTTCCTTGAATCAAACAACCCAATTCCTATAAGCCTTGATTTGTAGTGTTGTGTAGCAGTGGCTTAGGAATAATTTTAACCTTATAAGCCTTGATTTGTAGTGTTGTGTAGCAGTGGCTTAGGAATAATTTTAACCTCTGGAAATTACCTAAGTAATATGTATTTTGAATGAGGATCAAAGGCAATTTCAGAAACAACCTTTTTAGCAAAATCTAAAATTTTGACTCTTGAAAAATGCACAAAGATCAAAGCTTATGGGTATGTATTCATGGTGCATTTTTCTGAACAAATAACCTTTATATAGCACTTGAAAAGACAAATTTTTAAACTTTAAAAACATTTAAAAACGGCAACAAACTGTCTCTAATTCAAATTCTGAATTTTGGTAAAACTATATCTGTAGTCGACTACAAGACACAATAGTTGACTACACCGAGTCTAAACAGACTCTATGAAGTCAGAAAATTTCTAAGTACTCGACTATAATGGTCATTAGTAGACTATACTGTAATCAAACAAAAACTTGACAGAAACGTGAAAAACAAATTTTCCCTTCAGTAGTCGACTATAAAGTCGATTAGTCGACTATAAAGTCGATTAGTCGACTACACTGTAAACTAACAAAAACTTTTATTTCAGTCATAAGCTTGAGTAGTCGACTACAATTCTAATTTGTCGACTATATTGTAAACTAATAGAAACTTATATTTCAGACATGGACTTGAGTAGTCGACTACTATTCTAAATAGTCGACTACTAAGGATTAAAAATGATATAAATTAAATGTGGACTTGAGTAGTCGACTACTATTCTAAATAGTCGACTACTAAGGATTAAAAATGATATAAATTAAATGTTTTGACACTCAATTATTAACTATAAACTCTAATGGTGAACATAGGAGATTTTTATAGTTAACCAACACACTAAGCTTGTGTTAGTGTGTTCTAATTTCTATGTGTGTGTATGTGTGAGTAATTAAGGCTAGTACTTTCTAAGTAAAGAAAAAATGTAAAAACAATTACATTGACGTATATGTTCTTCATCTTCTTTACTTCATAATGCCTTGAACTCATCTTGCACTTGTTCATATTTGATATTGAAATCTGCATATAAATGTTAGTGAATTTGTATAACACACATAGTATAAATTGTTATCATCAAAATAATATCTTGGAGACATGATATTCAACATTCTCCCCCTTTTTGATGATGACAAACAATTTATGCATATGTAAGTATATTCTAAAAGAATTAGAACATTTTGAAATAAATATACTTACCCCCCGGCATAATTGCTTATTAGAGTCTATAATATTAACAAGAGTCTATAACATTTATACCATTTCTCCCTCTAGTCTGTCCTCCGGGTCTTAAAAATGGCCTCTTTCCTTTCCCTCTAGTCTATCCTGCTTTATCACTCGCTTCTTTGCCCTTTTGGAATATAACCATCTCTGTTTCCTGTGATATGGTAGCATCTGCAACCTCCCGCACTGAATGGAATCGTCTGGATTCAAGATAACAGTGTAAACTCGGGCGAAGCCCCATAAAAAACATCTGGGCCTGACGCTCTCTAGTCTGCCACATGCCTGTGAATCTGAGCAATCCTATAAACTTGCTCTCATACTCTGCTATTGACATATCTCCATGCTCCAGCTGAGCTAACTCTAACTACTTTCCGGCCTTTGCTGCGACGGACACATACTCGTTATCAAAGAAGTAGACAAAATCCTCCTAAGTAATTGCCATCCGCTGCTCTGGGGTGAATCAAAGTCTATACCATACTCTACCCTTGAAGCTAAAAGCTGCTAACCTCTACTTTTGCACCGTGTCCACATTAAGCATATCTAAAATGTTCCCCACATCTTTCTTCCACTTGTGGGCTACAAGAGAATCTGATGTACCATGAAATTCTAGTGCCCTGAGCTTCTAATATCTTTCCACTAATCTGAGCCACGCCTCCTAATCTGCGGCCTTGTCAATGGCTAGTAGCGGCTCTGCTGAAAGTGATTCCTTTTGTGGTGGAACCTCCGACGTCTGATTCGAAGTCTTTACGTGCTCCTTAACTAATGCAAGTCTTGCGGTAATAGGTGCTATGAGGTCTATCAAGTACTGTGCAGCCTGCAGTGGATCAGGTGGAGCCTGCTACAGCTCGAGATCTGGCTCAGCCTGTATAACTCTCTGAGTATGAGGTCCTCTCCGTCCATGTCCACATCTACGTCTGGCCATCTTATAAAATTTTAGGAAAAGAGTTTATAAGACATAGTAAATGAGACCTGAAGCATGAATAACAAAACATGTAATAATAAGAAAATAGTATTACATATTATTCACATCATACTTTATATTCAAAGCAAGATAGATATAATAAAAAAATTTTGTAATTTTCGCGTTATATATATAACGTCCTCACTCATTCTAAGAATTTCTAATGGACTCTATACATGAATCCTAGGAAACTCTATTCTACCTCTACAACTCGACATAGGATGATCCTAAGGATGCAAGAACTAGAGCTCTGATACTAACTGTGACGCCCCCGGGTTCACACAAGACTGCAGCACAAGGTGAATCCAAGGATATCAAACCTATCATGCACCCATACTGTGCAATAACATGTTTCACCATCACAGAAGTATCTCTCTAATAGAATCAAACAAAACAGTACAGGTACAAGCAAATATAAAAGATGAATACATGAAGTTAAGCATAGAAATAAAGATAAATCATAGAAATTATCTAGTCTCAACTGATATAAAAATAAAGATGTCTAACAATCAGATAGAAATGATCCATTAACTCAAATACATGAGTTAACTGAAAATACATATGTTCTCAACTCTCAAAATGAAATGTAAAACTAAAAATAAACTAGAAACAAAAACTAAACATCTATGGAGCATGAACCACTACAAATAACTGAAGACGACTATGTTGAAAGTCCATTAACCTGTGGCTCTCCGAAACTCTGCTCTACTGCCTGAAAAGAAATGAAAACCACAACGTCAGAGCTCTAGAAAGATCATCTCCATTCGCCCCCAGTGGAAGGGATACGAAGTATGATGTAAGTTCTACCTATAAGTGCATAGTCTACCTAGACCATTTACCCTGTACTAAATGAGGTTTATACTTAGAAACCTACAATGCGAGACTAGTACGTCGAGCAAAATAATCTAAACAAAGAAATCCTTATGTATATATCATATGTCTCAAATTGTGAATCCCTAAATATTAACTCCAAAACTAAGAATAAATAAATACAAGAAAATAATACAGTAAATACCACATCAACCATCTCTGAAAATATCATATCAACTCCTCATACTACACTTAGTGGGAAAAACATATACCGATACACTATCTCGTGTAACTAAGTTGTGAAATGCCTTCACAAAGAATCATATTGAAAGATTATCAACTTTCACCTACACATAGGTTATCATCAAATTTATCAAATCGTCCTTCCCTAGAATTCTTCAACTTATCGCACCCCCGTACGTGCCGTTAAGTAGATATGTCAACTCATCACATAACCATGCGGAACGATAGATAAGTGTGTCAACCTCTGCGCATATCCATGCGGACCGATAAATAGGTGTGTCAACCTCTGCGCATATCCATGTGAACTGATAAATAGGTGTGTCAACCTCTGCGCATATCCATGCGGACCGATAAATAGGTTCAACGACCTCTGTACACACTCGTGCAGACCAAAATAATATAAAGGAGTGAAGTCCATCGTGATCTTATTTGCGGACCTGACTAAAGCACTCGGAGTGTAGTCCATCCACAATCTTATTCCAGGTGCCAAGTAACCCCAACCAACAAATTGTAAATATAATATACTATATAGCCATTACTTGTAACGAACGCAACTATTTGAGTATCCTAACTTTATGTGTACTCCTCAAACTACGCGTGAATATCAGCTCACGACTTGCACAAAATGCTCACCAAACGAACCCACAAACGAAAGAAATTAAAAAAACAAAATAATGCTTGATTAGTCGACCAATCTGGAGCATCGGTCGACTGATCGGCAGAAAGCATTATGCCAACACCACCTTATCAGTCGACTGACTCACATGGTCAGTCAATTGATCAGGCCGATTCTGCTAGATCCAGTATTTCGACAGTATTTCTTCAAAATTTAGATTTTTATCAACTTATATGATCAAAACTTGATTCAAACTCATGAATAACGTAAACATGGGTTTATTTAACCAAGATAAATCACTTGTATGCGTGGATCTAGGGTTTAGTAATCAAATTAGTCAAATTCTTATTTATTTTGGCAAACTAATGCATATTAACCAAAGCTAAACTGTAATTAACATGTTAAAATAAAATCCTATGATCGTGATCACGTGCTTAACAAATTACAGAAAAGAATTCTACTATTTATAGCTTGATTTAAGTTTTAAACATCATAAGTTAAATTCTAACACATTAAATTAACTTTAAGCATGAGAATTATCATAATTAACCCATAAAACTTGATGTTTAAACTAGGGAAAGGTTTGAACAGAGGTAATCTTACCTCAAATGTCGTGTTGAATTCCCAAACACGTGCGTGCAAGATTTCTCTTCGCCAAGCTCACAAATCCCACCTTCCTCTCGATAAGCGTCTCAAGTAAACACCGAAAAACTCACAGATTAGGATCAAGGCTTGAGAAGGAAGGTGGATGCTGATATCTCGCATAAAATATTAGCGAAAGAGGTTCAAAATGAGTATAAATACTAATGTACACAACTGGGCCTGAAGCCAAACAAAACCGACCCGACACAAACCTGCACGAACTCAGGAAGCCCGTCGGTAGACTGACCTCTAGGCACCGGTCGACCGATCGGGTGTCATTGATCGACCGATCTGCTTAGGCTGATCGATCAACCAAAGCATAACCTGGTCTGGAGCTTTTGCCTTTGTGCTTGTTTGTGCATGCTTCACTCCTGTACTCTTATATACACACTTATATGTATTTAATCGATCTCCAATCGATTATCTTCATACTGAATCATCAATAAATGATATTTATCACAATATAATTCATTTATTATTATTTATCATAATATATCCAAAATTATGAGGTTTTACATAATCAAAGGTATTTGTAATATGTAAATTTAATTCTCATGTAATGTGAAATTAATGATTAACGTATCAGATTAATGGTTGGGTAATGTTAAAAAATTTCACACCATCTAAGAAATAAAATTATAAAAATCTCAGAGGTGGAGTTGCAAAGACATAAGTAATGTTTTTGTAAATTCAAACACTCCTATATCGAATAGACACTCTAATGGCTATCATAAGAAATAGACCTATCCCATTAGGAATATAGTAGTGTGTACATCTATCTCTAAAAAAATTGGTAGCGCCTACTACTTCTGCCCTCCAAGTTCACTATCTCTAAAAAAATATAGTAGTGTATTATGGGTTTTGAAATATTAATTTCCACTTAGTCTAGGTTAGATGATTTATATATATCTATATGTACTAGTTGTATTTTCATATGCTCCTAACTCCCTCACCCTAGGGGCGGTGGAGATGATCTCGCTAGCGGTTTGACGCTCGTTGTTTCCCCTCTTTTTAGGCAGAGAGTCTGGCGTATGGAGAATCGCAGGTTAATGAAGACTCAGTTTAGCTCACCACCAGTTATTTATATTAGTAGTTACTTAGAGCTCTAAAGTAGTTTATTATTTATCTGACATTAGAGTTGTATTTTATTTTCGAAAGGTTGAGTGCCTTAGTACTATTTCATTTTACTCTATGTATTGAGATACTTCACATTTTTTCCAATTTAATTATCAGTTGTACATCATTTTATTCAGTTGGAACATGATTATATTATTATTAGATTCTCTCATTTCCTTTATCATGTTCATTACATTACTATCTTATTTTATCTGCATTGTGCCTGCACTTCTTGTGCTTGATTACACTAGAGAGATATTACTGTAATTGTGAAACTTGTTATTGCACTGTGTGGGTGCATGGCGAGTTTGATATCATTGAATTCACCTTAGACTACAACCTTGTGTGAAACTAGAGGTGTCACAAAAATATCCTCGTCAAAGTCCTCATGCCAGAAGCTTTCCTGCTTATTTTCTTACATATTTAATTAAGATAATTTAATATCTATTACAATAATAAATAATTTAAAAAGAGTTTCACATTTGCAAAATGATTTAAAATGACCACCCTTATTTACAAATATTTCTCGTGCACAATCTCATGGTCGACAGAAACAAATGTGTCCATTTTATTACACTCATTGTAATAGAATGGGTCATTTGCATACTTATTGCTATGACCAGACACGTGCAATACATGCGCCCAAATAGGATCATAATCCATGGGAATTAAGCTATATTGATAGGGGTCATGTTTATTGGATGCAAAAAACTTTATATGGGTTGAAACAAGCTCCAAGAGTTTAGTATGCTCAAATTTTCTTGTCGTATATTGTACAAATTAATCTTGGTTTGTTTTATCCTAAGCATACTCTTTTTTGATCTTTGTGGATAAAACACAAAAATATTCGACATTACTCTTTGTATGTTTAAGTATATAGGAAAAATATGTTCCTTATTTTTATTGATATAAAATCTCAATTTAGCGGACATCTTTACCAAACCTCTTTGCAAAGAAATTGTTTTGTCACATAAGAGGTGAATTGGGCATGTTTATCATTTAAATCATGTTTTCTTGATCATTTTATTTATCTATTTCAAAAATGATGTTTTTTGTGATTTTGGGCCTTCATGGATGTTCATAACTTTCTTTCATTTTCAAATTGGGATATATATAAGGATTTTCATTTGGACTTTTATTTGGGCTTTGATGGATTCATGAATGTTTCATGATTTTCCTTCATAAAATTTCATAAATACTTTCATAAATATTTTCATGATTTCTCATGATTTTCTTTCACGAATTTTTATGATTTTCATGATCTTCTTTCACTTGATATATATATATATATATATATATATATATATATCATAATTTTCATGACTTGTTTAAAGAATTGTTTTTACATATATGTATTGAGACACTATTTTCATAATGATATATCTATATATATTATTTTGAGTTACCTTGAATGTGAGTTATGTTTAGTATATGTTTTTATATCTATGTTTACTCACATATATGTATTATTATATTTTTTATATGCTTTAAAGTTTTTTGATAGGGGGAGAATTCCCTATTTCTTTTCTTGTCTATACTCACTCATGCTTATATGTATGGGGAGCTTATTGCTCTCTTTCTTCTTATTGTTTTTCCCTCATTTTTATGTTGACAAAGGAGGAGAAGCGAGTAAATTGTGAGTATATCATTTTATATCGTGCATGAAGATTACAAATTGTATATTCATTAGTATCATGCATATTTTCTATACTCTTTCTGTAGATTGTTTGTCATCATCAAAAAGGGAGTGGTTGTTAGTGTTAGACTCTAGAGGGGGGGGGTGATTAGGGTCTTATGCTAATCTAATTCGATTTTATGCTAATTAAAATTAATAACAAATTATTCTTGCAAGAGAGATATACAATACGTTACAAGTAAGAATAATCAATATGAACAAAGAGCGATATCCTAACAATGAGATATACTATGAGATATATGCAAGGATATATAATTAACACAAGGGTAAACAATCTAAACTAGATAGTGAGCAATATAATCAACAAGCAATATACAAAGGCGATAAAAGATATGAACATAAAAATAAGTGCGTAAATGCAATCACAAACAAACAATATGATTACAGAGTTCGGTCCCCATGACCTACGTCTCCGCTCCTCACCTCAAGGAGATCTCCACTATCACAACCGAGTTTTCTACATTTACCCGAACAATGTTTACACCTCATAATACGGTTTTCTAGTTTACCGAAAACTCTACAACTAACACACTCTTGTAATCCCACTCTACACCCTCTCAAGTGTTGAACTAGACGTGTCTCCCTACTCCTCTTGGGATGATCCCCGACTCTCGCCACATACTTCTCTCGGTGTACAAGTGTATTACAAAGTGAATCTCATAATAAGCACAATACAAAGTGTTTGTTCTCTACAATGGATGAGAACGAATTATAAGCTCACTCTCTAAGTTACACAAACCCACAACTCAATTATACTATGAATGTAAATACAATAAGCTCAATGGTTGTGCATGTGTAAACAAAGAGAAAATAAAATCAACTAAACTCAATATGAACACTAGCTTAATAAAATGACAATCAAACAATATAAAATATAAAGCTAGATTGAGTTTAGAAAACTTCCCAATAGATCAAGAGTGGAAGGAGAAGAGTTGGATTCTCAAACACCAAATAGATGATCTCCTCAAGCTCTTGTGGAATTGATTCACAAAACCGAAACACTCAAATGCTTAAAAGCTTATAAACACACTTTAAACAAACTTAAACCCTTGATTACAACTTTGTTAAACCTCTTGGATTGCTACTGAAAACTGAGGTATAAGGGGGTATTTATATGAAATCCCAAAGCCAAGAAAAAGCCAAGAAAAGACCAAAAAACCAGCTCAACAACGGCTCTCGAAACTAGCCGTTGGTGCAGATTTGACAGTGCGGCAGTCGACCGCGAAGCTCATCAAAGCAGAGAAAACTTCCAGAAAGTTCGACGGTCGTTCGTGGCGGTCGACCGTGGGAATTTTTAGCTTGACGGTCGACCGCCACGGTCGAGCGCGAAAGTTTCTGCTGCCCACTCAGAGAAAAACATAGTCGCGGTCGACCGTGGCGGTTGACTGCAAACTGATATAGAATATTTCAGGCTTGAAAGTGAAATGCTTATTTTAAAACCATGTTTAAAAATATCAAATAAATTTCAAAAAATGTAAAACTTTGGGAAATGATTGTAGACATGATAATACACATGCTAAGAAAACTGGTTTTCAAAAAAGACCTCCCAAATGAAAAATATCATTATTTTGCAAAATAGTTCAAAACATGAAAATGTAAGCACATGAGTTTTGACATTTTAGCTTAACCATGTTTTGAAACATTTCAAAATGATTTTGTAGACTTAATAAAAGATGTATATGATTATTGTTAAGTCTATAAACCAAGAAAATAATATTTTCACAAATACAATAGAAAATGAAACATATGAGTATGTATATGAAAATATATTTGTTTCATATCTAAGTAGTTAAACCAAATCACAAAAATAAATATGAAATATGTAATTTCATATTTATAAACATGAAAGCCAAAACTTGTGTTGTATATATATGACTACATATATATCCAAAGAAACCAATAAAATGTGTGTGTATATGATATGAGCTTAACGTACTTAACACACATAATATAGCACCTAAACTAAATTACACAAGCTTGATCTTGATCTTCATTGTAGCTCAACTTGGTAAACTTACGGATGAAGCTTGAACTTGGATCTTCAACTTGAAATGTATGGCTTCACTCCACAATTCCGCCAACCTCCATTGGATATGATCGTGAATGCGTAATTCCATCTATCCTCCAACTCGTTGTTTTCCTAGAATAAATACGAAAACACAAACACTAGACAAACAACATTAGAAGTAAATTATTTATTAAACATCATCAAAACAAGAAGGCCAATAATCTTCCCCTTTTTAATGATGACAAATAATTTACAAAAAAGATATATGCATGAAAGGAAATGAATATATAAATTATAATTCACATGCATATAAATAAGAAAGAATATACTCACAATATTTCTTCCCCTTTGACAACATCAAAAAGGGGACAAAGGGATGAAGAGAGCGAAAGCTCCCTCTATCAATATGCATGGGTGAGTATAACACATAGAAAGATATAGGGATTGCTCCCCCTATCAAAATGCCATATAGAATATTTGCAATGAAAGATCATGGAAAACATGTGAGTATGCATACATGCTAAATATTACTCACATGCTACAAGGTAATGAGGACACATATTGATTTATCATAATGGGAGAAGTGTCGCATTACTCAAATATAAAAGCCATAGTGTATAAACATAGATTTATGAAATCAAAAGAAGAGAAATATGAGAATCATGCAAAAAGTTTTCAAATGAAAACAAATCAACCAAATGACATCATAAATCAAGATTTAAGTCCAAGAACAATGTTTGATCAATAAAGATAACTTTTTTGTAGAACTTGATCAAACCACATAAAGAATACATTATAAAGCATATTTAAAATTTGAATCATCTATTTGTGCTTATATAATGAATTCAAAAGAACAAATCAAAGCAAAATTTTCATAGTTCAAAAGTAACATACAAGAATTATGAACTATGGATTTAAAAAAAATCATTTTTAAGAGTATAAAACCAAACCATCATTGATTTTCAAAAATCAAGAGAGACAACCATATCTAGCTCTTGAGCTAGTAACAACCCATATAAACATTTAAGCACCTAGTAAACATGATTTGGGAATAAACACCCAATAAACCCGGAGGGTATATAACTACAAAACCTCTTATTTAAAATCAAAACTAATAACCGTGAAAATAAAAGATTTGATCAAAGAAAATTTGTTTTCATAACCAAAAGATTTTCAAACATAATTTTCAAAACCAAGAAAAGGAAAAAGTAAAAGTACTAAAATTCTTGGTTTAAAAATCATTTCCAAGAAAAGGAAAAAGTAAAAGTACTAAAATTCTTGGTTTAAAAATCATTTTGGCACCCAAGAATTCTTAGTGCCGGATTGGTTAGGGACATGACCCCTATCATTCAAGCTCAAAGCCCTAGGGTTATGAACCCTCTTGGGCATATGTGGTGCACGGGATCGGTCATAGCAATAATCACTCAAATGACTCTTCTGATTGCAATATGTACAAAAGAAAGGAAGCATTTGCTTATATTGACCATTAAAAGGTACACGTGGAACATTTGCAAACAAAGGTAAATTATTTGAAGCTTTTTGCAAATGTGAAACATTATCAAAACAAAACTTTCCTAAGTGGCCAAATCTACCACAAACATTACATTTATAAACAAGTGGTCTACTAGAAATATTTGGCAAACTTGATTTTCCTTTCAAATCAAAACAATATTTGGCCAAGTGACCAAAATGACCACAATGATCACATCCATACACTTGAGCAAGCTTATGACGATAATGGGTGCATGTGTGTGTACATGTGATGAAGAAACTTGATGAGATGCACAAGGAGTATTGACATTTTTATGTTTGTGTCCATCATAGTAAAATCTAGCAAGATAGCCTTTACGGCCGTAATTTGTGCATTTGTAGACTTTGCTATATATGTGTGCATAGTGATTTTCTGATTTTGGTTTAGACTTATCACACATATCCACAAGCTTCCTATGAATATTAATGCATGTATTAAGAGTTGAGTCTAAATTGAAATGCATTTTTTTAACAACATTCAACTCATCATTAGGCACATATGCATTTTTATTAGAAGTAGAACATCTATAGTTATTTGCAAAGAAGCAACTTTATTTTTCATGTTCTCTACTTCTAATATGGCATTATCTTTTTCATGAGTTAAATTAGCAACATTTGAAATTAAAGAATCATGAATAGTTTCAAACTTAGAAGCTAATAACTCATGATCGGATTTTAATACATCATGCTTGCTTTGTAAATCAATAAAATCTTTGTGTAATTTGTTATAGGCATGCAATAAATTTTCACTAGCACAAGCAAGTTCATGACTAGATAAATCATTGATGGATTCGAACTCACAAACCTCACTAGGGCTATCGCCTAGTGGCCGTGTGCATGATGAAGCTCCAATATCACTTGAGGAAGAATCCTCCAAACCATATCAGATTTCCTCCAAGTTGCCTTGATGTGCTTCTATGAATTTCCATAAATTGTAAGCACTATCAAAATGAACAAATTTGTTAGAAAAGGATGAGTCAAAGGCATTAAGCAAATATTCTAACAAAAGCTTGTTCATATTAAACATTCTTTTATCATTGTTACTCCACTTGGATTTTTCCGAAGTGGGTATAATATAAGCATCTTCAATAACTTCCCATAAATCGAATTGTTTAGATCTAATAAATATGTTAAATCTAGAACACCATTGGTCATAGAAAAGATTATCTATTTTAGGAGCAACAATAGGATCATAGCCTAAACAAGATGCACAATGTATGTCCATAATAAGAAAATTTATGCAAGCAAGATACAAATAAAATCAAAACAAGATTAGCACAAAAAGATAACTTGGATCTTTAACTCAAGGCGATTAGACCTTAAATCAAAGAGCACCAAGCTCTGATACCAATTGTTAGACCCTAGAGGGGGGTGATTAGGGTCTTATGCTAATCTAATCCGATTTTATGCTAATTAAAATTAATAACAAATTATTCTTGTAAGAGAGATATACAATACGTACAAGCAAGAATAATCAATATGAACAAAGAGTGATATCCTAGCAATGAGATATATTATGAGATATATGCAAGGATATATAATTAACACAAGGGTAAACAATCTAAACTAGATAGTGGACAATATAATCAACAAGCAATATATAAAGGCAATATAAGATATGAACATAAAAATAAGTGCGCTAATGCAATCACAAACAAACGATATGATTACGGAGTTCGGTCCCCACGACCTACGTCTCCGCTCCTCACCTCTAGGAGATCTCTACTATCACAACTGGGTTTCTTAAGTTTACCTGAACAACATTTACACTTCACAATACGGTTTTCTAGTTTACCGAAAACTCTACAACTAACACACTCTTGTAATCCTACTCTACACCCTCTCAAGTGTTGAACTAGACGTGTCTCCCTTAAGTTCTCGGATACAACCTCTCCCTAGGTTCATCAACCGACGCCACTCCTCTTGCGATAATCCCCGACTCTCGCCACACACTTCTCTCGGTGTACAAGTGTATTACAAAGTGAATCTCACAAGAAGCACAATACAAAGTGTTTGTTCTCTACAATGGATGAGAACGAATTATAAGCTCACTCTCTAAGTTACACAAACCCACAACCCAATTATACTATGAATGTAAATACAATAAGCTCAATGGTTGTGTATGCGTAAACAAAGAGAAAATAAAATCAACTAAACTCAATATGAACACTAGCTTAATAAAATGATAATCAAACAATATAAAATATAAAGCTAGATTGAGTTTAGAAAACTTCTCAATAGATCAAGAGTGGAAGGAGAAGAGTTGGATGCTCAAACAATAAATAGATGATCTCCTCAAACTCTTGTGGAATTGATTCACAAAACCGAAACACTCAAATGC
Source organism: Asparagus officinalis (assembly GCF_001876935.1). Taxonomy (NCBI): domain Eukaryota; kingdom Viridiplantae; phylum Streptophyta; class Magnoliopsida; order Asparagales; family Asparagaceae; genus Asparagus; species Asparagus officinalis. The sequence goes on from NC_033798.1 coordinate 52,719,882, forward strand.
TTAAAAGCTTATAAACACACTTTAAACAAACTTAAACCCTTGATTAAAACTTTGTTAAACCTCTTGGATTGCTACTGAAAACTGAGGTATAAGGGGGTATTTATATGAAACCCCAAAGCCAAGAGAAAGCTAAGAAAAGACCAAAAAACCAGCTCAACAACGGCTCTGGAAACTAGCCGTTGGAGCAGATTTGACAGTGGGGCGGTCGACCGTGACAATCGACCGCGAAGGTCATCAAAGCATAGAAAACTTTCAGAGAGTTCGACGATCGACCGTGGCGATCGACCGTGGGAATTTTTAGCTTAACGGTCGACCGCCACGGTCGATCATGAAAGTTTTTGCTGCCCACTCAGAGAAAAACATAGACACGGTCGACTGTGGCGGGGGGCCGCAAACTGATACAGAATATTTCAGGCTTAAAAGTGAAATGCTGATTTTAAAACCCTGGTTAAAAATATCAAATAAATTCTAAAAAATGTAAAACTTTGAAAAATGATTGTAGACATGATAATACATATGCTATAAAAATTGGTTTTTAAAAAGGGCCCCCCAAATAAAAAATATCATCATTTTTCAAAATAGTCCAAAACATGAAAATGTAAACACATGAGTTTTGACATTTTAGCTTAACCATGTTTTGAAACATTTTAAAATGATTTTGTAGACTTAATAAAAGATATATGATTATTGTTAAGTCTATAAACCAAGAAAACAATATTTTCATAAATACAATAAAAAATGAAACATATGAGTATGTGTATGAAAATATATTTGTTTCATATCTAAGTAGTTAAACCAAATCACAAAAATAAATATGAAATATGTAATTTCATATTTATAAACATGAAAGCCAAAACTTGTGTTGTATATATATGACTACATATATATACAAAGAAACCAATAAAATGTGTGTGTATATGATATTGAGCTTAACGTACTTAACACACATAATATAACACCTAAACTAAATTACACAAGCTTGATCTTGATCTTCATTGTAGCTCAACTTGGTAAACTTACGGATGAAGCTTGAACTTGGATCTTCAACTTTAAATGTATGGCTTCACTCCATAATTCTGCCAACCTCCATTGGATATGATCGTGAATGCGCAATTCCATCCATCCTCCAACTCGTTGTTTGCCTAGAATAAATACGAAAACACAAACACTAGACAAACAACATTAGAAGTAAATTATTTGTTAAACATCATCAAAATAAGAAGGCCAACAGTTAGGTCTCATGTTTATGAACCTATTGTCTAATCTAGTTTTGATGATTAACAAATAATTCCTAACATTATTTGTCGAGTGTTTACAATTGATTGTAAGGTATCCTACACAAAGATCCTCAGTTAAGGTTGGTTGGACTTGCACCTGCACGATCATATTCATTGGAGGATGGAGAAATTTGGAAAGAATTCGTCACAATTTAAGTCAACAATATTATTGCTTCATTCATGCTACCAAGATCGAGCTTAATGAAGATCACATTGCTAGGGTATATAGTTTTGTAGTTTAGATTTTACTTTATGTGTTATATTTAAAGCTCAAACCATACACACACATTATTTTGATTTATTGTATTATGAGTCATTTTGAGAAGATAATGTGTATTTGGATTATTGACTTACTTAGTTAGTTTTACATCTTTTCTAAATCCATTAATCCATTCAAAAGTATTCCAAAACTGGTTTGTAATCATTTTGTCAAAATCAAGTGCTTAAACGAGCTCGGATTCTTAAGATTTTACAAAATGATGAGTTTTTACAGATAGAAAATAATATTTGAAAATTTTCTTTTCTTAAAATTTTCTTTATCAGTCGATAGAATAGTGTTATTAGTCGACCGATTATTTGAATCAGTCAACTGATTATAGATACCTGTAACGGCCGATTCACTCATTAGACGACCGATTTGACTGTAACGGCTAAATTTTTTGTTTCTTCATTTGAGAGGTTATAGATACCCCTCAATTCATTTTTGTTTAAATAAGGTTTCACACAAGAAGTTTAAGAAGTGTTTTTCAGTTTCAAAAGAATCTTTTTGGTGTGTTTGTTTATGTGAAGGTGCTTTCACAAAGAGAAGAATTTAAACTTTCAATATTGAGGCGATTCTTCCTCAATTCTAAATCATCTCTTTGTTTTAGAGAAGTGTTTCTAAACTCAATCTCTAGCTGATTTAAATTTGATTTTTACATATTTTTGCTAGATTAACTTGAGTTTAATTTTATTTTATTCATTTTCTACACTCACAACAAATTAAGCTTTAGTATTCCACATATTGTATATTTGGATTGTGTGGTTGTATCTTTGAGTGAGCCTTAATTTCATTCTCATCTTTTTTAGAGAAATTTTTTTATATTTGCACTTACATTGTGAGATACATATTGTAATACACAAGAACACTTAGAGGAGTGGTTGGGAGAGACCGGTGTTAATTCTAAAAGGAGTGGGTTGGTAGTAAAGCCTAGAGAGATGTGATAAATTTAAATACTTGAGGAAGGTAACACGGGCAAGTCCAACACTTAGAGGAGTGTATTGTGTGATTGTCAACGTGTGAATTATAAAGGCTTTCAGTGAGCTTTGAAAATCGATTATGTAGTTATTTGAGATAGTGGAGAATCTACTCGAGGTGAGGAACGAAGACGTAGGTTGAGGGTTGACCAAACTCCATGATCATATTGCTTGTTTGTGTTTAGCATTGGCGCACTTATTCTTATGTATATTTTCATATCACCTATTGTCTAATAGTTTATATCGCCTATTGTTTATTGTTTATCCTTACATATCTCATTGTACATGATTATTGTAAGGATATTAGCTAATAAGTTTATAATTTAGCATTAAAATCGAATTAGATTAGCAATTACCCTATTCACCCCCCATCTAGGGTACTTTTAAGCTAACACTACTATATTCTCTTCCACTTGTGCCATCAAACATTGCAACTAATTTTCTATACTTATGACTCAAGGGCTGCCACCTTCAATTTAACCAATAACAGCTCTATCGGCCATGCGGTAATTGAAGGGCTTCAATTTCCGGATCACATATAAGACAAGCATACTTGTCGTTCATAGACCAACCAGACAAATTAACTTAAGCTAGAAAATCATTAATCGTCTACATTAGAATAGCACGTAATCTAAACGACTCTTTATGGTGGGCATCATATGTCAATACACCATCCGACCATAACTATTTTAGCTCATTGTTTGTCAAAAAATTGCGAGAAAATTAAGAATAAAATTTGTATTAATCTCCATAACTGACTTAGAAAAAGAATGAATACAATCTCTCTTTGTAACTACTCTCTAACTGACTTAGAAAAATAAAATTATAATTTTCTCTTTTCGGTTTCCCAATTTACAAAAGAGAGAAGGAATCGATAGAAATCCTCCCTTTTGTCTAAACCTGAGTTCTTCTTGGTAGCAATGGAAGTTTGAATCTTGTATCGCATTGACGATCTGAGCACCTTGCTTCGTGGAACGTAGGCTATTCCTCTTGACTTGATGTCGGGAAGAACTTGCAAGGCAAGTTTAAAACTCTTAAGGAGTTAAGAACTCTAAACAATTTAAGAACTCTAAATGAGTTTAAAAATCTGTAAAAGAGTTAATTTTAGAAAGAAAATTAATCTTTTTTAACATAACCAAAATGGTTCACAAGCCAAGGCACAAGCTCTAAGAAAAGCTCTTGATAATGCTCCGAAAAATCTGATCCAAGAGATTCTCCAAATTCTCCTAACTTGAACCAAAATTTGAACCCCTTTTCCAGCTGACTTTTCAGCTATTTATAGGGGTTTAATGGGTGTAACCAACCCCTTAAATTGCTCCGTAATTAGGGGGGGGGGGGTTTAGTGCCCTCATTTCTTGTAAAAATGGTTTTGGAGCCGTTTATAACGTGTTTGAATATGTCAAATGCGAGATTCACGTTCTGGAAACAACCCTCGCGTTTAGAACTAAAAACACGGCAGTGAGCTCCACATTTTGAACTAGGAACGCAGTGGTGAACCCCATATTTTGAGCTTGGAACGTGGTGATGAGATTCACGTTTTGAGCTTGGAACATGCTGATGAGCTCCCTGTTTTGAGCTTGGAATGCGCTGATAAGCTCCATGTTTTTCTTTGAAGAAATCATCAACTTGTAATCTCTTCTATTAGAGTGTTGCAAGGGTTGTCATCTTGTAATCCTAGCCTTTGGCTCTTTGAGATGTGAGAATCGTCAATTTATAACTCTCGTTCATTGTTGCAAAAGTTGTTAAATTGCAATTAAGCTAACACTACTATATTCTCTTCCACTTGTGCCATCAAACATTGCAACTAATTTTCTATACTTATGACTCAAGGGCTGCCACCTTCAATTTAACCAATAACAGCTCTATCGGCCATGCGGTAATTGAAGGGCTTCAATTTCCGGATCACATATAAGACAAGCATACTTGTCGTTCATAGACCAACCAGACAAATTAACTTAAGCTAGAAAATCATTAATCGTCTACATTAGAATAGCACGTAATCTAAACGACTCTTTATGGTGGGCATCATATGTCAATACACCATCCGACCATAACTATTTTAGCTCATTGTTTGTCAAAAAATTGCGAGAAAATTAAGAATAAAATTTGTATTAATCTCCATAACTGACTTAGAAAAAGAATGAATACAATCTCTCTTTGTAACTACTCTCTAACTGACTTAGAAAAATAAAATTATAATTTTCTCTTTTCGGTTTCCCAATTTACAAAAGAGAGAAGGAATCGATAGAAATCCTCCCTTTTGTCTAAACCTGAGTTCTTCTTGGTAGCAATGGAAGTTTGAATCTTGTATCGCATTGACGATCTGAGCACCTTGCTTCGTGGAACGTAGGCTATTCCTCTTGACTTGATGTCGGGAAGAACTTGCAAGGCAAGTTTAAAACTCTTAAGGAGTTAAGAACTCTAAACAATTTAAGAACTCTAAATGAGTTTAAAAATCTGTAAAAGAGTTAATTTTAGAAAGAAAATTAATCTTTTTTAACATAACCAAAATGGTTCACAAGCCAAGGCACAAGCTCTAAGAAAAGCTCTTGATAATGCTCCGAAAAATCTGATCCAAGAGATTCTCCAAATTCTCCTAACTTGAACCAAAATTTGAACCCCTTTTCCAGCTGACTTTTCAGCTATTTATAGGGGTTTAATGGGTGTAACCAACCCCTTAAATTGCTCCGTAATTAGGGGGGGGGGGGTTTAGTGCCCTCATTTCTTGTAAAAATGGTTTTGGAGCCGTTTATAACGTGTTTGAATATGTCAAATGCGAGATTCACGTTCTGGAAACAACCCTCGCGTTTAGAACTAAAAACACGGCAGTGAGCTCCACATTTTGAACTAGGAACGCAGTGGTGAACCCCATATTTTGAGCTTGGAACGTGGTGATGAGATTCACGTTTTGAGCTTGGAACATGCTGATGAGCTCCCTGTTTTGAGCTTGGAATGCGCTGATAAGCTCCATGTTTTTCTTTGAAGAAATCATCAACTTGTAATCTCTTCTATTAGAGTGTTGCAAGGGTTGTCATCTTGTAATCCTAGCCTTTGGCTCTTTGAGATGTGAGAATCGTCAATTTATAACTCTCGTTCATTGTTGCAAAAGTTGTTAAATTGCAACTTCCATCATCAGTTGTTGTAAGAATCATCAAATTGTAACTCTCATTGATTGATATGAACGTCGCCAAATCATGACCACTATCATTTGTATTTTATGGGGATTAGCTATCTGCAGTAATTTTTAGTCAGCCTCCAGAACCCCCTTCAAAGTTTTTGAAAGTTCATAGTTGACTAGATCGAATTTTAAAAATACTTTCGATCTCGATTTTGCTTGATATTGGAACTGCTGATTCCTCATCACAAAGTGTTTGTTCACTACATCCTCTTCGAGGGCATTGTGAACTTAGTTGCAGAAACTTGTCATGTAGGATCTGTACAAAAGTGTATGTCGTGGCTCTACTTCTGAAACGCAGGGGTGGGCCTTGAGTTTGTTGCTTTGAAACATTTAGATGAGCCTAGCATTTATAAGTTGAAACACAGAGGTTAGCCTCAAATTCAGAAGTTGAACCGACTTGGTGTGAACGTGGAGATCGCATTTGGACGGGATTTTTGCCTAAAATCCAATACCGATTTGAAAACTCCAGCTATCTATAAATAGACCGCGAGTGTCAAATCAAGAGTCCACTTGACTCTTCTAATTTTGTCTTTGCTTAACAAGAACTCTCATTCTACAGAATCTCTGATGAGCTTTCGTTCATCCTCGATAGAATCGATGGCACCCAAGAAAATTTCTTTAAAATCCCACTCTAAGAAAACCACCGTTGCAGGTTCAGGCACGCTAACATCCTCGGGTACCAGCGGTGCAACTTTTTAGGTGTCTTCATCACCACAAAAAGTCCCCCTCATTAGTGGTAAGTGTTGGACTATTGAACTTGTTTTGACAATTTTTGAACCGCAACGTCGACCGAGACTCGCGTTTTGTCATAGGAATGTGGGGGTGGACCGCTGCATTTTGATTTTGAAACATAGGGTTGACCCTTGTGTTTTGAACTTGGAACGCGGGGGTGAACCTTTGCACTTTGATTTTGAAACACGGGTCTGATCCACACATTTTTAACTTGAAACACGGGACCGACCTTCGCATTTTGAACATGGAATGTGGGGGTGGACCTCTACATTTTAATTTTGAAACGCAGGGCTAATTCACGCATTTTGAACTTGAAACGTGGGACTGACCTTCGTGTTTTGAACTTAGCGGGGGTGGACCTCTGCGTTTTAAATTTGAGACGTAGGAACGACCCTCGCATTTTCAACTAAGTCTTTTAGACTTCTAAATTCTTCTGCTGTTTTAAGCATTGACTATTTTCTCTTTGTCTGCAATACGTTACTCTAGCAAGCCCCTCTCATTCCATCACAACTTTGGTCATGAAGGTGGCAAGGACCATAATGTGAAGTTCAGTCTTCGTCGAGAACTTCCAATTTTTTAGGATCAAGACAAGGAGCGTACGAAAATAGTTACTCAAGCCATTTCAACAACTCTTAGGGCTCTGGTCACAGATATTAAATTTGAGACCGTAGACCATAAGAAATTCAACAAGTGGTTGTACGACAGGAACTACAAGTAGCTTTAGAAAGTTGGGGACCGCAATCTCTTCTTGCCCAATATGGAGAGGATGTTTCCTCTATCATACTTTCAATATGCTTCCATCCTGAGACATATGCATTAGGATCTCATCAAAGAACAAGACAAGGTTTCGATTGGTGCACTGACTTACAAAGGTGTTCGTCCTGTAGGTTACAGTCGACAGGTGAGAGTTTTGAGACCCGGCTTAGTTGCAAGGGAATATCCAGTCACCGAAGCTCCTAGCCCTGCTAACACTTTTGTCAGAAAATTTATTGCAGTGAAAGGTGAATTTTCCGCACAAGAATTCAGATCCCCTGGGTGGGTGTATTTTGCTGAAGGAGGATGGTGGGCCCAAATTAATTTTTTTTTTAGAGGAGTTGAGGGAACCACTTGCTCGATCTGGCCTTAGGGACCCTGTGATGGCTACCTAACATGGGATTGTACAAAGCCACTATAACTTTTTGTTCCATACTGGAGCGGTATAACCTGGAGACGAGAACATTCTTTACACAAGTTGGGGAGATGGGCTTAGCTCTCCATGCAATGTTTGATGTCTCTTGTCTACCATTCGGAGAGCAACCATATGAAGAATTCTTCCTAGGGACGAAAGAACTTACAATTTTAAGAGCAACTAGTGTTGAGATCTACACCACTTTGTGGGAAGTGATGTGTCACTTCCACATCTGTACTAAGCTAACGAGACTTTGAGGAGGTGGTGTTAAGCAAGTATCCTGGGCGGAATACTTGTTCTAAAATCTGAATTATAAGGAAGCTTCAGTGACCTGTCTAGCTGCAAGCACTCTTGTTGATATCGAGGCTCGTATTGATGCTGCAACCACTCACTATGTTAACGAAGCCAAAGAGGATATTTTCCCATCTCTCACCGAGTTTGATAGCTTCAATTATCAAGCTCAAGTTCCTATATTTGACATGGCTTTATTCGCTGGATTTCTGATGTTGTGGCTAAAACGGTGTGTGGTACCTACCAAACCGCTTGAAGCCATTGCGGTTGAGGTTGTATATCCTGCTGTTCTCTTAGCTCATGGGAGACCGCTAAATCTTCTCTCGGTGATGGTATGCTACCTACAAAGTGGCTTACGAGAGTTGTTTTTATTTTATTCAAATCAAGGAGACAGACTCCTGTGAGATGAAGACCCTCAAAACTCCTAACCCGCGCATACCGATGCCATATACTTATTTAATGGCATGGTATTTCTTACATTGCCCTTCATTAATGACTTCACCCTCCCCCTATGATGGTTCTTTCATTCCATTCATACGACGACTTGAATCAGCTAAGTGGGAGGGTTAGTACATGGTTAGGATCCGACAGATTTTGTAAAGGGATCTTAACTACCATGTTTTTCGTTGCTTCCCTGACTTTGAAGGCGGTGGGTATGGTGAGTTATATCAAGATGTATGGGCCCTAATTGCTTTACAAATTTGAATGTGGGCGTCTTTCGCTAGCTCATCAACATCAGGCCAGGCTATCTCCTCTTCAGGAAGGGCGGTATATACATCATTGAGGCCTATCAACCTTATAGATTTTCCTGACAGTTTGGATATGATCAGCTATATATTGGAAATCCCAACCCTCGGCTCGCACTCTTCAATAATTTATATGAAGGAGCTAGGGCTTCGTACTATTTGGTAGCTTGTTGTACTAGAGCTACATTCAAACTGCGCTACAAAACACCCAAATCCTACACTATTTTGGGCTTATGTGCTTGGTATCGTGCCACCTCTCAGATCCCTGAGTACAAATTGTACTCATCTTGTCTGAAAGAGATCAAAAGAATGTATGAATCAAAGAGGGGATCTATGATGACTCGTCTGAAGGGAATTGACGAGTATTTTACTTGTGAAGAAGTGGTGGTTGGGGATGAAAGAGGTAAAGCAGCAGAGGAAACTCGAGAAGAGGAGCCGAGAGTAGCTGAGACCCATGAAGAGAGAGAAGTAGAAAAAAGAACCCTTACTGCAGAAGAAACACGTCTCCATGAAAAACGGGCTCACCAAAAATTATCGGTTGAGTCCCCGACTCCTAAAGTTCAAAAGGGAGCAAAGCTGATGCAAGATGCTTTCAAGTCTGCAACTGTTGTTCATGAGGAAGGGGAAGAATCATCTATTATAGGAATTACTCATCAAAGGGGACTCCGCTCAATTGGTCTAGCTTTAACAAGTGTGGCTCCTTCCTATCATCCCTCAGAAGAAGAAGGGGAAGATGAATCAACTGCTGAGGATGCGGAGGCTATCCTAATGATGGAACCCCTTACTGTGATAGCTCTAGGTCAAGCTTCAAGTGTCGTTCCCCTAGTTATAGAGGTGACACAAGAGCAAGTCATGCCTAAACCTACTCAAGCTGAGGAAGTTAGGTCTCTTGCAGGTGAGCCTATAGTGGCCGAACATGAGAAGCTTGGCAGAAATCGGTCTCCTTCTGCTTCGGCGTTGATGCCAATGGTAGGAGCTATGAGACCTAGTCCAACAATAGGACTAGTTCTTAAGTCCACTACTGTCGCAAGCTTGCTATTGCTTTCTGTAGTAGAAGATGATGAGCAATTATTGTATGGAACCTTTTTGGATGATGACGCTATTTGGGATGATCCACTAGTATTTACTTCTGACAAAGCATCAACTTATACTGCTATTTCTCTCGCAGGTAAGTGTTGTCCATTTTGAATTTCCATGAAATTTTCTCCTGCATTCTAACAATTTTTGTATGCAAGATTCCCGACTCTGGCAGTTGACGAGACTAGAGCAACCACTCCCCCATCAGAGCAGCCTTCTCTTGGGCAAGCGACATCGACTCCTCTACCAGTGAAGCCACCTCCTCTTGTGATTTCCTTCAAACCCATGCAGGCTACAGGTGTTTCAAGCTCAGTTCAAGCAAAATCGCCTATGACTCTCCCATCAAGCTCCATGTCCTTAGGTGCTTTAGGGTCATCTTTCGTCGCTTCTCTAAGCCCAGTAGTTGTTCCTAACTTGCACCATTTTTTAATTGGGCAGTTAGAGAGCATGATGGAGAAGACAGTTGTAGTTGTCAGTGCTGGTAAGGGCCTATTTGAGTCTTTCAGACCCTTCTTAACAAATTGTCTAAGCAACATTAGATGTTTGGGTGACGCCCAGTGCATCGAATGTTGTTCGGAGGGCATTTCTCATTTGGAAGAGGATCTAAAAGCATTGCACGACCTTGAACGTGTCGATCTCGAGGCTCAAATTGAATCGACATTCACTGATATCAAAGCTGAAGCAACACATCGGCATGAAGTCGTTTAGAAGAATTTGGCTGAGAGGGAGGTTTATATTGGGTCTTTAAATAATCAGAATGACCAAGCACAAGCTGAGTTGACCTCTTCGACCACTGCCATGCGGACCACTCAAGAATCGATTGCGCAACTAAAGGTGGCTTTGGTTCAGAAGGAAGCTCAGTTCGCTCAGGAGGAAGTTCTAGTGAAAGGACTCACTCTCCAAAATGTAGAAAATTTTGAAAATTACTGCAAAGAGGTGCAACTTCTGGAGGAGGCCAAGAAGGAAGTCGTTGCTGCGGTGCCATATGAGGATGAACTCAAGAGAGAAGCTACGGCGATGGTGCGAGTCACTCATGAGAAAAAGCTTTCAGATATCAAGTCACGGCTCGCATCTATCAAACTGATGGGCTTGCAAACCTGATTTTGTATCGTTCTTTTGATAAGAACAAAACAATCTTGTATCATTCTTTAATATTTTGAATAAAAAGTGATATGGTTTTGGTTTTCCATTATTTCTTTCCTGTTTTATGTCTTTACCTTGAAACAATGAAAATAATTGAATATGCCAGAGGTATAATATTAACTTAGCATGAATTGTCACTTAACGTGAGATTCAAAATTTTTTATTATCACTTAAGATAATTCTAGAAAAATTTTAATCTGTTGGGGATTTTTTAGTTGTCTTGAACACTTGCTATTCTGTTGAAAAAGAATTAGCAGGTTCATAGGAGTTTAACTGTTAGAGGAGTATTGTATTGTTAACACAAGAACAATTTGTGGACTTATCATCCTATTAGAGATGATTGATAAGTTGGTTTGTCAGAGGTGCGTTATTAAATTAACAAAATGGTGTACTTGTGATTTGAACAAGATTCTGAGGACCTATCGCTCTATTGAAGAGACTCGATAAGTTGATTTTATCAAAAATATGCTATTACTTTCACAAAATCGTGTACTTGTATTTGAACAAAATTTTAGGAACCTATCACTCTATTTAAGAGAGTCGATAAGTTGATTTTATCAGAAGTATGATATTAACTTTAAAAAATCATGTACTTATGATTTGAACAAGATTTTGAGGACCTATCGCTCTATTGAAGAGAGTCGATAAGTTGATTTTGTCAGAAGTGTGATACTAACTTAACAAAATCATGAACTTTTGATTTGAACAAGATTTTGAGGAGATATCGCTTTACTGAAGAGAGTCGATAAGTTGATTTTGTCAGAAGTGTGATATTAACTTAACAAAAGTTTGTTGCGATTTGAGTAATTTTATGGATTTATCATCCTACTGAAAAGGATTAATAACTTGATTATGTCAAAGGTATAATATTAACTTGAAAGATGTTTTGAGGACTTATCATTCTATTGGAGAGAGTCAATAAGTTGATTTTATCATCAGAGAAGCTTGCCATATTAAGAATGAGACAAGTTAAATTTGAGCTATGAGGGGTGTTTAGTCATGAGAATCGTAATGTTAACTCGACGTTGTTTTATGAATGAGAGTAAGCATCAAATTCCTGCTTTTGACACGTGGGATGAGCCTCACGTATGTAATTGAAAACGTGAAGGTGATCTCTTGCGTTTGTCTTTGAAATCCACATTTGAAGCTTGAAACGCGGGGATGAACTTCTCTTGCGTTTGTCTTTGAAATCCGCATTTGAAGCTTGAAACGCGGGGATGAACTCAACGTTTTGAAGTTTTGGAATGCAAAGTGACCTCTATGTTTGAAGTTTGAAACACAAGCGTGAACTTCACGTTTAGAACATGGAACGCGGAGGTGAACTTCGCATTTAGAATTTGGAATACAGAGCCGAACTTCGCATTTAGAATTTGAAACGCGGAGGTGAGCTTCGCATTTTATAATTTGAAATGTAAAGTTGAGCCTCACGTTTAGAAGTCGAACCAACTTAACTTGAAATGTGAAGATCGCATTTGGGCTGGATTCTTGCCTAGAATTTTGTTCTGATCTTGTCGCCCTATAAATAGATCGACGTAGGTCAAATTAGAGTCACCCGACTCTTTTCATCTTCGTCTCCACTCTTGAACAAGACTTCTCATTTCTTAAAGATCTTCAGAGATTTTTCCTTTCAAAACCATAAGTTTTTAATCGTCGATCACCATTAATGGGATTCAAGAAACTCGCTTCCAAGACCAGAAAGGTCGCTGAGACGACTTCAAGTGCGCTATCAGCTGAGGCTGCCGGTGCTGCCACTCCGTCGCCACAAGTCCCTCTTCACGATGCTATGTTTGGACTTTTGAACTTGTTTCGGCAAGTTTTGGCTTGCAAACAACAAGCGAGACTCATGTTTTGCCATTGTAACATAGGGATAGATCCTCGTGTTTTATTTTGAAACATGGAGGTGACCCTCACATTTTGAAATTAGAATGCAGGTCTGACCCTTGCGTTTTGATTTTGAGATGTGGGGACAACCTCTGCGTTTTGTAATGGGAATGTGGGTCTGACCTTTGTGTTTTGATTTTGAAACGTGGGGGTGGCCATTGTGTTTTTTCTTTCTAAGTCTTTGAGGCTCGTTTTTAGCTTATCTGCTTGTAAATACTAACTATTATCTTCTTCCTTCGTAGCATACTATTCCCATGAACCACTCTCCTTCTAGCATCATTTCGGATATGAAGGAGATTTGGATGACAGCATGACTCTTAGTTTGCATCGAGAATTATTGCTATTTGAAGACGAGAACATGGAACGAATGTTAACAATCCAGTTCACGAGAACATCAACTCTTCATGCCCTCATCACTGATGTAGAACTTGAGACGGCTAACCATCAAAAATTTGAGAAGCCGACGTTCCTCTTTAGAGATCGTGTTGAAATCGACACCAAGATCATATATGCTGAGAACTCGAAAATGCTGCGGAAAGTTAACGACCACTTTTTCTTCATACAGGACATGGAGTGGATGTATCCACTATCATATTTTCGGAGCGTCTCCTTCAGACGGCGTATGGATTGAGATCTTGTAAAGGAGAAGGACAGTGTATCTCTTGGGACCTTCATTCATCAAAGTGTTCATTCTGTAGGACAAAATTTTTAATGGAGGCATTTTCCAATGGTTCATCACTATCAGGGCGGGTTACCTAATCTTTCAACACGGCGACAAATGCATCCTTGAGCCCTATCAGCCTTATAGATTTGCTTGGCAATTTGGGTACGACCAGCTGTATGTCAGAAATCCTAGTCCCAAGCTCGCTCTCATTGGTAACTTATAATAGGTACTTCAAACTCTGGTGATCTGTGAATAACTCAAACTGTATTCCATACAAATAATGCCTCCACACCTTCAGTGCAAAGACCACTGCTGCTAGCTGCAAATTATATGTGGGATAATTCTGCTCATGAGTCCTCAACTGTTTCGAAATATAGGCTGCAACTCTCTGGGTTTGTATCAATACACCTCCAAAACTTGATAAGGATGCATCAGTGTAGACAACGAAAGTCTTATCACTGCTGGAAATAATCAATACTGGTGCTTAAGTCAACTTAGTCTTCAATGTCTCAAAGGCCTCTTGGCATTCTATGGCCTAAATAAACGGTACACCCTTCTTAGTAAGGTGTGTAAGTGGTGTCGCGATCTTCAAGAAGTCTTGAATAAATTTTCTGTAATAACCCGCCAGACCTAAGAAGCTACGAATCATGGTAACTATCTTTGGTGGTTCCCAATCAAGTATGGCCTCTACTTTAACTGGATCTACTATAATACCTTTCCGGCTGATGACATGGCCTAAAAATCTGACTTCCAATAACCAGAATTCATATTTGCTAAATTTGGCATACAGCTGTTGTTCTCACAAAGTCCGTAATGCCAACCTCAAATGCTGCTCGTGCTCGGCCTCCGATCTCGAATAGATGAGGATATCGTCGATAAAAATTATCACAAACTGGTCCAAGTATAGATGAAAAACCCGATTCATCAAATCCCTGAATACTATGGGTGCATTGGTCAGCCCAGATGGCATGACTAGAAACTCAAAAGACCCCCATCGAGTCAAGAAGGCAGTCTTGGGAATATCCATCTCCCGAACCAGCAATTAATGATAATCAGAACGAAGATTTATCTTCAAAAAACACTAAGCCCTCTGCAACTGGTCGAACAAGTCATCGATCCTCGGTAATGGGTACCTGTTTCGGATAGTGACCTTGTTCAACTTATGATAATCAATGCATAATCACATACTCCCGTCCTTCTTCTTCACAAAGAGGGTAGGTGCCCCCTATGAATCCCTGAGACAACAACTCAACTAGTTGGATCTATAGCTCCCTCATCTCAGCAGGCGCTATACGGTAAGGAGCTTAGGAAATCGGCACGGTGCCTGGCTGCAACTCTATGTAAAACTCGACGTCTCTCACTAGAGGTACTCCTGGTATGTCCTAGAAGACATCCTGGTACTCTGAGACTACTCGCATCTCACTCAAATCTATGCCCTGATCCTACAATATCACCTCCTCGATGTATGCCAGATATGACTCCGCAAACTGGTTGCCTCTGGAGGTCGCCACTAGTAACTCAGATCCATCATATGCTCGCAAACTGACTATCTTCGCAAAACAGTCGATACTCACATGGTAGGAAGATAGCCAATCCATAACAAGGATAACTTCAAACTCAGACATACGAAACACGATCATGTCCATAATGAACTCAGAATCGTCCAAACTGATGATGCATCTCCTACAAACACTCTCTAAAAGAGACGTCTCCCTTAAAGGAGTAGATACAGATAAAGAAAAATCTAATGGCTACACCACAAGTTGGAGTCTAACCATAAAATTGTAGGATATAAAAGAATGCGAAGCGCTAGAGTCAAAAAGAATACATGCTGGAAAGGAATTCACAAGGAAAGTACCTTCCACCATCGTCCCACTCACGCCATGATCACGAGGAACAACTGCATACACTCTACCAGTATGCTGTGCTACATCGCCTGGAACGTATGGGACAATCTGTCCCTGCTGGGTCTCCTGAATTGCTCGTACATGTCCCTCAATCCTTAGGACTGCTGGAGGTGCCTTAATTCTCAACTGCTGACCCTGACCGCATCCCTGAGTGCGGTTCTGATACTGCTGCTAGTGGTTCCTACCTTGTTGGCCTGCTGTGGGTGTGTTGCGGTACTATGCTGCTCTATGACCAAGCTTGCTGCAATTAAAACACGCTCTATGAAATTGACGCTACTGTTGCGCCCCCTGATCTTACTGATTGCCCTTCTTATGGGGACCCTGCTGATGTGGAGCCTTACTCTGATGCTGGGGTCCTCCTGAGCCTGTAAATGGTCTCTTACCCTTACCTTTATCCCCGAACTGTCCTGACTTAGCATTACCATCTTTGCCCTTAATAAATATAGTTGTGTCTATCTCCTGAGCTATGGCAGCATCTGCCACCTCCCGCACTGAACGAAATCTACGAGATACTAGATATCAGGGTAAACCTGGGCGAAGTCCCGTCATGAACATCTGAGCCTGCCTCTCCTTGGTGTGCCACATTCCAGTGAATCTAAGTAGTGACAAGAATTTACTCTCAAAATCCTTCACTGACATATCCCCCTGCTCCAACCAAGATAGCTCTAACTCCTTCCCGGCATTCGCTATAGCCGAAACATACTGCTCTTCAAAGAAATATACAAAAGTCTCCCACGAGGCCGTCAACCTCTGCTCCAGAGTAAAACAAAGTCGATACCATCCTCCTGCATCACCCTTGAGGCTGAAAGCTGTTAGCCTCTACTTCTGCATAGTATCCATATTAAGCATGTCCAAAATCTTACTTACATCTTCCTTCCATTTGTGTGCCGCAATGGAATCCGTCGAACCATGAAACTCTGGAGCCTTCAACTTCTAGTACCTCTCTACCAGACGAAGCCAAGCCTCCTGCTCAGCCATTCCATCATCAACTAAAAGTGGTGGTGTGACTACCGGTGTCCCCTCTGGCATCTCCTCCTGAATGGGTGTTCCCTATCGAACCTGATTTGCTAACTGTTCCTCAATAGCTGCTAGTCGAGCAGCTAACGGTGCTATGAGATCTACTAAGTACTGCGGAGCCTGCTGCGACTCGGCTTCTCTATCGACTTGCTCAGCTCCCTGAGCATGAGTACTTCGGCGTCCACGACCTCTTCCTGACATCTATAATATAGAAGTAGAGCTTATTACGCATTAAATAGAATCTCAAGCAGGAAAAGATATAACGTATACAAATAAGTAAATTGTATCACATATTACTCATAGCATGCCTTATTATTCAAAGCAAATAGTTCATCATAAAAAAAAATTTGTAATTTTTCGCTTACATATATAATACGTCCTTACTCATACTAGGAATTCCTAGTGGACTGTATACATGATTCCTAGGAAACTCTATCCTAACTCAACAATATGACACAAGAATGATCCTAAGTATATTAGAACCTAGAGCTCTGATACCAACTGTGACGCCCCAGGTTTCACACAAGGCTGCAGTCCAAGACGAAACCCGGAATGTCAAACCTGCCAAGAACCAAACACCATGCTACGACATGTTTTACCCTTATAGTCACTATCTCTCTAGTAGAAATAACAAATAGGTAAAAGTATCGACAGGTAAATAATAGAGATAGAACAAACCAGGTGTACACAGAAGCAATAAGAGAATAATCATTAGTGAGCCCAACTAAAATAGAAATATCTCTGAGTTTGAAATAAAGCTCAAGTACAACGAGTCAAATAAAGTACCACTGTAGCTCTCAGCCTCTACAAAGTGAAATACAAGTCTAGAGTCTGAACATAAACAACTAACTGTGGAGTTCTATAATAACTACTAAAATAATAAATATCTAGATGGAATCTATGAATAAATCCTATCAACCTGCGACTCTCCGTGCGCCAGACTCACTACCTGAAAAGGGGGGAAAACAACGAGCGTCAAAACACTATAGTGAGATCATCTCCACGTCTTCCCAGAGGAAGGGGTAGGAGTATATAGAAAATACAGACAGTATATATGTATAAAATCATTCATATAAATCTAACTGGAGATTAGTATTTAGGAATCCACAACACGAGAGTTAGTACGTCGAGTAAAATAATCCAAACAAGGAAACCCTTATATATATACCATGTCTCAAATTGTGACTCGGTAAATACTAATTCCAAACTCTATGAATGAGAAAGAACAATAAACAAAAAAGTAACACTCCAAGCCTCAAACCTGTAGAACAAATATCTCATCCTGATCTACACTCGGGTAAATGGATCTAACATAAGAGAAACTCATCCAAAACAAAGATTAACCACAAGCCCTGTCATGTAAGCCACAGTCTCAGAGAAAACACCTTACTTACGGGTATTTAAAATGGAAGCAAAACTAAAATTTATAATACTAACAAGTGTGCATCTCATGTGCATTAGCGATACTCTTGTAATATTCTTAGTCAATCACTCTGCAGCAATAGGTTTTATCTCCCTATCCCGGATATATGAAATGATGATATTTTTGTAATGTTTTTACTCAATCACCCTGCGGAAATGGGTTTTATTTCCCCATTCTGGATACATAATATGACGATAATTTTGTAATATTCTTACTCAATCACCCTGCGGAAATGAGTTTTACTTCCCCATTCCGGATACATAATATAACGATATTTTTGTAATATTCTTACTTAATCGCCCTGCGGAAATAGGTTTCATCTCCCTATTTCGGAAACATAAAATTACTATACTCTTCATATTCATCAACTTAAATTAGGACAAAGGTATATCTACACAACATATTCTAAACATACTTGCATATGTCTCGATGTACGTGTCCATATCTGGTGTTTACTGACATCTCGAGTATTAAGCAACTCATAAACATTGTATTATAGCAGTACAAGGTCGAGAGGCTCGTTCGAAAACCAAAACAATCGAACAAAACATGCACAAGCCGCGACCGCAATTATGCGGTGGTCGACCGCGACAGGTTCTAGGGCCTACCCAGGCCTCTGCCCTACACGCGGTCGACCGCCACTAAGGCGTGATCGACAGTGGGCTGAAATTCTAGATTCTAAATCTGGTTGTGTGTGTTGTGTTCACGTCGTGTTTAGGTAATTCAAACATGATTAAAACAATATGAATCTTGCATGGAAACATGTCAACAACAGATAAAAACTTTTGCGAGCAACACAATATATAAATACATGATTATGTACATAAAAATTCATATTTAAAACCCTATGACATGCATAAGAACTTAAAACAAAGAACAATTCATCTTTCTTCAGATTAAACAACTTTTAAATCATTTTTAGATCTTAAATATCTTCTATAAATTCGTTCTTAAACCTTTTCACATGGAAAGACCTAGTCTTTATACATATAATACAAAAGAATTGACTTTTATTCATAAACTAGTCAATTTGGCTCTATAAAACATGTTAAAAACTCTTTAAAAATGTTTTAAAAACTAGGAGGGGGATTAGCAGAGATGAACTTGCCTAAGATTTGTAGAAAAACATTTAAGATGCCAAACCAAAGAAGATCACCACTCCAAAAGACAAAAACCACAAAAAATCCCGCTCAAAAGCTTCCAATCTTCTCCAAGAATCAAGTTAGGGTTTATGGGGGTTTGGTGGCTGTTAGGGTTCTTAGAAACACTAAGAAAATTCGTGAAAGATTGATATATAACCAAGAAAAATGAATATGAGCTTTAGAAATCCGAAACCAACTCAAAACAGGAGAAAAGCTTCTGCAGGTCTCGCGGTCAACCGTGGCGGGCGACCGCAGCCGTGGCGGTCGACCGTCTACGGTCGACCACGACGGTCGACCGGACTGGAATTTTCCAGCTCCTCATATATGGCCATTGTGCGTGTTTTGACTCTTTTCTTCCTCACGAATGAACTTGTTTATACTCAAAACACATGGTATACTACTCACATACCATTTAACTATATTTATCAAAATAAAAATCCATATATCATAATTAATCACATATTAATTATATATATATCATAAATTTTCGAGGTTTTACTGCTGTACCGGAGCAAGATTTAAGCTGCCCCCTAAGGCACCCAACTCTTACACCATTCTGGATTTTTATTAATTGGTATTATGTAGTTTCTCAGATCTCAGAGTACAATCTATACATATCATTGTTGAAGGAGATCAGAGAGATGTATGAATCTAGAAAGAGTTCTAGAATGACATGTCGGAAAGGGTTGATGAGTATTTGTCTTGTGAGCAAGCGACAGCTAAAGCAGAAGAGGTCTGGGAAGAGGCTAAAGTAGTTAAGACCCGTGAAAGGAGGGTAGCTGGGAAACGAACCTTAATAGCAGAAGAATCACGTCGTTACGAGAAACGAACTCGTCAAAAGTTGTTAGCTAAGCCTCCAACTTCTAAAGCTCAACAAGGGGAAAATCTCATGCAGGATGCGTTTAAATCTACAAATGTTATGCATATGGAGGAATAAGAGGAGGAGTCATTTGTTGCAATGATAGAACCCTTTTTGAGGATGGCTTATGATGAAGTTCCAAAAGAGAAAGCTGCTATTGAATCCACCCAAGCAATGTCACAAAATCTTGCGACCCATGGTGCATTAGTGCCCTCTCCAGCTACTTCTCTAAGTCCGAATTTCTTAAAAGGATTTGTTGAATAGTTGGAAGGCATGATGAAACAGACCATCGGTTTTGTTAGCGCTAGGCAAGGTACTTTTGAGACCTTCAAACCCTTCTTAATGAATTGCCTGAACAACATTAGGTGTTTGGGCGACACCTACTAGACCAAGCATTACACAAAGGGTATCTCTCGCCTGGAGGCAAATTTAAAATCTTTGAAGGACCTCGAGTGGACTGACCTAGAGGCAAAAATGAAATAGGCTTTTGCTATCCTTCAAGCTGCAAAAGCACCTCAACAAGAGGACCTTCAAAAGAGCTTGTCTGAGAGAAACACACATGTTGCGGCTTTACAAGAGTAGTACAATCAAATACAAGTTGAGGTGGCTGATTTCGTTATTGCTACGCGTATAACTCACAAAACAATCACTCAACCAGAAGCAGAGTTGGCTCAGAAGAAGGCTCAGCTGGCTCGGGAAGAAGCGGCTGTGAAGGAGCTCCATCTCAGGAGTGCTGAAACTTTCACCAATTATTGCAAAGAGTTGCAAGTTCTTGAGGAGATCTAGAAGGAAATCATTGCTGTGATGCCTGACGAAGCAGAGCTTAGAAGAGAAGCTGTAGCAACAGTGAAAGCTGCTCATGAATAGAAGCTTTCAGTCGTTAAGTCTCAGCTCACGTCGACTAAGCTAATGGGCCCTGAGACTTAACAATGTATCGTTCTTTTAATAAGGACAAAGCAATGATTTTGTATCACTTCTTAGTATCCTGAATAAAAGGTGATATTGTTTTAATTTTCCATTGTCTCTTTTTTGTGTAAGGTTTTGTCTTGAAACAATGAAAATGATTAAAAATGCCAGAGGTGTAATGTTAACTAAGCGTAAATTCTTACTTGGAGTAAAATTCAAATTTTCTCTTTATTGCCACTAGGATAATTCCAAAACATTTTAATCATCATAAGTGTAATGTTAACTCGACAATGTACTAGCTGGGGATGATTTTGACGATTTGTTACTCTTGCTTCAATAAATTCTGAGTAACCAACCCCCAATCTAAGTGAGTTTAATCTCTCTCTTTTTAGACTTAGCTGGTGATTAAAAAAGGGGCTCATGATTCTTATGAGTAACATTTCTTGAGAAATTTTTCATTAATATCATGAGTCTGTCACCTTTTTTATTAATGAGACAGTAAGCTTCATTCGAGTAGTCTGTCTCTACTATGAATGGTCCATCCCATTTGGGATTGAATTTTCCTTTTGTCTTGTGCATCATGACCATGGGATGTCTGACTGCTAAGATAAGATCTCCTTTCTTAAAGATCCTTTGTTTGACCTTTTTGTTGTATGCTTTTGAGATTCGAGCTTGGTATAACTCAATCTGTTATTGGGCTTTGAGCCGTTTATCATCTAACGTTTCTAGCTCTTGAAAGTGTAGTCGATGTTGTTCTTCATCGGTTATCCTGGTTGCAAGAGCAACTCTTAGAGATTGGATCTGAATTTCCAATGGCAACACGACTTCTCATCCGTACATCAAAGAGAAAGGAGTAGCTTTCGTCAGGGTTCTCACCGTTGTACGGTAAGCCCATAGACATTCTTCAAGTTTTTTGGCCTAGTCATGTTGAAGTTTAGAAATGAACTTTTTGAGAAGCTTTACAATGGTTTTGTTGAAGTCTTCTGCAAGACCATTAGCTGGCGGGTAATATGTCGTTGATACAATACTTTAGATTCTGAACTTGTTGCAGAATCTCTAAAAGTCGTGGCTGACAAATAGAGTTCCATTTTCATGGACAATTCGTCTCGGTATACCAAAGCGGTAGATGATGTGATATTTGATAAACTTGATCACGTTTAAAGTCTTGACTTTTTTCAAAGGAATTACTTCTGTCCATTTGGAGAAGTAATCGGTTACCGCCAAGATAAACCGATGTCATTTGGATGTTGGTAGAGAGATAGGTCTAAATATATTCATTCCTCACATCTCGAATGGCCAAGATGAAGATGTTGGGTGTAAATTCCCTGGAGCTTGATGAATGAAATCACCATAGACTTGACATGCATGACATTGTTTAGCATAATCGATGGCGTCTGTAAACATTTTTGGCCAATAATAGCCAAGTCTTCAGACTCGATCCCCTAACTTAGCTCCGGGTTAATGAGCTCCAGACATTCCGTCATGTACTTATTTAAGAACTTCTTGTGCCTCTTTTTTGGAAGGTAGTGAAGCAAAACCCCATCATGTGATTTTTGATATAAAGTTTGAGAAACCTCGTTGTAATAGAATCAAAGGGCTTTCCGTTTGACAGCTATTTATGATCATTAGGTAATATGTCATACAAGACATAGTCAATATACGGGAATCTCTAGTCCCTCGGTTCGAGATCGATAGAAGTTTCACAGATTATCTCTGATGTTGTGTCTTTTGAATAATCTTCTAGAGGGAATTTGGGGTGATACAAGTCACGACCCACAATAAATATTGTTGTTTCTGCCTTTGGAGGTAATGCCAACGAAGTTGCCAGCGAGGCTAAAGCATCCACATAGGCATTCTGGACTCGTAGAATGTATCCGATAAAGAAGCCTTCAAATTTTTAGGGTAACCCTAGAGTCGCGAAATGTTACGAGAGTAAATCCTCATTACACACTTTATATTCTCCCCAGACTTGATTTACAATGAGTTGAGAATCTCCGTAAGCCTCGAGATATCTAATGTTGAGTTCCTCGGCCAATTGCATCCCTAATAGCAAAGCGTTTTACTCTGCTATATTATTGGTGTAGGGCTCGGTTAAGGAAAATCCTCTTGGGATCACATGACCATTTGGGGATACGAGGATTACCCCCACTCCAGTTGTGATTCCTCCATCAGGCCTTGCTCTAGACGCACCGTCAAAAAACAATATCCATACTTGCATGACTTCTTGAGTTACACAAGCTTCTGCAACCTTATCTTGTAAATCTTCATATAATTTGGAAGAATCGGATAC
Source organism: Asparagus officinalis (assembly GCF_001876935.1). Taxonomy (NCBI): domain Eukaryota; kingdom Viridiplantae; phylum Streptophyta; class Magnoliopsida; order Asparagales; family Asparagaceae; genus Asparagus; species Asparagus officinalis. Next base: position 52,742,819 of record NC_033798.1, read on the forward strand.
CGGATAATCAAATAAGAAATCTACTAGAGCTTGACCTTTAATAGCCTTCTGTGGCATGAATTGTATCAAATATTATGATAGAAGTATCGCCCATTTTGTGAGGCGGCAGTTCAAAGAGGAAGGTTTCGTCATGAGTACCCTCAAGGGTTTTACCTTAGAAATAACATGGATCATTTGTCTGATTAAGTAGTGTCGTATTTTCTGGATGGCGAACACCAAGGTAAGGCATTCTTTTTCTACTGGATTGTACCAGTGTTCAGCCCTAATCATGGTTCTACTGAGGTAGTAGATTTCCTGCTCATGACCTTAATCATTGTTCTGGACTAGTAAAGCCCCAAGAGAATGGTCTGTGGCTCTCACATATAACAGGAAGTGATTTTCCTAATACCGGAGCCACTAGAACGGGTGGTTGAGTGAGATATCATTTGATTCCCTAAAATGCCTTTTGGCAATCTTCACCCCAAACAAATGAGACTCCTTTCTTCATCAATTTAGAGAAGGGTTGGCAGCATCCTAAAAGATTTGATATGAATCTCTGAATGTAAGCTAATCTGTCTTGCAAGCTCCTGAGCTCTTTGATGTTCTTCGAAGGCGGCATTTCTTGGATAGCACGAACCTTTTCTAGATCAAGGGAAATCCCATTGGACTTAACTATAAATCCAAGGAATTTATCGCTGGCTACCCCCAGGAAGGATTTAGTTGGATTCACCTTCAGTTGATGTGCTCGTATGATGTCGAACATCATTTTCCACGGAACACTCTTCCCTTTTGCGTAGATGTTCATGGAAAATTGTATTCATGGTGCACTGATATATTGCTCCAGCGTTTTGAAATCCGAAAGGCATTACTATATAACAGTATACTCCTAGCGGCGTTCTAAAAGTTGTATGCTTTTCATCTTCAGGTTACATTTTGATCTGATTGTACCCTGAGAATCCGTCCATAAAAGAAATTCTCTCATACCCACAAGTATTGTCAATCATGACATCTGTGATGGGGAGTGGGAGTTTATCTTTTGGACATGCAAAATATAGGTCACGAAAATCAATGAATATCCAGACCTTGCCATTTTTCTTAGGCACAGGAACGATGTTAGCCACCCAGTCAGGATATTGTTCCTCTCTAATGAACCTGAATCGATAAGCTTCTTAACTTCTGATTTAATTGCTTCCATGATCTTTGGCCGGAACCAACGTTGTTATTGTTTGACGGGTTTCGCATCCAGATCTATGTTGAGAGGATGCATGGCCATATTTGGATCAAGACCAGGCATATCTTTATAGTTCCAAGAGAAGACATCTATATATTCTTGGATGAGAGATATAAGGTTTTCTTTTCCGGATGCTGATAAGCTTTCACTAATAAAAATAGATTAGGGATTGGCTTCATCTCCCATATTTATCTGGATCATCTTATCTTCAGTGGGTGGCTCACGTTATTCGAAGCGCATATGTCCCATAAGATATTAATATGTTTAATCTAAGGGTCGTTGGAAGATTCTATCAACTCTTCATCATCCTCCTCATCATTATCTGGATGACTGGTTGAAGTCATGTTCACAGACATGCTTTAGAAGAGTGCTCCAATGCTCACATCGGAGTCCCATGATGATGTTTCGGATGAATAGTCTTGATGAAAACATTCGCTAGCTTCATTTCTGAAGGGAAAGGTGTTGAGACATAGCCTAAACCTCTCCCAGTTTTATGATAATAATCATGAGGTTTTCCTTCTGGAGTGAAAGATCAAATCAGTACTCGCCTTCCTTTCTTGAAGTTTAACCTTCCTGCTTATCAAAATCATAACCCATATTCCTCATCATATGGAGGGACTTAGGCCCATAATGATGGAATTGTGGGATTTCGGTATCATACTTCGAACTTTTCTGATTTGATAGTTCAGAGTTGACTTTCTCAAAATAGATCATCTTTTGACCTTTCTTCTCAGTCGGGACCATGAAGAAGGCTTTCCACACATCTTCCATCTCCTTGAATGTGGCTAAAGATGACTTGAGCGGCAGATTAAGTGATGCCTCGGCGTACAATATATGCCATGGGTCTTTGCTTACATCTATATCAGTCCATGTTTTCTCACATTTAGAGGATACATCAGACCCATAAGCCAAATTGAAATTTTTATTAATGTACCACTCGCCCTCACTAGGTACATCATTATTATTGAACTTATTCTAGCTCATTACATTCAGATTAAATTCCCACAGACACTCTTCCTCGGGTTTGGGCTCGGCGTCTGCTTCGTTTCTACTGTCAGGATCTTCTTTTGGCTATTCTGATTCTTGGGAGTCCAGGTAGAAAACAGAGTCAGTGTGGTAGTTTTCCACACCCTTGAATGTCTGCTTTTTGGCTATCAAGGTTTTGACTTCTCCCTCTGCATTAACGTACTTCATCACTTGATGGAAGGTAGACACGACAATGCAATTCGCATGAATCCATGGCCGTCCCATTAATAAATTTTAAGATGTCTCCGCGTCTATGATGTAGCAAGTCATTTCTAACTTATGATCTCCTGTCTGACATTTGAGTTTGATTTTGCCCAAATGTCGCGTATTGTTGGCATTAAAGCCAAAGATAGTGGTTTGGGTAGAATTCAATCGATGCAGAGGAATCCTAAGGATTTGCATGACCCTGTATGGTATGATACTGAGCGCTGAACCGGGGTCAACTTGGACTTGACTGATCTCAGAAGACCTAATATACCCTATATAGTACAGGGGTCTGTCATGCATATGCTTAATTTTCATATCTTCCTATATGAATTATATGCATGGTAGACTTTTGACAGCTTGCAAGCATTATGCACAGGAAGATCCTTTTGTAGCTTTCAGGACTATAGGAGCTTGTGTGATGAAGCTCTTTGTATCCGTTAAAGCTGTCGAGCAGATTTTCTGATCAGATGACACCCTTAATAGCTGTAGAGACGGGTTCTGCAGAGAGTTAGCAATGGTGCCATGACATCAAAACGGAAAGATCTGCTTAATCCCCCGAATTCTTGTTGGAGAAGGTTCTTATTGTACGAACCTCCTTCTGCTTTCCGTTATCAGATGCTTTCTTGGGGTCAGAACCCCTAGTCTCTTCAGCCTATTCTCCTGCTTCATGGGTAGTTTGATCATACTTCTTCAAGTACGTCTTCCCCGACCTAGTGCCTACTCCGGGATTTGCTTCTTAGTCGATGGAAAGATCAATCCTCTCCTCTTACGAGTCAGTGAGAGGGACTAGATGTGTATCATCTTTATCCAGAGAGGGTATAATCTTGTAGGAAGATTTAGCTTTGCTTCTCTTTTTCTTTCCTTATGCACTTGTTCACTATTGATCTTCAAGCAAGTCACAATGGACCCACATTATCTCTCCTTTTAGAGTGGTAAGGGGTACCAATCTTTTATCTTTCTGACCATGCGAGTCAGTGTTTGTCAAGTGTAGCTCTCCCTTGGGAATAGTGATGATGCCATTGGGAGTCAACACAGGTAGAAAGTCCCCGAATTGGACCAATATCATATTAGTAGATATAGTCTTTTGTTCTTACTTTAGCTTGAGCACTTCAGCGTCGACCAAGGCCTGCAGAATATCCTTAAAGATATAGCATCTCTTTGTTGGATGCCTAAGCATTCTAGGATAGAGACAGTAGTTGGGATCATCTACTTTTCCCACCTCTTCAGGTCTCTTCTTTTCAGGAAGCTTCAACTTGTTATTCTTCTGAAGTAACCTGAACAGAGTAACCACATGATCATCCTTGAAAGAGTATTGTTTCGATGCTCTTGGCTGACTCGATGCCTTGCCTTGCTTAGCAGGTGGCACTCGAGTATTAGTATTAGTGGTTATGGTACCCTTTCCCTTTGATCGGGGAGCATTACCTTGACTATGTTGTACCGGATGCCTCTGTTTACTTGTCTCTTTAGATTTTATATGGGCAACAATTTCTTTCGCTTGTTTTCCTTAGTAGACTGGCTGTTTTAGGAAAGGCACTCTACAACCCCCATTTGATCTAGGAGGTTGGTCTGCAAATTATGCCGGTAGGTTTCCATCAGAGTAGCTTGTGTCATACCCGAAGGACATCACAGGGCCATGCCTCAGAATCTTTCTACGAAGGCTTTAATAGACTCTCTCTTCCTCTGTTTAGTGGCAAGAAGGGTAGGGACGGAGACTTCTATGTCATCTTCGAAGAACCTGGCCAGAAATAGCCTTTCTAAATCTGCCTACTTTTGAATAGATCTGGTAGGAAGTTTCATGAACTATTCAAAGGCAACACCCTTGAGGGTGCCAATGAATAAACGAGTCAATATGGAATTGTTTGATATCACATTCCTAGACAGTGACTTGAAATAGTAGATATGTTCATTCGGTGACCCTATGTAAACAAAAGCTGGAGTAGGGGCTTTAAATCTGGAATGATCAGAGGCTGCATCCCATTCAGTGGGGTAATGCCTCACAACTCATTCCTCTTGGAGCTCACTTCTGTTGGCAATAGCATTGAGGCGGGCTTCCAAATCTTTCGACTTTGCTGATTAAGGATTCTGTTCATTCTCGACATCTTTTTCCTCTTCAGAGGAAGATTCAATGTGGTGGTCTTCTTGATCAAAAGTCCGTAACACTTTTTTATTTCCTCTTTGATGAAGATGCTCTTACTCTTCGGGAGGATTCATGCTGAGGCAACGAGTCTTCTTTTTGAGATTTAGACCTATCTGCAACGATCTAGGCCATCAAGGCTCGGAGTTTATTGATGGTCTCTTACTAATATCTGAGCATGGCTTGCTACTCATCGAGTCTCTGAAAGGCCCTAGAGGGTGGGGGGGGTGAATAGGGTTTATGGATGAATAAAATGCAATTAAAAGTAATTCCAACAAACCACACACAAAATGAAATGTAATGACAATAAAAAGAGAGTAGAGAAAGAGATAGTTAGTCAATTGATGACGCGCGATGTGTTCACGATGTTCGGTCTGCTGACCTACGTCCCTGCTCTCCACTCTCGAGGAGAAATCCACTACACACCCGGTTTGGAAGACGGAACTTCTTCTACACAACGATCTCCTCCGAGATCTCACAACCACACAGTAGATCTCCACAAGATCAAGATCACAACAGTCACAATTGGAAGAAAAACTCTCTCTTTACAGTAGCCCTATGGCAAGAGGAGAGATTACAATAGAAGCTTGGGATGTGAACTTAGAAATAGTGAAAGCAAATGAAAGTTGAAGCTCTTTTGAAAATAATAAACTTAAACTCAAGTAATTTTGCAATAAAAGCTTGGTCCTAAGGTAGATGGGGTTGTTTGGTATTTATAAAGAGAGAATACTGCAGCCAAAACCCCAAAGAACCATACAGAAACCCAAGAAAATCATATTTCTGAAACTGTATAAATATAGCCATTACAGTATCCTTCAGTCGACTGACGGGAAGCATCAGTCGACTGATGAGCTGAATGTTGTATACGATATCTATCTCATATGTCGACTGATGATTATTTTAGTCGACTGACGATCTCGTCAGTCGACTGGTCATTCGACCGAAACAGAACAAAGAGCAAAATGATGATTCCAGGCACTTTTATCAGTCGACACATCGGTCGACGGACTTCATCAGTCGACTAGTCAGTCAACTGATAACATGTTATCAGCTTGAATCGATTTTGAAATTAAATTTCAATGCTCTATAAAAATAGTAAATAAATTCTAGAAAATGTAAAACTTTGTAAACAGCTTATAAACATTTTGACAAACTTGTTTGAAAAGGAATTTTGCAAAAAGGTCCTCGTATTTGTGAAAATCATCAATTTAGCAAAAGTGTCAAAATACGAGTTTTGAAAATGTGCAAGTGTGTTATCCCATGAGCTTTAAATATAATCAATAAACTTCTTGCCTAAATTCTAGCACTAGAGAGAAAATAAAAGTAGCAAATATCTCTCACATAGAAATACATTTCTTGAGTCTTGATATTGCTTTTGAGTTGATGAAGCTTTTTATTGCATATGGTGTTCTTGATAAACATTGCTTCATCACTTTGCCTCCACCTCCTTTAGATATCGTCGTTGTAGCTTATATTCCATCCAATCCTCCATATATGGTGCTAATGAATTAAAATCTACAATATAGCTCAATACACAATTAGCACCAATAATGGTGTTGGTAAATCATCATCAAAATAAAGGACCTAACAATCTCCTCCTTTTTGAAGATGACAACCAACCATTATACGAGAGCAAATATAATAGATTATTTGGCTTATAGATAGTTGCTCCCCCTATCTATAAGGCTCCCCCTTTCTATGTGCACAAATGAGGAGATTTCTCTCCCCCTTTGTCACCATAAAAAATTGGGTAATGAAAGTATAAAGACACATGCTAAAGAAATCACACAAGTGTTAGCCTACCCGTGTCTCCCTCAAATGTTAGGAATTATGATACGGCATAAACATGTACCAAAAAGGTTGCAAGTGTACAACCGTGTCAAGTTATAGTATTTAAGATATCGATCCCACGAGGAAGGTGTTTTGTAGGAGAAAATATAAAATCGGTTCTTATGTTGTGTGCGTGACAAATAAGATTAATGAGTGAATGTGATTGTGAAGAGATTAAGAGAGTGAAAGTGGTGTGTAAATAGGTGCAAGTGTAAATGAGAGTGGATGAGTATGATCAATAAGGTGAGAAGGAAAAAATGAATAAAATCAAGAAACAAATAAAAAATCAAGAATGAAGAACAAAATTCTAGAATAAAAGAAAATGCAAGAAATTAAAGATGGTGGATTCAATTATAGATATGGATAATCTAAAATTGAACCCACTTCTTAGAAAAGGATGATTCCTTAGAGGGTTCTAGCCTAAAGGCGAATCAAACAAAATAAAAATAAACAAAAAGAAAAACTAAACCCAAGAGGGTTCTACCCTCAAGGTGAATAGTATGAGAAATTAAAATCTAACTACAAAATAATTGCAAAATCTAATTATAAAATAAAATTACAAGAATTAAATGCAAGAAAATAAATCTACTCTATAAGCATGAAATAAATCTAAGGCAAGAGGGTTCTAGCCTCTTGGCTATTTAACAAGAAAATAAAATCTAACTACAAGCATAGAAATAAATCTAAACTAATAAGCAATAAAAGAGAAAAAAAAAGAAATGCTAACCTTCAAATAATTCTCCATCTTCATCTTCATCTTCATCATCCAACAAAGAGAAGAAGAAAAAAAGTTAAAGTGGTGAAAAAATTATTATTATTAATTGCAACAAAAAGTTATAATTTTGGAAGGCCTTCTCAATTAAGAGTAGCCCTCCTCTCCAAAAGGAGTTACAAAAATTTTCACACCTCTAACCCCTCACTCTCAACCCCTATTTATAGTAAACATCAATGAATGAGAGCCATTGGATCAAACTTGAGCCCCAAGAATGTAATTTCGTCCATTGATAAAATCTGGAGGACTTCGCATCGATACCAGCATCGATGCCTGCATCGATGCTGGCATCGATGCCCTAATGGAACTTCTGACTTCACTGTTGGCTTCGTCTCGTCGAGATAGGCGATTTTCATATATTATATGTTAAATTCCGCCTTCCGGATTAGGAGATATCGTCGTTTCTTTGTGGCCAACCATTTTGAATATGATTTCTTTTCATATTGGATTTTTGATTTTCTCCGGCTTCTACAGGCTACACGACTTGATTCTGGGCTTTTGGATAATTTGGAAATTGATTTTCCAATGTGTTTTTTTGCTTCATTTCTTCATTTAATCAATGGGTTTCTGTTGAGAAATGAGAGTTTGAGATTTATTCTTCATTAACCTGCATTTAAAGATAAAAACATTTATTAGTGGTATATTTATTCATATAAAATAGATAATGAGAGTATAAAATTATAATAAAAATGTGATTATCAAATACCCCTACACCTAAACTTTTGCTAGTCCTCTAGCAAAGAAAGAAAAATGAAAGAAAAGCTAACTCACTTTCGTAGGAATCGCGGTTGTATTTAGCGTATACAACAAGCCTTTAAACCCCTAGGTTACCCTAGTGGACGAGTTGTAGTCTCGTAAGGGTTTGCAGTGAATATACCCATAAAATTCGGTCAACTTGCCAAATTAAAGAAGTCAGTAAATAACTAATTTATCTGATAACTTTTATATAATCTAATTGGAGCCAGTTATCACTCAAGAAAACATTTTTATATATAACTCTAAGGTATATTTTCAAGAAAATCTTCTCATTGTAGCAATACAAAACCAAGCCAGACTTAGAAATTTAATTTAAAAGTTTTGAAAAGAACATGCTAACTCTTTGTTTTAAATAATTCTCAAGTTGCTTGATTTAAAATATTTTTCAAGACCATATATATACAACTATAAAACATTTATTAGTTTTTTTTAATTTAATTTAAAATTTTTTAACTCTTTCTTTCTTGGTGAATTTTTTCTACTTTAACGGGCTTTCTAAGTGACCATTTAACGAGTTTTGGGCCAATGGATCCCAACCCAAATGGGCTTAGGTCAGTAAGTATGAAAATACTCCTTGAGCTTAATTACTCGGTCAGCTTAGGCTTAATAAGATAGAATCACCTTGAATTAAAGAGTTTTTTTTTTTGGTGCCCATTTTTCGCACTCTTCTTTTGCAATTTTTTTTTTGCATATGTATATATATTTTGAAAATATGTAAATCAAGACACTTTGAAAAAAAAAATTATTTTCAACGCTAAGTTAAGCATGCAAAAATTTCATTATTTTAAATAAAAGTCCAAGTTAAGGCTTAAGTAAAGTATACTACTTTGAAAATCATTTCTTAAGAAATTTATTTAGAGTTATCATAAAAAGTGAACTTAAGTAAATAACTAACTAGGGATTAGATAATTTCAAATTTATCAAATAAATCAATCATTACATAACTCTATCAATTTGGCAAGTGACGGTATTTTTATAATTTTTTTTAAAGAAAAAGGAAAAAAACAAAAATGTAACTAAAAATATAAAATAAAGAGAAAAAATAACTAATTCCCACCCCCATACCTAAATTTTGCATTGTCCTCAATGCAAACTCTATGATGCATAAAGTAAAGCAGATAAGAAGTGAAGCACTTACATTTGATCGGCTGATAAAAATCTGTAATTACCTTTGGTCTGAGGAGGATGAAAACAAAATTTTATTTTTTTTTTCTCTCTTTTTTTTTCTTCTTTTTTTCTTTTTTTTTTTCTTTTTTTTTCTTTTTTTAACAACTGAACAAGAAACTCTCAAATAAGAGAAGAATAAATTCTTTTTTTTATTCTGAAATAAACAAAATAAACAATGTAGAATGAAATATTCAACATGAAGAGTTCATGTTCTACATTGAATCCTACCTTATTGCTGAAAATTCTCCCACGGATTTTAAATAAATTCAACATGATATAATCATCAAAGTGCTAAAATTCTAAGCATTCCGGGGTGTTCAATGATTTTTGTTGCAATGGAAGGTAGGTATTATTGGTGTCATGCATATTGGACTTAGATTCTTGATTTGTGAATGTTTGTTCTCTAACAACCAATTTTTCTTTAACAATTTTCTCAACCCCAAGATTCATGGTTGATGTGTAAAAATTTGGTTGTTGTTTATTTTCCAAAAATCTTAGTTCATCAAGAAAGAGTTTTTCAAAATTCAGTTCAAAGCAGCAATTGTCCAACACAGTTTCTTTATTTTGACAAACCCGATCTGCTTCTCCTAATATTTTTAGCTCCTCACCGAAAATTTCCTCAAAACTTAGATCTGACTCTTCTTCTTCTTCCCCCGGTCTTTCCTGAATTGAATTATCAGGGGAAGAATGAATTGGGACAAGAATTTGGCTTAAAGGTGTTCTTTCCTGATTATCGACCTGTTTTCCTGACTGTAGTGCATTCATTTGAGTGTCCTTAGGATTGACCACGGGTTGACTCAGAATTTCTCCTTCCTCTACTTCACTTATGGCACTAGCTAGTTGATCAATATGGGTTTCTAATCTAGCTAGGGCTTGAGTGTTAGAGTTAAGTATGAGTTCGGTTGATTGCATAAAGGAGTTCATCGTGTAGGATGTTTGAGTTAACATATCCGTGGCTATTCAAACTCCCGAACTTCATTGAAAATTTCAATCCTATTGGGATAACATAAATTTTGAAAAACTTGTGGATTAGTCATTTGTTCAAAATAAATTTGTTGATGTGTATTGTCCTTAATCCACGTTTTGCATGCACAAAACTTTTTTTTTTTTGGAAAAATAAGAGTTAGTTTTTTTTTTTGAAGAAAAAGAAAAATCCTAACTAAAACAAATCAAAATCAATCACTTTTCAATCACTCTAACTCTAGGGTTAAGCCTAACTCAACTAGACTAGCTCCTAACCAAAAATTCCTTAAGTGAAAATATAAAAGTTTTACCCGGGTAGTTAGCCAGGTAAGGATAGTACTAGAGGGTGATCAAAGATCAATTAAGTACCTCTTTCCTTGCGGAGCGCTTTACGCAACCCCTAAACCTTGCCTTAGACACCAACTAATCTGAGAAAACTTAAACCGGTTCACTTAAGGATTTCTTGTTCCTTATTGAGCTCGGAATCCTTAGGGCAAACGTCTAATGAGTTTTATTAGGCTTGGGTGGTGTAGTGAGGAATTAGTGATTTTTGGGCTAAGGAAAGGGTGATGAAATCCCTCACCTTATCTTGATTATGGGGTTTTGCCCTTAAAAATATTTTGAAGTGTTGTGTCAAATCAAGATGCTCAAATCACTTGGTGAATTCCTACTAACTATATGAAATGCAACCCTATGAATTAAAAGCAACTAAAAAGGATGGAAAAGAAAAATCTTTTTTTAAAGGAAAGGGAAAAAAAATCTTTTTTTAGGGTTAACAATCAAACAAATGAGAAGGGAAAATTGTTTGGATTTATTATCTTGTTAGTAAATGTCAAAGTGGAGGGTAAATTTTATTATGGTCAACGGAAATAAAATCTTTTTTTTTTAGATCCTAATTGTCACTAATTGTGAGAAACTAACTAAAGGTGTGGAATTGAAAATATAAGGAAGAAGACTTACCACAAGCGAATATCCAATTCCTCAATCTCCAATTCTTGATCTTTAATCTCCAAGTAGTTCTTTCACAATAAACACACAAGTTAAAGAACCAAAATAATTAAAACCTACTTAAGCACCTTCCCCGGCAACGGCGCCAAAAACTTGATGCGGCATAAACATGTACCAAAAAGGTTGCAAGTGCACAACCGTGTCAAGTTATAGTATTTAAGATATCGATCCCACGAGGAAGGTGTTTTGTAGGAGAAAATATAAAATCGGCTCTTATGTTGTGTGCGTGACAAATAGGAGTGATAAGTGAATGTGATTGTGAAGAGATTGAGAGAATGAAATTGGTGTGTGAATAGATGCAAAGTGTAAGTGAGAGTGGATTTGAAAAAGAATGAGTATGATCAATAAGGTGAGAAGGAAAAAAAAGAATAAAATCAAGAAACAAACAAAATTCAAAAATAAAAGAAAATACAAGAAATTAAAGATGGTGGATTCAATTATAGATATGGGTAATCTACAATTGAACCCACTTCTTAGAAAAGGGTGATTCCCTAGAGGGTTCTAGCCTAAAGGCGAATCAAACAAAATAAAAATAAACAAAAAGAAAAACTAAACCCAAGAGGGTTCTAGCCTCAAGGTGAATAGTATAAGAAATTAAAATCTAACTACAAAATAAATTGCAAAATCTAAACTACAAAATAAAATTGCAAGAATTAAATGCAAGAAAATAAATCTACTCTATAAGCATGAAATAAATCTAAGGCAAGAGGGTTCTAGCCTCTTGGCTAACATCGATACCTATTATTTCCAAATTCTGATTTCACGGATAGCTTCGTCTCGTCGAGATAGGCGATTTTCATATATTATATGTTAAATTCCGCCTTCCGGATTAGGAGATATCGTCGTTTCTTTGTGGCCAACCATTTTGAATATGATTTCTTTTCATATTGGATTTTTGATTTTCTCCGGCTTCTACAGGCTACACGACTTGATTCTGGGCTTTTGGATAATTTGGAAATTGATTTTCCAATGTGCTTCTTTGCTTCATTTCTTCATTTAATCAATGGGTTTCTGTTGAGAAATGAGAGTTTGAGATTTATTCTTCATTAACCTGCATTTAAAGATAAAAACAATTATTAGTGGTATATTTATTCATATAAAATAGATAATGAGAGTATAAAATTATAATAAAAATAGATAATGAGAGTATAAAATTATAAAATTATTAGTGGTATATTCTCAAATGTTAGGAATTACAACCTACCACTAGGCATTACCACCTACCCCACTCCTCTTGGGACGACCCCGGTGTCTCACCTTTACACTCCTCTTGGTACATATGTGAGCTTGATCATGATATAACATTGAAAGAACAAGAAAGAAAATATGGATATGACAATAGAAGAACAAGGAAACCAAGAAAACAATATGGCAAAAAGAAATTATTTTTAAAGAATACTCATGCCCAATTCATTCCTAATACGGCAAAAATCAACTTCACAAAGGGGTTTGGTAAAGATGTCCGCTAATTGAGATTTGACATCAATATAAACAAGAGAAACTTCTTTTCGTTCAACATGGTCACATAAGAAGTGATGTCGTACATTTATATGTTTGGTTCTAGAATGCAAAATCAAATTTTTGGAAATATTTATAGCACTTGTATTATCACAAAATATCTTTGTATCATGAAAGTGTAAATCAAAATCAATCAAATATTGTTTCATCCACAAAAGTTGTGCACAACATAAACCGGCGATAATGTATTCCGCTTCCGTAGTGGACAAGGCAATACAGTTTTGTTTCTTGGATGCCCAAGATACAAGTGAGTTACCCAAAAATTGACAAGACCACTCGTACTTTTGCGGTCCACCCTACAACCGGCAAAGTCGGCATCACAATAACCACAATGATCAAAAGAAGTATTTTTCGAATAGAATAAACCAACTTCTAAGGTGCTATTAATGTATTTGATAATCCTTTTAACCGCAATCAAATGAGATTTTTTAGGAGAAGCTTGAAAATGTGCACATGCACAAACACTAAACATAATATCCAGCCTACTAGCGGTAAGATAAAGGAGACTACCTATCATACCTCGATATAGCTTTTGGTCTACCTTTTCACTATTATCATCCGCATCCAACTTGATGGTAGTGCTCATAGGAGTTGAGGCATGTTTTGATCTTTCCATCCCGAATTTTTTCAACAATTCCTTAGCGTATTTGCTTTGTGATACGAATATGCCATCATTGGATTGTTTAATTTGAAGGCCGAGAAAGAAGGTGAGCTCTCCCATCATACTCATCTCAAATTAATCTTGCATTACTTTAGAGAATTCCTTGCACAAAGATTCATTAGTGGTACCAAAAATAATATCATCCACATAAATTTGAACTAAAATGAAATCATTTTTCCTTTTTCTAACAAAAAAATGTACTATCAATAGTTCCTTTTATAAAGCCTTTTTTAGTGAGAAAACTTGAGAGGCGAGCATACCAAGCGCTAGGAGCTTGTTTTAACCCATATAAAGTTTATTGAACCCGGTATACATGATTTGGAAAAGATGAATCAATGAAACCGTGGGGTTGCTCAACATAATCCTCTTCTTCAATAAAACCATTTAAGAAAGCACTTTTGATATCCATTTAAAATAATTTAAAACTTTTGAAACTTGCAAAGGCCAAAAACATCCTAATATATTCCAATCTTGCAACCGGTGTAAAAGTTTCATCATAGTCTATACCCTCCTCTTGATTGTATCCTTGGTCAACCAAATGAGCTTTATTTCTAGTGACTATGCCAAATTCATCAAGCTTATTTCTAAAAACCCATTTAGTTCCAATAATAGAAGTGTTATTTGGTCTAGGAACTAATTTCCAAACATTGTTTCTTTGAAAATTATTTAATTCTTTATGCATAGCTAAAACCCAAAACTCATCTTTTAAAGCATCATCAATATGTTTGGGTTCTATTTGGGATAGAAAGGCTATATTACCACATTTGCTCATAGCTTTTGAGCGAGTCAAGACGCCTTTGGATGGGCTCCCTATAATTTGGTCTTTAGGATGATTCGGTGCAAACTTCCAATCTTTAGGGAGTTCTTCTTGATTTTGTTCATTATTGCTCTCCCCATCATTTGGTTCTTCCGTTGAGGGTTTGTCCTTTAGTTGCAAAAGTTCCATTTGTTCCTCAATCGCATCATCATCCCTAAGCAAATCATCTTGAAAACCAATATTAGATTCATCAAAAGTAACGTTTATGGACTCTTCAATAATGAGAGTTCGTTTGTTGAAAACCCTATAAGCCTTACTTCTAGGAGCATATCCCAAAAATATACCAATATCAATTTTAGAATCAAACTTATCATGGTGGTCTTTAGCATTTAAGACAAAACATTTACAACCAAAAATACGAAAATATCCAATTTGTGGGGTTTTGTCATAAATAAGTTCATACGGAGTTTTTTTTGAGATAGGGTCTAATTAAAACACGATTTAAAACATGGCAAGCCGTGTAAACGACTTCCGTCCAAAAATATTTTGGCAAATCATAAGAATTCAACATTGTGCGTGCCATCTCTTGTATGGTTCTATTTTTTCGTTCAATAATATTATTTTGTTGGGGTGTCCTGGGAGCTGAAAACACATGAGTTATACCACGATGAGCACAAAAATTATTAAAGAATTTATTTTGAAATTCTCTACCATGATCACTTCTAATTTTAACAACTTTTGAATCCTTTTCATTTTTAATTCTTTTTACAAAAAGAGAAAACTCTTCAAAGCATTCATCTTTACTAGCAAGAAAAATCACCCATGTAAAATGAGAGAAATCATCAACAATAACAAAAACATAGTGTTTTCCTCCTAGAGAGGCAACACGTATGGGACCAAAGAGATCAAGATGCAATAATTGTAAAGGTTTAGAAGTGGATACCTTATTTATAGATTTGAAGAAAGTCTTCGTTTGTTTACCTTTAGCACATTCCTCACAAGTAGAATCCTTAACATAAGATAGATTTGGTAGCCCTCTCACTAAATTCTTCTTGGATAGCTTATATATAAGCTTCATGTTAGCATGTCCAAATCTCTTCTCCAAGGATCCTCATCTACCGCGGCAAGGCATTTTACATCTTGATCTAAAAACTTATTCATCTCAAAAACATAAACATTCGACCTTCTAAAAGCAACAAAAATGGTTTTGTCATTTTTACTAACAACACATTTGTCCGATTTAAAAATGATGTCAAAGCCTTTGTCACTTAATTGACTAATGCAAAGAAGATTATGATTTAAACCTTTAACAAAGTAAACATCTTCAATTACGCGAGAAAGTTTCTTACCAATAGAACCGATTCCTATGATTTTACCTTTTTCACCGCCACCAAAGGCGACATTGTCTCCTTCAATCCTTGATAGGGTTGCAAATAATTTCTTATTGCCCGTCATGTGATGAGAGCAACTACTATTAAGGTACCACAACTCCTTACGTCTTATGCGAGACGTTCTCTACATATAAATAAGTTGTAGAACCTTTAGGTACCCAAGCTTTGGGTCCTTGAATGTTAGTATTTTTGGTACCCTTGGGCACCCACATTAGCTCATAATTATCAATGTTATTTTTAATCCTACAATGAGTAAAAATATGACCATGTTTCATGCAATATGTACACAAAAGCTTTTTCTTGTATGTAGGAGCATGAGATTGATGATACCATTTTCTATCCACATGATGATGACTTGAATAACCATGATTAGACTTAATTTTATTGTTTTCAATTTCTAATCTTTCAACCTTAGATCTTAGTTGCTTGTTTTCAAAGTCTAGATCTCCTATCATTTCATCTTTTAAAGCAAGAGATGATTGTAGTTGCTCAAACTTAGAATCACAAGAAACATGTAATTTTTTAAATAAATAATATTCTTTTGCTAATCTTTTAAACTCAAAATTTAATTCTTCTAAGGCCGCTTCTAGTTCACATTGTATATAGGATTCACTTTCGGTTTCGGATTGTACGTCATATTCATATGCCAAAAAACAAATGTTTGGGTCATGAAGAGCAATCTTGGCGCCTTCATCATCGCTATCCGAATCGCTTGGTTCGGATTCATCCCAACCGGTATACATTGCCTTCTTCTTCTTGTATTTCAAATACTTCTCCTTGAGCTTGGGACAATCCTGGGCTAGGTGACCCAGTTTGTTGCATTCAAAACATTTACCTATACGAGGAGAAAATTTGTTGTTAGATCGATTATTGAAATTTTTGTTCATTTTAATTAGTCATGATATTTTCTAGAGAGGTGTGTCACTTCTCTAGAAACATCAACTTCACTATCCGAGGAGGATGAATCATCAATTTCTCCCTTGAGCGCAATGGACTTTGATTTTTAGGGTGGCTCCTCGATTGCTTTTGTGGGAGCTTCTTCCTTCTCCTTGACCTTCTTTTCATGGACCTTGAGTTTGCCAATAAGTCCATCCAGAGTGAGAGTTGAGAGATCATGAGCTTCTTTGATGGCTGTAGCTTTAGGTTCCCAAGCCAGCATCAAAGAGCGAAGAATTTTGTAACACATCTCTTGATTTTCCAAGACCTTTTCAAGACCATGCAATTCATTTATAATGTTAGTGAACCGAGAAAACATAGAGTCAATAGATTCACTTGGAAGCATTTTAAATAGTTCATAATCATGCATAAGTCCACTAATCTTAGACTCCTTCACTTGGGGGGTTCCCTCATGGGTAATGCATAACTTCACCCAAATCTCGTATGGGTAATGCATAACTTCACCCAAATCTCGTGTGCGGTTGCACACGTTGAAACTCTCTTGTACTCATTAGGGGTAAGACCACAAATTAGTGCATTCATAGCCTTGATATTAAGGTTGGCTTGAGTCCTCTCATCCTCGGTCATTTTACCACTAGACTTCTTAACATATTTCTTTTCTACGATATCTAGAATGTCAAGGTCAATGCATTGTAAATAAATTCTCATACTAGCTTTCCAATATGCAAAGTTGCTACCAGTCAAGAGAGGTGGTCTAGTGGTGGATTGTCCTTCTAGCATATGCATGTTCATTGAAGCCTCCATAATGATCTTTTCTCTAAGGGTTTTAATCCTAACAAAAGTAGAGACCTTGCTCTGATACCAATTGAAAGGCCCTAGAGGGGTGAATAGGGTTTATGGATGAATAAAATGCAATTAAAAGTATTTCTAACAAACCACACACAAAATGAAATGCAATGATAATAAAAAGAGAGTAGAGATAGAGATAGTTAGCCAATTGATGACGCGCGCTGTGTTCATGAGGTTCGGTCCGCTGACCTACGTCCCCGCTCCCCACTCTCGAGGAGAAATCCACTACACACCCGGTTTGGAAGCCGAAACTTCTTCTACACAACGATCTCCTCCGAGATCTCACAACCACATAGTAGATCTCCACGAGATCAAGCTCACAACAGTCACAATTCAAAGAAAAACTCTCTCTTTACAGTAGCCCTATGGCAAGAGGAGAGATTGCAATTGAAGCTTGGGATGTGAACTTAGAAATAGTGAAAGCAAATGACAGTTGAAGCTCTTTTGAAAACAATAAACTTAAACTCAAGTAATTTTGTAATGAAAGCTTGGTCCTGAGGTAGATGGGGTTGTTAGGTATTTATAAGGAGAGAATACTACAACTAAAACCCCAAAGAACCAGACAGAATCCCAAGAAAATTAGATTTTTGAAACTGTACAAATATAGCCATTATAGTACCCATTAGTTGACTGACGGGAAGCATCAGTCGACTGATGAACTGAACGTTGTATACGATATCCAACTCATCAGTCGACTGATGATTATTTCAGTCGACTGACGATCTCGTCAGTCGACTGGTCAATCGACCGAAACAGAACAGAGAGCAAAATGATGATTCCAGGCACTTTCATCAGTCGACACATCGGCCGACTGACTTTATTAGTCGACTAGTCAGTCAACTGATAACATGTTATCAGCCTGAATCGATTTCAAAATTAAATTTCAATGCTCTATAAAAATAGTAAATAAATTCTAGAAAATGTAAAACTTTGTAAACAGTTTATAAACATTTTGACAAACTTGTTTGAAAAGGAATTTTGTAAAAAGTTCCTCGTATTTGTGAAAATCATCAATTTACCAAAAGTGTCAAAATACGAGTTTTGAAAATGTGCAAGTGTGTTATCCCATGAGCTTCAAATATAATCAATAAACTTCTTGCCTACATTCTAGCACTAGAGAGAAAATAAAAGTATCAAATATCTCTCACATAGAAATACATTTCTTGAGTCTTGATATTGCTTTTGAGTTGATAAAGCTTCTTATTGCATATGGTGTTCTTGATAAACATTGCTTCATCACTTTGCCTCCACCTCCTTTAGATATTGTCGTTGTAGCTCATATTCCATCCAATCCTCCATATATGGTGCTAATGAATTGTAATCTACAATATAGCTCAATACACAATTAGCACCAATAATGGTGTTTGTAAATCATCATCAAAATAAAGGACCTAACAGTTTCTTCACGAGATCTTTAGGATTCCCTACCATGTAAGCGAAACTCTCGTGTTCAACGAAAGAACTAGAGAATTAGGACTCTGCGATGGCTGAATATTCATCATCGGAATTTGTTCCTTTAGCTAATCTCCGATAATCAATAGGGGGAATGACTCACATTCGAGTCTGAGTATGTTGGTAGATTCCTTTGAACTCATTCAAGATTTATTTGACACTCAGAGAATGATTCGTCTCTGATTCATCAGAATTAGGGATTTGTGACTTCCCCTACGAACCATATTGATAGTAGCTCCAAGATATTTATCCTCTAAAGTTCTCTTCTTGTAGCAACATCGTCACTTGTTGAGCAAGGCAATGTTCATCAGTCGGTCAAACACCAAGATTCTTGGTGTAGGTGCACAACATTGGCACCCTGAGAGGATCATAGTAATTAGTCATTTGTAGACATCAAAAATTGCCTATAAGTTCTCGTACACAGCTCAAAACAAAAAGAAGACGAAGTATGTTGATATCTAAGTCAAAGGGGATCATCCGAGGCTAAAAAGAACCAAAGGAATGCGTACAAAACGACAAAATGCGCAAAACGACGGAACAAGACACAATCATGAAGTCTCAAATTGACAAGTCACTTCAGCGTGGCTCGCAAAAGACGAGTCACTTCAGAGTGACTCACAAAAGATGAGTCACTTTAGAGTGGCTCACAAATGACGAGTCACATCGAAGTGACTCGCACATACAACCTCCCGACGATGTATTTTTTAATAAGTTTCTTTAGATTCGTGCGATCTACTGCCTCCCTAACTACCTTGGAAACATCCCTAAGCGTGGTAAAGTCATTTCTAACTAAATATAGGGCCAAATTACGAATTCTTATCCACAAACATGACATCCGAAGTCTATAAATACGCCCCTACGCCCTTATACACGAATAATCTGAAATTGGAGCTTTGAGGCGAGGTGTTGTCGAATTGGAGTGTAGACTCACAATTTTCAAAGGGAGGCTATTAGATCTTGGTGAATTTTAGCATAAAGAGGAAGCTTTTTTGAGAGATCTGAGGCTATTTCCATCATTCCTTAAGATCAGACCTCGTTTTGATCTTGAGAAGAGTACTTGTCTCATCTTGTTGAGATATTTATTTCAGTTCCTATTTCTTTTATGAAACTAGATCAACCGGATTTGATTCTTGGAGGTCCATGGACTAAAGCGTCCTCGACACAGGCAATGATCCCACGCAAGCAGCGATTGATAAACGATCCTCTGTGTATTTCTAGGAGATCGGTTTGTTTTATTTGTGTAGAAAAGTCTTATAAAAAGCTCATTCTTTTGAATCTATTGTAATCGATAAACATTGTATTGTATTCCGTGAATAAGAAGATTTTCGACACAAATACGCTGGCAACCATAGTGGGACCCAACAGCCTCTTTGCTGAGGCTGTCATATCGCAACTAAGGATAAAGATCCCAGTAGATGTAGAGGTCGAGTATGAGTTCGACCAACTAAAGTTTGAGAAGTACATTGTTAGCCTTTATGTTTTGATGATGATTTACAACCACCATTATTAGTAGTAATTACTTGTTTAGTGATATTGTAGATTATAAGAATATCAAGCTCGTTAGTACCTTTATTGGAGGATTAGATGGATTATCAAGCTACAACAATGAAATCAATGAGGTGGAGGCATATTGGTGAAGCAAAGCTATCAAGAGCACAATATCAAATTAGAAGCTTCATCAAGAATCACGCAAATATCAAGACTCAAGCTATGTACTTATATGTGAGGGATATTTGTATTTTTATTTCTCTCTAGTGCTTAATGTAGGCAAGTAGTTTGTTAGATTGCATTTGAAGCTATTGGGATAACGTACACACACTTTCAAAACTCATATTTTGTTAATTTTGCTAAACAATGAGGTTTCATAAGTATAAGGACCAAAATCCTTTGTCAAACAAGTTTATTTTCTTGTTCAAAAACATTTTCCAAAGTTTTACAAAATTTTAAAGTTGTTTGATAATTTTTATAATTTCCCAAAGTTAAAAACCTGTTTAAAACTCTGTGTATGTTCTGTGTCAGTTCGCGGTCGACCAGACTTGGTTCTGCGGTGGACCGTGAAAAGTCCAGAGAATTTGGGAAGTCTGGCAACCTCTCGTGGTCGACTGAACTTGATTCAGTGGTCAACCGTGAAAAGTCCAGAGAGTTTTTGCTATAACGGCTAGTTCCTGCGGTCGACCACCAACCGCTGCTGTAACTGCTAGTTTCTGCCAGCTTTCAGATTTTCAGGATTTGATCTTTTTTGTCTTTTTCTAGGTTTTTGGCTTCTTCCAAGGATTACGTATATACACCCAACTACCCTATTTAATTCTGAACAAAGCTTTGCATGACAAAATTAATTGAGCTTGTGTTCTTGACAAAATTAATTGAGCTTATGTTCTTGAGTTTAAAAGAGCTTCAATTTTCAAATTTCTCAAATCTGTTTTCACACTTGCAAATCTCACATCCCAAGCTTCAATTGGAATCTCTTCTCCTTACCATAGGGCTGCTGTAAGAGAGGTTCTTTATGTTCTTTGTAACGTGTGGATAGGAAGATCTTGTGGAGATCTACTGTGTGGTTGTGAGATCTCAAGAGGAGATCGTTGTGTAGATGTTCCGGCTTCCAAACCGGTTTGTGATAGAGAAATTCTCCTTAAGAGTGAGGAGCGGGGACGTAGCCCGGAGGACCGAACCTCGCGAACATATCGCGTGTCACAATTGGCTAACTATTTCCTAACTCATCTCTCTTATTTTGCATTCGTATTTTATTTTGTGGTGAATTGCTTTGTCTTACTTTTAATTACATATTTATTACCTCATAACCCTATTCACCCCCCTCTATGGCCTTTAATTGGTATCAGAGCAAGGTCTCTACTGTTTGTTAGGATTAAACCCCTTAGAGAAAATATCTAAATGGAGGCTTCAATGAATGTGCATATGCTAGAAGGACAATTCACCACTAGGCCACCCCTTTTCACCTGTAGTAATTTTGCTTATTGGAAAGCTAGAATGAGGATTTACCTATGATGCATTGACCTTGATATCCTAGACATCATAGAGAAAAAATATGTTGAGAAGTCTAGTAATAGTAGTATGACCGATGGTGAGAGGCTCAAAGAAAACCTTAATATAAAGGCCATGAATGCAAATGAATATAATAGGATTTCCACGTATACAACCTCACACGAAATTTGGGAAAAATTATGCATCACTCGTGAAGGAACCCACCAAGTTAAGGAGTCCAAAATTAGTAGCCTCATGCATAATTATGAATTATTTAAAATACTTCTAAATGAATCTATTGATGCTACGTTTTCTCAGTTTACTAAAATCATAAATGAATTGCATGGCCTAGATAAGAAATTGACGAACCAAGAGATGAACTATAAGATTCTTCGTTCTTTCACACCGATGTGGGAGCCCAAAGCTACGGCCATTAAGGAAGCTCATGATCTTACAACACTTACTCTTGATGGTCTCATTGGCAAGCTCAAGGTCCATAAGAAGAATATCAAGGAGAAGGAAGAAGTACCCCTAAAGGAAACCGAGGAACCATCTCAAAAATTAAAGACTATTACACTCAAAGGGGCAATTGATGACTCATCCTCCACGGATAGTGAAATTGGTGTCTCTAGAGAAGTGGCACATCTCTCTAGAAGAATATCAAGATTAATTAAAATTAATAAATTTTTTAAAAATCGATCTAAGAATAATAACAACAAGTTTCCCTCTCGTGTAGGTAAATGCTTCGAATGCAATGAACCGGGACACTTAACAAAGGATTGTCCCAAGCTTAAGGAAAAGTATTTGAAGTACAAGAAGAAGAAGGCTATGTACACCGTATAGGATGAATTCGAACCAAGCGATTCGGATAACGATGATGAGGACGCCAAAATTGCTCTTCATGACCCAAATATTTGCTTCATAGGTAATGAATATGAGGTACAATCCGAAACCAAAAGTGAATCATTTTTTATGCAATGTGAACTAGAAACCGTATTAGAAGAACTAAACATTGAATTTAAAAGAGTGGCTAAAGAATAATCTTCCTTCAAAAAATTACATGTTTCCTATGATTCTAAGTTTGAGCAATTACAATCTTCTCTTGCTCTAAAAGATGAAATAATAGGAGATTTAGACTTTGAAAACAAATAACTAAGGTCTAAAATTGAGAGTGCTCTAAAAGATGAAATAATAGGAGATTTAGACTTTGAAAACAAATAACTAAGGTCTAAAATTGAGAGAATAGAAATTAAAAATGATAGAATTAAATCAAATCATGCCTACTCTAGCCATCATCATGTTGATAGAAAATGGTATCATAAATCTCATGCTTCTACATACAAGAAAAAGTTTTTGTGCACATATTGCATGAGATATGGTCATATCTCTACTCATTGTAAGATTAAAAATAATATTGATTATTATGAGTTAATGTGGATACCTAAGAATACCAAAAATACTAACATTTAAGGACTCAAATTCTGGGTACCTAAATGTTCTACAACTTATTCATATGTAGGGAACTTCTCGCACAAGACGTAAGGTATTGTGGTACCTTGATAGTGGTTGCTCACATCATATGATGGGCAACAAGGAATTATTTGCAACCCTATTAAGGATTGAAGGAGGAAATGTCTCCTTTGATGATGGTGAGAAAGGTAAAATTATAGGTATTGGTAATATTGGTAAGATACGTTCTCCAATAATTAAGGATGTTTATTTTATTAAAGGACTAAATCATAATCTTCTTAATATTAGTCAATTAAGTGATAAAGACTTTGATATTTCTTTTAAATCGGATAAATGTATTGTTAGTATAAATAATAAAATTATTTTTGTTGCTTTTAGAAGATCTAATGTTTACATCTTTGAGATGAATGAGCTAATAGATCAAGATGTAAAGTGTCTTGCCGCGGTGGATGAAGATCATTGGATTTGGCACAAGAGACTTGGACATGCTAACATGGAGTTAATATCTAAGCTATCCAAGAAGAATATAGTAAGAGGTCTAGCAAATCTAATCTATATTTAAGACTCTATGTGTGAGGAATATGCCAAAGGTAAACAAAGTAAGAATTTCTTCAAATCCATAAATGACGTATCTACTTCTAAACCTTTAAAATTGTTGCATCATGATCTTTGGTCTTATGTGTGTTGCCTCTCTAGGAGGAAAACATCATGTATTTGTTATTATTGATGATTTTTCACGTTTTACATGGGTAATTTTTCTTGCAAATAATGATGAATGTTTTGAAGAGTTTTCTTATTTTGAAAAAAGAATTGAAAATGAAAAAGATTTAAAAATTGTTAAAATTAGAAGTGATCATGGTGGTGAATTTTAAAATAAATTTTTTGATGAATTTTGTGCTCATCATGGTATAACTCATATGTTTTCTGCTCCTAGAACACCTCAACAAAATGGTGTTGTTGAATGGAAAAATCGCACCATACAAGAGATGGCACGAACAATGATAAATACTTTTAATTTGCCTAAGTATTTTTGGGCGAAAGCCGTGCATACGGTTTGCCATGTTTTAAATCGTGCTTTAATTAGACCTAAATTTAAGAAAACTCCATATAAACTCTTTTTTGGCAAAACCCCATATATTCGATATTTTCATATTTTTAGTTGTAAATGTTTTATCTTAAACACTAAAAACCATCATGATAAATTTTATTCAAAAATTGATGTTGGTATATTTTTGGGATATGCATCTAAAAGTAAGGCTTATAGGGTCTTCAACAAACGAACACTTGTTATTGAAGAATCTATAAACGTTACTTTTGATGAGACTAATATTAGTTTGCAAGATAGTTTGCCTAGGGATGATGATGATATTGAGGGAGGATTGGAGCTATTGCAAATTAATGACAAACCCTCAATGGATGCACAAACGGATGGGGGAAAGCAACAACATACAAAATTTAGAAGAACTCCCCAAGGCATGGAAATTTGCACCAGATCATCCAAAGGAATAAATAATAGGGAGTCCATCTCAAGGAATTCTAACTCGCTCAAAAGTCTTGAGTGAGTGTGGTAATGTAGCCTTCTTATCCCAAATAGAACCTAAATAGATTAATGATGCTTTAAAAGATGAGTTTTGGGTTTTAACAATGCATGTTGAACTAAACAATTTTCAAAGAAATAATGTTTGAAAATTAGTTCCTAGACCTAATAATGTTCATGTTATTAGAACTAAATGGGTTTTTAGAAACAAACTTGATGACCATGGCATAGTGACTAGAAATAAAACTCGTTTAGTTGCCAAAGGATACAATCAAGAGGAGGGCATAGACTATGATGAAACTTTTACACCGGTTGCAAGATTGGAATATATTAGGATGTTTTTAGCATTTGCTAGTTTTAAAAATTTTAAACTATTTCAAATGGATATTAAAAGTGCTTTTTTAAATGGTTTTATAGAGGGGGAAGTATATGTTGAGCAAGCCCCCGGTTTTATGGATTATTCTTTTTCTAATTATGTTTATCGGGTCCAAAAGATTTTATATGGGTTAAAACAAGCTCCTAGAGCTTGGTATGCTCACCTCTCTAGTTTTCTGCTTGAAAATGGTTTTTCTAATGGAAAAAATGATAATACTTTTTTTTTATAAAACAGAAAAATAATTTCCTTTTAGTTCAAATTTATGTTGATGATATCATTTTTGGTGCTACTAATGAATCTTTGTGCAAGGACTTTTCAAAAGTTATGTAAGACCACTTTGAGATGAGCATGATGGAAGAGCTTACATTCTTTCTCGGTTTCCAAGTCAAGTAATCTAAGGATGGGATTTTCGTTTCTCAAAGAAAATAAGCTAGAGAATTGATGAAAAATTTTGGATTAAAGAGCTCTAAGCATGCTCCAACTCCCATGAGTACAAGTCTCAAGGTTGATGCGGATGTTAGTGGTGAGGAAGTAGACCAAAAGCTTTACTGAGGTATGATAGGTTGTCTCCTTTACCTTACCGCTAGTAGACTAGATTGTTGGACCCTAGAGGGGGGGGGGGGGGTGATTAGGGTCTTAAGGTAAAAAAAGTGCAATAAAAATTAAGACAAGCAACAAACTACAAAATGAACAACGTTAGAAATAGAGATAGAGTTAGGAATCGTTATCCTTATGACGCGCGATGTGTTAACGAGGTTCGGTCTGCTAACCTACATCCCCGCTCCCCACTCCCGACGAGAAATCCACTACACAACCCGGTTTGGAAGACGGAACTTCTTCTACACAATGATCTCCTCACGATCTCACAACTACACAGTTGATCTCCACTAGATCACACTCCCACACAGTTGATCTTCATAATATCAAGCTCTCAAATAGTAGTAATGGTGTAAAAGCTCTCTCTTTATAAGTCCTTATGGCAAAGAGAAAGATTAAACTGAAGCTGGGATGTGAACTTAAGAAAAACACAGAAAACAGGTTTTGAAAATTTTGGCTCTCAGTAAAGCTGAAACTCTGGTTTTTCAAAAACTTGGGACAATGGAGAAGAAGGAGTGTATGAGTTTAAATAGGAGAAACCAACAGTTTAAACCCATACCCTAATCCCACAAAATATGGAAACAATCGGCGCTCAGGTTGAGTACAATCGGCACGGAAAACAGTACAGAAGACCGTTTGAAAATAAGCGGTGGTCGACCGTAAGATATTCGCGGTCGACCGCGAGCAAGATCAGAAACTGAGAAAAAGTCCAGAGACTTCCGCGGTCGACCGCGGCGATCGACCGTGGGAAATCTCGAGCTCAAACTGAGAAAAAGTCCAGAGACTTCCGCGGTCGACCGCGGCGATCGACCGTGGGAAATCTCGAGCTCGCGGTCGATCACCACGGTCGACCGTGAAAGTCTCTGCTGCCTACTGACGAATGAACTCAGACGCGGTCGACCGCAGACTGATACATTCAAAATACTTGTTTTTGACTTACTTAAAAAATCTGTAAAATATTCATTTGACTTCCAAAAATTATGAAACTTTGTAAAATGTTTCTAACACTTAAAACAAATTGTTTGGAAAAGGAATTTTGCTAATAGGTCCTCATACTTGTGAAAAATAGTATTTTTGTGAATAAATGCTCAAAAACTATAAGTATGAAACTGTGTGTGTGATATCCCAATAGCTTTAATTTAAATCTAAACTATCTGCCTATATTTTAGTACTAGAGAGAAAATAAAAACTAGCTAATATCCTCACGAAGAATACAATTCTTTAAGTCTTGATATAGCTTGAGTTAGATGAAGCTTCTTATTGCATTTAGTGTTCTTGAATGAATGTTGCTTCATCGCTATGCCTCCTCCTCCTTTGGATATCATCGTTGTAGCACATATTCCATTCAATCCTCCATAAATAGCACTAACAAGCTTGATATACGTATTCACTATATTTTCACTCAACAAGCCATTAGTGCCGATAATGATGGTTGTAAAACATCATCAAAACATAAGGACTAACAATCTCCTCCTTTTTGATGATGACAACCAACCATTATATAAGAGCAAAATAAATATAGCTGATAGATAGTAGCTCCCCCTATCTATGGGCTCCCCCTTACAATGTGCACAAATGATGAGATTTCTCTCCCCCATTGTCACCATCAAAATGGGGTAAAAAAATAAACAAAAAATGCATGTGAAATGCAACTAAACAAGCAAGCAAATAGAACTTTCACATAGTGCATAAGCCCAAAGAATGCAACTAAACAAGCAAGCAAATAGAACTTTCACATAGTGCATAAGCCCAAACCATTTCTTATGCGATAAAAATCATCTAGTGCATAAGCCCAAACCATTTCTTATGCGATAAAAATCATCTTCACCAAGAGGCTTGGTAAATATATCCACTAATTGAGATTTAGTGTCAACAAACACAAGGGATACATCTTGTCACTCTACATGGTCGCGTAAGAAATGATGGTGCACATCAATATGCTTGGTTCTAGAATGTAAAACCGAATTTTTTGAAATATTAATAGCACTAGTATTATCACAAAAGATTTTTATATTTTGAAAAATCAAATCAAAATCAACTAAGCTTTGTTTCATCCACAAAACTTGGGCACAACATAAGCCGATGGTAATGTATTCCGCTTCCGTAGTGGACAATGCAACACAATTTGGTTTCTTGGAAGCCCAAGAAACAAGAGAATTTCCCAAGAATTAGCATGTTTCACTCGTACTCTTGCGATCTACCTTACATCCGGCAAAGTCGGCATCACAAAAACCATATAAATCAAAAGAGGTGCTTTTAGGATAAAATAAACCAAGATCAATAGTTCCATGCACATATTTAATAATTCTCTTAACGGCAATCAAATGAGATGCTTTAGGAGAAGCTTGAAAACGTGCACATGCACACACACTAAACATGATATCGGGTCTACTAGCGGTGAGATAAAGAAGACTACCTATCATACCTCGGTATAGTTTTTGGTCCACATCCTCACTACAATCATCCGCATCAAGCTTGACACTTGTACTCGTGGGAGTTGGTGCATGCTTAGAATTCTCCAAATTGAATTTTCTCACCAATTCTCTAGCATACTTGCTTTGATAAATGAATATCCCATCCTTAGTTTGCTTGACTCGGAGCCCGAGAAAGAATGTGAGCTCTCCCATCATACTCATCTCAAAATGATCTTGCATAACTTTAGAAAAATCCGTGCAAAGAGATTCATTAGTAGCACAGAAAATGATATCATCAACATATATTTGCACTAAAATAAAATCATTTTTTCCATTTTCACACAAAAAGAGTATTATCAATTTTTCCTTTAGAAAAGCCATTTTCAAGAAGAAAACTAGAGAGGCAAGCATACCAAGCTCTAGGAGCTTGTTTCAACCCATATAAAGAAAACTAGAGAGGCAAGCATACCAAGCTCTAGGAGCTTGTTTCAACCCATATAAAGCTTTTTGAACCCGGTAAACATGATTGCATACCAAGCTCTAGGAGCTTGTTTCAACCCATATAAAGCTTTTTGAACCCGGTAAACATGATTTGAAAGAGCATGATCTATAAAACCGGGGGGTTGCTCAACATTAACTTCCTCTTCTATAAAACTATTTAAAAAGGCACATTTAACATCCATTTGAAATAATTTAAAATCTTCAAAGCAAACCATAATATAAAGGCCATGAATGCCAATGAATATAATAGGATTTCCACGTATACAACCTCACACGAAATTTGGAAAAAATTATGCATCACTCATGAAGGAACCCACCAAGTTTAGGAGTCCAAAATTAGTAGCCTCATGCATGATTATGAATTATTTAAAATACTTCTAAATGAATCTATTGATACTATGTTTTCTCAGTTTACTAAAATCATAAATGAATTGCATGGCCTAGATAAGAAATTGACGAACCAAGAGATGAACTATAAGATTCTTCGTTCTTTGACACCGGTGTGGGAGCCCAAAGCTACGGCCATTAAGGAAGCTCATGATCTTACAACACTTACTCTTGATGGTCTCATTAGCAAGCTCAAGGTCCATAAGAAGAAGATCAAGGAGAAGGAGGAAGTACCCCTAAAGGAAACCGAGGAACCATCTCAAAAATTAAAAGACTATTGCACTTAAAGGGGCAATTGATGACTCATCCTCCACAGATAGTGAAATTGATGTCTCTAGAGAAGTGGCACATCTCTCTAGAAGAATATCAATATTAATTAAAATGAATAAAATTTTTAAAAATCGATCTAAGAATAATAACAACAAGTTTCCCTCTCGTGTAGGTAAATGCTTCGAATGCAATGAACCGGGACACTTAACAAAGGATTGTCCCAAGCTTAAGGAAAAGTATTTGAAGTACAAGAATAAGAAGGCTATGTACACCGTATAGGATGAATTCGAACCAAGCGATTCGGATAACGATGATGAGGATGCCAAAATTACTCTTCATGACCCAAATATTTGCTTCATGGCTAATGAAGATGAGGTACAATCCGAAACCAAAAGTGAATCATTTTTTATGCAATGTGAACTAGAAACCGTATTAGAAGAACTAAACATTGAATTTAAAAGAGTGGCTAAAGAATACTCTTCTTTCAAAAAAATACATGTTTCCTATGATTCTAAGTTTGAGCAATTACAATCTTCTCTTGCTCTAAAAGATGAAATAATAGGAGATTTAGACTTTGAAAACAAATAACTAAGGTCTAAAATTGAGAGGATAGAAATTAAAAATGATAGAATTAAATCCAATCATGCCTACTCTAGTCATCATCATGTTGATAGAAAATGATATCATAAATCTCATGCTTCTACATACAAGAAAAAGTTTTTGTGCACATATTGCATGAGATATGGTCATATCTCTACTCATTGTAAGATTAAAAATAATATTGATTATTATGAGTTAATGTGGATACCTAAGAATACCAAAAATACTAACATTTAAGGACTCAAATTCTGGGTACCTTAATGTTCTACAACTTATTCATATGTAGGAAACTTCTCGCACAAGACGTAAGGTGTTATGGTACCTTGATAGTGGTTGCTCACATCATATGATGGGCAACAAGGAATTATTTGCAACCCTATCAAGGATTGAAGGAGGAAATGTCTCCTTTGATGATGGTGAGAAAGGTAAAATTATAGGTATTGGTAATATTGGTAAGATACCTTCTCTAATAATTAAGGATGTTTATTTTATTAAAGGACTAAATTATAATCTTCTTAATATTAGTCAATTAAGTGATAAAGACTTTGATATTTCTTTTAAATCGGATAAATGTATTGTTAGTATAAATAATAAAATAATTTTTGTTGCTTTTAGAAGATCTAATGTTTACATCTTTGAGATGAATGAGTTAATAGATCAAGATGTAAAGTGTCTTGCCGCGGTGGAAGAAGATCCTTGGATTTGGCACAAGAGACTTGGACATGCTAACATGGAGTTAATATCTAAGCTATCCAAGAAGAATTTAGTAAGAGGTCTACCAAATCTAATATATATTTAAGACTCTATGTGTGAGGAATATGCCAAAGGTAAACAAAGTAAGAATTTCTTCAAATCCATAAATGATGTATCTACTTCAAAACCTTTACAATTATTGCATCATAATCTTTTTGGTCTTATGTGTGTTGCCTCTCTAGGAGGAAAACATCATGTATTTGTTATTATTGATGATTTTTCACATTTTACATGGGTAATTTTTCTTGCAAATAATGATGAATGTTTTGAAGAGTTTTCTCATTTTATAAAAAGAATTGAAAATGAAAAAGATTTAAAAATTGTTAAAATTAGAAGTGGTCATGGTAGTGAATTTCAAAATAAAATTTTTGATGAATTTTGTGCTCATCATGGTATAACTCATATGTTTTCTGCTTCTTGAACACCTCAACAAAATGGTGTTGTTGAATGAAAAAATCGCATCATACAAGAGATGGCACGAACAATGATAAATACTTTTATTTTGCCTAAGTATTTTTGGCGGAAGCCATGCATACGGTTTGCCATGTTTTAAATCGTGCTTTAATTAGATCTAAATTTAAGAAAACTCCTTATGAACTCTTTTTTGGAAAAACCCCATATATTCGATATTTTCATATTTTTAGTTGTAAATGTTTTATCTTAAACACTAAAAACCATCATGATAAATTTTATTCAAAAATTGATGTTGGTATATTTTTGGGATATGCATCTAAAAGTAAGGCTTATAGGGTCTTCAACAAACGAACACTTGTTATTGAAGAATCTATAAACGTTACTTTTGATGAGACTAATATTAGTTTGCAAGATAGTTTACCTAGGGATGATGATGATATTGAGGGAGGATTGGAGCTATTGTAAATTAATGACAAACCCTCAATGGATGCACAAAAGGATGGGTAAAGCAACAACATACAAAATTAAGAAGAACTGCCCAAGGCATGAAAATTTGCACCGGATCATCCAAGGGAATAAATAATAGGGAGTCCATCTCAAGGAATTCTAACTCGCTCAAAAGTCTTGAGTGAGTGTGGTAATGTAGCCTTCTTATCCCAAATAGAACCTAAATAGATTAATGATGCTTTAAAATATGAGTTTTGGGTTTTAACAATGCATGTTGAACTAAACAATTTTCAAAGAAATAATGTTTAAAAATTAGTTCCTAGACCTAATAATGTTCATGTTATTAGAACTAAATGGGTTTTTAGAAACAAACTTGATGACCATGGCATAGTGACTAGAAATAAAACTCGTTTAGTTGCCAAAGGATACAATGAAGAGGAGGTCATAGACTATGATGAAACTTTTACACCGGTTGTAAGATTGAAATTTATTAGGATGTTTTTAGCATTTGCTAGTTTTAAAAATTTTAAACTATTTCAAATGGATATTAAAAGTGCTTTTTTAAATGATTTTATAGAGGGGGAAGTATATGTTGAGCAAGCCCCCAGTTTTATGGATTATTCTTTTTCTAATTATTTTTAACGGGTCCAAAAGACTTTATATGGGTTAAAACAAGTTCCTAGAGTTTGGTATGCTCACCTCTCTAGTTTTCTGCTTGAAAATGGTTTTTCTAATGGAAAAAATGATAGTAGTTTTTTATTATAAAATAGAAAAATGATTTTCTTTTAGTTCAAATTTATGTTGATGATATCATTTTTGGTGCTACTAATGAATCTTTGTGCAAGGACTTTTCAAAAGTTATGTAAGACCAATTTGAGATGAGCATGATGGGAGAGCTTACATTCTTTCTCGGTCTCCAAGTCAAGCAATCTAAGGATGGGATTTTCGTTTCTCAAAGAAAATATGCTAGAGAATTGATGAAAAATTTTGGATTAAAGAGCTCTAAGCATGCTCCAACTCCTATGAGTACAAGTCTCAAGGTTGATGCGGATGTTAGTGGTGAGGAAGTAGACCAAAAGCTTTACTGAGGTATGATAGGTAGTCTCCTTTACCTTACCGCTAGTAGACTAGATATCATGTTTAGTGTGTGGGCATGTGCATGTTTTCAAGCTTCTCCTAAAAGGTCTCATTTGATTACGGTTAAAAGAATCATCAAATATGTTAATGACACAATAGATCTTGGTTTATTTTATCCAAAAAGCACTTCTTTTGATCTTTATAGTTTTTGTGATGCCGACTTTACCGGTTGTAAGGTAGATCGCAAGAGTACGAGTGGTACATGTTAATTTTTGGGTAACTCTCTCGTCTCTTGGGCATCCAAGAAATAAAATTGTGTTGCCTTGTCCACTACGGAAGTAGAATATATTACCGCCGGCTTGTGTTGTGCACAACTTTTATGGATGAAACAAAATTTTGTTGATTACAATTTGCATTTTCAAGAAACAAAATTATTTGTGATAATACTAGTACTATCAATATTTTAAAAAATTACATTTTGCATTCTAGAACCAATCATATAGATGTACGCCATCATTTCTTACGTGACCATGTAGAGTACAAAACACTTGAGGAATGTGACACGAGTAGGCCACCACTTGAGGTGTATTTTGTGGGTTTTTGCATGTATTTTATTTTGTGTACCCCATTTTTGATGGTGACAAAGGGAGAGAGAAATCTCCTCATTTGTGCACATAGTTAGGGGGAGAGAGCTTTATAGATAGGGGGAGCAACTATCTATAAGCTATATATTCAACTTTATTTTTCTCTTGAATAATGGTTGGTTGTCATCGTCAAAAAGGGTGAAATTATTAGCCTTTATGTTTTGATGATGATTTATAACCACCATTATTAGGACTAATTGCTTGTTGAGTGATATTATAGATTACAAGAATATCAAGCTCATTAGTACCTTTATTGGAGGATTGGATGGATTATCAAGCTACAACGATGAAATCAAGGAGGTGGAGGCATATTGGTGAAGCAAAGCTATCAAGGGCACAATATCAAATTAGAAGCTTTATCAAGAGTCACGCAAATATCAAGACTCAAGCTATATACTTATATGTGAGGGATATTTGCGTTTTTTATTTCTCTCTAGTGCTTAATGTAGGCAAGTAGTTTGTTAGATTGCATTTGAAGCTATTGGGATAATGTACACACACTTTCAAAACTCATATTTTGTTAATTTTGCTAAACAATGAGTTTTCATAAATATAAGGACCTTTTTGCAAAATTCTTTGTCAAACAAGTTTGTTTTCTTGTTCAAAAATATTTTTCTGAATTTTACAATTTTTGAAAGTTGTTTGATAATTTTTACAATTTCCCAAAGTTAAAAACCTGCTTAAAACTCTGTGTATGTTCTGTGTCAATTCGCGGTCGACGGGACTTAGTTCTGCAGTGAATCATGAAAAGTCCAGAGAGTTTGGGAAGTCTAGCAGCCTCTTGCGGTCGACCGGATTTGGTTCGGCGGTCGACCGTGAAAAGTCTAGAGAGTTTTGGCTATAACGGCTAGTTCCTGCGGTCGACCGCCAATGGCTC
>NC_033798.1:52776769-52778012 GCF_001876935.1 Asparagus officinalis
GTTTCTGCCAACTTCCATATTTTTGGGATTTGATCTGTTTTTTCTTCTACCAGGGTTTTTGGCTTCTTCTAAGGATTACCTATATATACCCAACTACCCTATTTAATTTTGAACAAACTTTGCAAGACAAAATTAATTGAGCTTGTGTTCTTGAGTTTAAAAGAGCTTCAATTTTCAAATTTCCCAAATCTGTTTTCACACTTGCAAATCCTACATCCCAAGCTTCAATTGGAATCTCTTCTCCTTGCTATAGGGCTGCTGTAAGAGAGGTTCTTTCTGTTCTTTGTAACGTGTGGAGAGTAAGATCTTGTGGAGATCTACTATGCGGTTGTGAGATCTCAAGAGGAGATCGTTGTGTAGATGTTCCGACTTCCAAACTGGGTTATAATAGTGAAATTCTCCTTGAGAGTGGAGAGTAGGTACGTAGGTTGGAGGATCAAACCTCGTGAACATATCGTGTGTCACAATTGGCTAACTATTTCCTAACTCATCTCTCTTATTTTGCTTTCGCATTTTATTTTGTGGTGAATTGCTTTGTCTTACTTTTAATTGCATATTTGTTGCCTCATAACCCTATTTACCCCCCCCCCCCTCTCTTTCATGCATCACATCCTCCTCCTCTAGCAAGTGTAGGAAAATCTCTTCTTTGAAGAAGGTTCGCAGGTCTTCAGATCTGAAGAAGACCCAGGGTGATGACTCTCACCCAATCATTGCAGAGGCTTCCCTCACAACGTTCTCCTAGTGTCCAATGAAGCTGGAAGTTCTGCTCGTAATAACTCCTCTTTAGTCAAGGAGATATTTGAAGGAAGCACGCCCGTTCTGACAAAAAGGGCTCATCAGAGGCAGCACCAACGTCTCACACGTCAGTTCGCCAAAGCCTTGGAGCTTTTATATAGGATCCGTTATCATGCATACCTAGAGTCTAGGAGCCGTCAAGCGACTTAGCTGCCTCAACGACAAGCAGTTGACTCTTCTTCCAAGTCATCGACCGGTGAATGGGTCTGTGTTAAAATGACTCGTTCGACTCTCGAGCAATGCATCCAGAAGTGTCGTGAACTTCTCATGCACATGCGTACTCTTATACAGAAGGCACATGAATTACAAAAAGAAGAGGTGGTCAAAAAACCACCAAAACCATGCCAAGTCTGGATGCCAAGGTCCAAAACAGCATCGAAATCAACTCGGAAGATGGCCGAACTAGTTTCTAATGTTCGAGACACTTCAGAGTGTCTCGTAGGCCTAG
>NC_033798.1:52778017-52801599 GCF_001876935.1 Asparagus officinalis
AAGCCACTTCAGAATGTCTTACATGTCGATGCACTTAAAAGTGTCTTAGCCATGGCTAAGACACTGCAATGTGTTTCGTCGAAAAAGCTACTCCCGTAGCTATTTCTTCACTTCTGTCAGCCTCCATTCTTGCACTGGTCTCTTCCGTACCTCTGGTGAAGCCTCACGGCAGCATGGATCTTTCCATATTCAAGTTAATGATGACAGATCATATTGGTCCTTTGCATGAGGATCGAGGCAAATCTCCGGTTAAAGAACGCTCGGGTCCGATGAACAAATCCCAAGTGACTCTTTAGGCTAGGGGTCGTACGCGTCCTCCCACCAAGCAAAGTAATCCCAGGTTGGTAAAACTCTGATTTCCACTCGCTTGGGGGTGCATATCGAAGTCCAAGAGCTCGTTGGGGTTCCACAGCCATAAGGGATGGTTCCGAATGTGTGACTCTTGAGAGTGCAAATAAGGCTCTACAGCCCCAGAAGAAAATGTGTCCGTCAAAAGACGACATCATACCTAGGGAATTGAACCAACAGCCTATAGGTTGCTCTGGTCATCATGCTGATAAGTTGTACTATCAGACTAGGGGGGTTGAACAAGTCTCGGAAGAGAAGTTCCTGAAAAACCAACTCTCACTATCCTTATGAGAGGCTCATCAGAACAGTATTATTAGAGTATAACTACTCCAAGACTGCTCCACAGAGGGTCTCGGTATTCCAAAGGTTTTCCACCAAAGCGTCAAAGCCCAAATCAAGACGCTTCCGTAAGAAAAGATCAGCTAAATTCCTAGAAGTCACCATCAATATGGTTGATAAAGGAAAGTCAAAACGGCGCTCGTCCAACTCCAGTCCTGACTATTATCTGGGGATATCCCAGCATATAACTCGGCTCCAAATGGGAACGATTAGATGTCAGGAATATCAGAGGATGCATAAAAGAATATTCTCAAATGATAATGTATCAGATGCTTGCTTCATTGACGCTTTAGACGAAACAATGTCTAGCATGGGACTAACCCATGAGGTATTCACCATCACTCTTGATCAGCTAGCTCAAATGCTTCAAGAAGCTCTGGCAAAGCAGCGAGAAGAAATTCGAGCTGAAATAAAGATGGAGATGTAATTATCCATGTAGCAGATAAGGGAGTTGCAGACTCAATCTCATCAATAACCTGAGCCAAGTTAGCGAGCTAAATCTAGTCGTCGTGCTTAAAATGACGCAAATGGTAGCGATGCAGATATGGATGAACACATTTTTCCCAAAAGCCATAACACTGGGTGTGGTCCGGTTCATCCTCCTCAGCCTCCCCAACGTCCCGTAAAGAAAAATAAGGATGGAGACAATAAAATTATGGAAGATCTTGTGAACAAGGTCAATGCCTTGATGTCTGCTCAAGAGATAAAGAAGATCAGCGTTCATTACCGATATCTGAGAGAGTAAGAGTCAATCATGTATCCGGCAAAGTTTAATCTGATTAACTTTACGCTGTTTGATGGGAAATGCTCACCAACTCAACACTTGATCTACTTCAAGTCTCACTTGGATATGATTTTTGGTAATGAGCTCTTGATAGTACGTTCATTCGTAGGCACCCTTCGTAAGGCTACCTTCGATTGGTATGGACGTTTCAAGCCAGGGAGCATTGTTGGATATCATGTCCCCATGATATAGTTTTGATGATAACAATTTATTCACTATATGTATTATTATGCACTAACATATTAATGTAGATATTAACTTCAAATAAGCTCAAGACATGTGAACAAAATTGAAAGATGAGCTCAAGGCATATGAAGTAAAGAAGATGAAGTGCTTACACATATATAACGTAAATTTTACATTTCTTTACTTAGAATTATTGTACAATCCTTGATCACTCACAACACATACACACATATAGTGTTTAGAACACACTAAAACATGCTTAGTATGTTGGTTAACAATTAGAAATCCCCTATGTCAACCATTAGAGTTTATAGTTAAAGAATGAGTCTCAAAATACTTCATTCATATCATTTTTACCCATTAGTAGTCGACAAATAAGATTTGTAGCCAACTACATATACACTATTTGAAATATTAAGTTTCTGTTATTTGACTGTCTAGTCGACTACAGTCAATAGTAGTCGACTACTCATGCCTTAGAACTAATTTCAAGTTTCTGTCAAATAACAGTGTAGTCGACTAATACACAACGTAGTCGACTACTTAAGACTAAGACATATTTTTAAGTTTCTGTAAAAATACAGTATATTCGACTAATGACTATATGTAGTCGACTACTAAGGTTAAATTTAATTTTCAAGTTTCTATCAAATTACAGTGTAGTCGACTACGAGACGGTATATTCGACTAATAAAAGTTGAATTTGAATTCCAGACTTTTTATGTTTACAAAGAAGTCGACTAATGGCCAGTGTAGTCGGCTACTAAGAAAAATCCTAACTACACAGAGTTTGTTTGAACTCACTGTAGTCGACTACTAGGAGTTATAGTCAACTACAGAGACAGTTTTTCTGACATTTCAAGTTTAAATTTGTGACTGTTTATAGCCATTTTTGATCTGTTAATTGGCTTAAAAAACTTACTTTTCAAGGGCTATAGAATAGGTTAGAAGTTCAGAAATTAACGCCATTAATTCCTATTTATAAGCTTTAACTTGTGTATTCTCAAGAGTTCTAAAAATTTAGATTTTTGCCTAAGTGTTGAGAAAACTAAAATCTAAAATAGCCTTTGATCTTCATTACATATACAAAGTATTAAGGCATTTTTCAGAGATTAAAAAGTTCCTAAAGCTACTGCAACACATCACTACACAATCAAAGCTTATAGGAATTGTGTTGTTGATTCAAGAAAATTTCTCTCGCGTGTGAGAGTTGTGATCTCTTGGTGAAGAGATTGTGTGCAAGTTGCATGGTTTTACAAATTGGTCAGGTATTCTTTTTGATTTTGTAATAGTTTTCAAAATCATAGTGGAACTCTCAAGCGGGTTTTGCTTGGGGACTGGCTATACACCGGTGAGGTAGAACCAGTATAAAAGCTTGTGTTTGTGATTGCAAAGTTCTGTGATTGTTGCTATCTTTCTTACAATTTATTATCTACTTTGTAAAATTTTTAAAAAAAATACTATTCACCCCCCTAGTGTTTTAGTGTGTATTAGGTTAGATTCTACAATTGGTATCAGAGAAGGGTGAAGGATGGCTTCATCAAGTACAATAAATATATCACAATTCAAAGAAGGACATTCTACACAGCGAACATCTCTCTTTGACATCACAAACTACAACTATTGGAAGTTTCGGATGAAGATCTACCTCTAATCTCTTGGCTACGATCTATGAAACATTGTCGAGATGGAATTTACAAAGCCTACCTCTCCTTACACCAAATGGACAGTTGTTCAAAGGACAAATATAAATCTGTACTCTAAGGCGATGAATGTACTGTTTTGTGCCTTGGACAAGAATGACTTCAATCGAGTGTCTACCTCTACATCAGCACATCAAATTTGGCACACTCTTTAGGTAACACATGAAGGAGCTAAGAAAGTTAAAGAAACAAAAATTTATGTTCTTGTTCACAAGTTTGAACTATTTAAGATGAAGGAGAATGAATCCATCACGAAGATGTTCACAAGGTTTACAGATATTACTAACTCCTTGATTGGACTTGGCAAAGAATATACTCAAGTTAAGATGGTAAGAAAAATCCTAAGAGCACTAACTCCAGAATGGGAGAAGAAAACTATGGAGATTGAAGAAGCCAACGATTTATCAACTCTCACTGTAGAAAATTTTATTAGAAATTTGATGGCATATGAAGTTCAAATTGAAGATAGAAAGAAGGATGACGAACCAAAGAAGAGGCATATGAAGTTCAAATTGAAGATAGAAAGAAGGATGACGAACCAAAGAAGAAGAAGATACTTGCCTTCAATGCATCCTCTTCAAATTGAAGATAGAAAGAAGGATGACGAACCAAAGAAGAAGAAGATACTTGCCTTCAATGCATCCTCAGACACCAATGAATCTGACGAAGATCATGAGGATATATCAATGATTACTAAGAAATTCAAATGGTTTCTTAAGAAAGATAAGTTCAAATCAAATAAATTTAAGAATACTAATGACTCTTCTTTGTGTTTCAATTGTAATATGCCTGGTCACATAAAGAAGAATTGTCCACTACTCAAATCAAAGTCAAAGTCCACAAATTCTAACAATTTCAAGAACTTCAAGAAGAAGAAGAAGAAGGCTATGGTGGTAACTTGGGATGATAGCGACGATTCATGCTCTTTCGAAGAAGAATAAGAAAGAGAAGAATTCGCTCACATGTGCTTCATGGCACAAGATGAAGTAAATGATTCTTTAGATAATGAACAACTTTTAAATGTTTTTAATGAACTTTATATTAAGTCTAAGGATTTAAATGCTAATTATTAGATATCAAAAATATAAAAATGATAGATTAAACTTAGAATTAGTTTTCTCAAATTCTTCATAAATTAAAGAATTAGAGGAATTAAATGACAAATTATTTTTTGAAAATAGGTTATTAACTGAAAATAATGTCTATCTTAAATATGATTGTAACATTATGAAAAATAAAATTTTAGATTTAGATAAGAATATGGCTTCACTTAAACTTAAATATGAAGAGTTATTCTTAAATGTAAAAAAATTTAATAAAGGAAAAGAAGACTTGAATGATTTGTTTTCTTTTCAAAAGTCTTCTAGTCAAAAATTTTGTTTAGGATATGTTCATAAGAAGTATGAAAATGTTTCTAGTACAAATGAAGCATCATCTTCTATGAATAACAATGTTAGAAAATTTCATGCACCATTAACAAGGAATATACATGCTTAAAATAATCATGATTTATCTATATTCATTTGGGTGCTTAAAAATGTTAGTATGCATGAAAGAAATATTTATATTTAAAATTTTAAGAAAAATATATGCAATTCAAATAATTATATCCATGTTAACAAAAGGAAACCAAATTCCAAGTGGATTTGGTATCCTAAGTGCTAATCCAATGGACCCAACATAAAAGAGTACAAATGCTTAATTGTCTATTTTTTAGGTATCTGAAAAAGAAAAGTGGATACTAGATAGTGGATGTTCCAAACACATAACCGAAAACTCTCAAATGTTGTCTTTAATTCAATACAAAGAGGGAGGCACTGTTACATTTGGAGGAAAAAAATAAAGGTCAAGTAATAGGTATTGAAACAATAGGTAACATTGACAAACCTCTAATAGATAATGTTTTATTAGTAGATGGTTTAAAATATAATCTTCTAAGTATAAGTCAACTATGTGATAAAAATTTTAAAATCATATTTGAAAAAGATTCATGTCTTATATCTTCTAAGTATAAGTCAACTATGTGATAAAAATTTTAAAATCATATTTGAAAAAGATTCATGTCTTATATGTGATCATGATTTAACAAATATCTTGTTTAAAGGTTTTAGAAAGAAAGATATATATGTTTTATCCATAAATTTTTATTCAAATGATCATTGTTTAGTTGCATCTTTAGATGATTCATTATTAAAGCATAAAACATGTGCACATGTTAATTTGAAAAATCTTTCACGTATTTCTAAAAATAATTTAGTAAATGGCTTACCTAAAATTGCAAATAAGAAAAATTATTTTTATGACGCATGTAAACAAGGAAAAATACATAAATTTTCTTTTAAATCTAAATGTGTTTTTTCTACAAGTAGACCATTAGAATTATTCCATATGGATCTATTTGGTCCTTCTAGAATTGCATCTTTAAATGGAAGTAGATATGCATTTGTCATTGTTGATGATTGGTCCTTCTAGAATTGCATCTTTAAATGGAAGTAGATATGCATTTGTCATTGTTGATGATTATTCAAGATATACATGGGTTATGTTTATCTTTAAATGGAAGTAGATATGCATTTGTCATTGTTGATGATTATTCAAGATATACATGGGTTATGTTTCTAAAACATAAAAAATGATGCTTTTGATGAGTTTTCTACATTTTGTAAAAAGAAAAAAAATTGAAAATCCACTACAATTGTCACTACTAGAAGTGATCATGGTGGTGAATTTGAAAATAAATTATTTTTGTGATTTTTGTAAAAAAAAATGGTATTTCACATGAATTTTTATTTTCTTACACTCCACAACAAAATAGAGTTATTGAAAGAAAAAATAAAACTTTACAAGAATATGCCAGAATAATATTAGTTGAGTCTAATTTATCAAAATATTTTTGGACAAAAATAATTAATACTGCATGTTATGTTCAAAATAGAATTTTATTAAGATCTTTTTTAAATAAAACAAGTTTTGAGTTATTTTACAATCGTATTCCTAAAGTTTCTTTTGATGAATCTAATTTAAATTCTAATAATAATAATAATAATCATGATGATGATGATTTTGTTAATCAATCACCTCTTATTGTTGATGATAATACTAATGATACTAATGTTTTACCTAAAGCATATGTAGAAGTTAGAAATCATCCATGTGATTTGATCATAGGTGATATTTCTCATGGTGTACAAACTAGATCATAATTAAACTTATTTACACATGCTGCATTTGTTTCAACAATAGAACCTAAAAATATAAAAGAAGCATGTAAAGATGATATTTGGATAATTGCTATGCAAGAGGAACTCAACCAACTTATAAGAAATAACGTTTGGGATCTTGTACCTAGACCTCAAGATAAGTCCATTATAGGAACTAAATGGATATTTCGAAATAAATTGGATGAATCTGGACAATTTATTAGAAACAAAACGAGATTGGTTGCACATGCAAGGTTATAATCAAGAAGAAGATATTGATTATGATGAAACCTATGCACTGGTTACTCGTTTAGAATCTATAAGAATTTTACTTGTATTTGCATGTTTTATGGATTATAAATTATATCAAATGAATGTTAAAAGCACATTTTTAAATGATTTTATTAAAGAAAAAGTTTTTATAGAACAACATCCCGGATTTGAATATGAAAGATTTCCAAACCATGTTTTCAAACTTAAGAAAGCTTTATATGGTCTTAAACAAGCACCTCGTGCTTGGTAGGATAGATTAAAT
Organism: Asparagus officinalis; assembly: GCF_001876935.1. Lineage (NCBI taxonomy): Eukaryota > Viridiplantae > Streptophyta > Magnoliopsida > Asparagales > Asparagaceae > Asparagus > Asparagus officinalis. Next base: position 52,785,113 of record NC_033798.1, read on the forward strand.
AACTTTATTTTAACTTCCGGATTTGAAATTGAGAAAGTTGATTCTACACTATTTATTAAGAAAATAAATAAAAATATATTATTAATTCAAATATATATAGATGATATTATATTTAGATCTACTAATAACAATCTTTGTTAAGAGTTTGCTAAGACAATGTAGGATGAATTTGAAATGAGTCACATGGGTGAAATCAATTTATTCCTTGGACTTCAAATCAAACAATTAAAGGAATGAATGTTCATCAACCAAAGCAAATATGCTAAAGAATTACTCAAATCCTTTGGATTGGACAACACTACTAGAAAACCAACACCAATGAGTATAACTACATCACTTGACAAAAATGAAAATGGTAAGAATGTTGATCAAAAGCTATATCGAGGTAGGATTGGATCGCTTATTTACATTACTGCTAGTAGACCCGATATTATGTTTAGTGTTTGCTTATATGCAAGATTTCAATCAAATCCTAAAGAGTTACACCTTAAAGCTGTGAAATTTTTTTCTAGATATCTTAAAGATACTACAGATTATAGTTTATTTTATTCTAAGAATAGCAAGTTTGATTTAATATCATATAGTGATGCTGATTTTGTTGGGTGCAAATCCGATAGGAAAAGTACAAGTGGTACATGTCACTTTTTAGGGCATTCACTTGTATCTTGGTTTAGTAAAAAGTAAAATTCAGTATCTTTATCAACAACTAAAGCAGAATATATTGCTGCAAGTTTTGCATGTGCTCAAGTTCTATGGATGAAACAAACATTATCCTATTATGATATAGTTTGTCCCACATCTTCCATAATGTGTGATAATACTAGTGCTATTAATTTATCTAAAAATCCTATTCAATATTCACGTACAAAACATATTGATATTAGACATATTTTTTTACGTGATCGTGTGATTAAAGGTGATAATTCTTTATATTTTATTTCAACTGATAAACAAGTTGCAGATATTCTAACAAAACCATTAAAAGAAGAAATATATGTTAAATTAAGAAGAGAATTAGGTATATGTTCAATTGAAGATTTAAACTAAGTTTTAAAATCAATACATATGCATACATAGTCTTAATAGTCGACTAATTATGTTAGTAGTCGACTACATGCACAACATTGCATATATCACATTCTGTTGATTTCTTAGTAGTCGACTAGTAGGAGGAGTAGTCGACTAAATAGAAGCGAAAATAGATAATCAGCTTTCTGTCGATTACATTGTAGTCAACTGCATTACAGTATAGTCGACTACATAAACTGGCAAGTTTCACATTCACCAGTTTTAACATATTGGATCCTTTACCAATCAAACCCAAAACTCAATGCCCATTAAACTTAAGTCAAATAGATCTCAACTATTAATTATTTACTAGATCAATCCTAGCCTTAAATCTACCTCTACTTAGATCAAATCTCAACCATACACTTGAAATTTTGATTTAATCCTAGCCATTGATTATTTACATAAGAGAAACTACCCTAAATTAATAACTACCCACTCCCTCACATTCCCAAAACCAACAGCAAACTCCTCTCCCTCTTCTGTTCATCCATTCATAAAGTTAGGGCATCTTCATTCCTTCAATCTTCATTCCTTGCTTTTCTGAGTTTTTTGTGTACTCAGTAGTCGACTACAACTGCAATTAGCCGACTACTAACATCAACTAAGGTTTCAACAGTTTGGTAAGTTTTATTCACTTGATCCTTTTAATTTCGAACTTAAATCATGTCTAGATCAAAAAGACCTAGGTTTGCTCCTTCTAATGTTGTGGAAGAGTATTCAATATATCTAAAAGACCCTTCTTTGCTTGCTCAATTCAAAGAATATAAATCTTTTGAAATACTACCTTGTAGATTCGTTAAATTTAATGACTTTATCACTCACATTTTTAGTGATTATTTTGTAAATGTTGGACTGTTAGATCTATTTTCCTTTGAAAAATAAAAAATCATGTTATTCTCTCTTGGTCCAACTATTTTACATCAATATCAATAGACTTAAAACTCATCTACAATCGGATGTTCTTAACAATCTTGTGAAAGGAGTTGAAATCAAATTTAACTCCTAGGAGACTAGGAAATTTTTTTAAAATTCCTTATCAAGGTGTTAGTCTTCCAAGTATCAAAATGACGGATGAAAATTTGCTTTCAAATCATATTTTCCTTCTGAGACATAGCAAACCATTGAACCACTCTAATAAACTTAGGCCTATCCCTAGGTTTATCGCCCGAATTCTTACCTACAATTTATTTCCGAAAACGGGGATTTTTCATTTTTTATCACTTGACTTAGCCAAGGCCCTATATGATATTATGGCTAATATTCAAGTAAATTGGGTTGAGATTTATTATGAAAATCTTTTAGTTCTACCTAAGGGATCTCTTCCATTTGGAGCCTTTCTAACTAAATTTTTTGAGGCTTTTCATGTTGAACTCAAAACTGAAATTCTATGATTCGTTCCATCGACCTCTTTGATTCCAATGCTTTAACTCAGATGAAATTAACCAACTTTGAAATTCACCAAGATGATCCTACACAAGAACCAAATCCCCAAGACATACCACAATCGTCTCATGAAGCTGGACCCTCTTCAAGCCATATTCCACCACCTATACAACTTGAACCTTCGTGCTTTTCTGATGCACAATATAATACTTTGTCTGCTCGTATTCTTGATTTGGACACTGGACAATGAGCACTATATTCTTAGAACTCGTGTATTTTGAAGAATCAAGAAGAGTTAAATAGCAAGTTTGAAACATTGGATATGAAGATTAATACCTTAGATATGAAGTTTTATACATTGAATATGAAGCTTAGTGCGTATTTCCATGGAAATCAACCTCTACCAGGACCTTCAAGTTAGAAGACTTCGCATGCATCATAGTGCACTTGGTCTAGTTTCAGTTTGTATGTAATTATGTCAACAAAACAATTAAGTCCTTAGTTTGTTTGTTTGTTTAATTATGTACCAAAAACTATGTGCTAGTTGTTTGGTGTGTTTAAGATTTGTGCAATGCGTTGTAAGTTGCTACTAAGTTTTTATGTTGCTACTATGTTTTTTAGTATTCTAATGCTTAATGTGTTACGTTATCATGCTTAGTATTATCATGCTTAGTGTGTTAGAAAATTTTCCTATATATTGGTGTTAATGAGCTATATATATTCACAGATTGTGACGATGGAAATCATCGAACCTTTGGTCTTTATGGTAAATCTTTGCCTTCCAATTTGGATAGGTGAAGTAATGGACTACGTTCACAATTTGGATGACCTTTTTGAAGTATTAGCTCATGAAGAGGAAATAGTTACATGTTTAGGTTTTATGTTTAATTCTATTTGTTAATGATAAAGGGAGACAATTTGTGTTTACAGAGTAGTCGACTAATGACCAGTGTAGTCGACTACTAAGAAAAATCCAGACTTCACAGAGTCTGTTTGAACTCAGTGTAGTCAACTATTAGGAGTTATAGTCGACTACAGAGACAGTTTTTCTGACATTTTAAGTTTGAATTTATGACTGTTTATAGCCATTTTTGATTCGTTAATTGGCTTAAAAACTTGTCTTTTCAATAGCTATAAATAGGTTAGAAGTTTAGAAATTTGCACCATTAATTCCTATCTATAAACTTTAATTTGTGCATTCTCAAGAGTTCTAAAAATTCAGATTTTTGCCTAAGTGTTGGGAAAACTTAAATCTGAAATAGCCTTTGATCTTCATTACATATACAAAGTATTAAGGCAATTTTCTGAGATTAAAAAATTCCTAAAGCTACTGCAACACATCACTACACAATCAAGGCTTATAGGAATTGTGTTATTGATTCAAGAAAAGTTCTCTGGGGTGTGAGAGTTGTGATCTCTTGGTGAAGAGATTGTGTGCAATTTGCATGGTCTTGCAAATTAGTCAGGTTTGTTTTTTGATTTTTTAATAGTTATTAAAATCATAGTGGAACTCTCAAGTGGGATTTGCTTGGGGACTCGATGTACACCGGGGAGGTGGAACCAGTATAAAAGCTTGTGTTTGTGATTGCAAATTTTTATGATTATTGCTATCTTTCTTGCAATTTATAATCTACTTTGAAAATTTTTTAAAAGAACATTATTCACCCCCTCTAGTGTTTTAGTGTGTATTAGATTAGATCCTATAAGTATTAATAGTTGGGATGACATGGAAAATCTCTTCCTCAATAACTTCTTCGACGATGACACTAAGGTATCAATCGGAACTCTTCTAGAAGAGAAGCAGAAAAGCAGAGAGTCAGTCGACAACTTCATCAAGCGCTTCCGGAATAAATCGATGAATTACCGGGATTCACTCACAGAAGAGTTCATCCTCCAAACTTGTCACAACTATCTTTCTCTGGATGTGTTGGAAGCCATAGGGGTAGCACCATCCAAAATCTGAAAAGAGCTGAAGGTACATGGAGAACAAGTTGAACACTTTCTCAAGCTGTCACCTATTGCATATCAGGAGGAAGCTAGCAAGACTTCGGACCAAAAATACTATGCATATCACAGGAGGGTTCAACATCCCACCAAGAACTATTTTGCCCTTAAAGACAGTATTCAAGTCTTGGTTGACGCCGGCATTATAATGACAAAACGAGCCAAATGAGAATGACAAAGACTCTGATGAGTACACGAGTATAAACTGCTTCTTCATGTTCCTCCGATAGGTATACGAGGTTAAACTACTTTCCTTATTTCCAACGATAGGAAGTTCCTGGAGAATATTACACATGGAGTTCTTAAGGATAATCCAACAACATGGCTAAAAATAATGTGCTCCTCATTGGATTCAATTTTGCTAAAAAAGCTGGGGGTCAATACGAAGTTCAAGAATAATACAAAGGTAGGAACCAAGACCTGATTCCGTGGTAGCATTGCCCACTAATGGAAAATTCCTCGAGAATATTACGCGTGGTATTCTTAAGGATGACCCGACGTGGGAAGTTCCTGGAGAATATTACACGTAGTATTCTTAAGGCTAACCCGATACGGGATGTTCCTGGAAGATACTATGCATAGTATTTTTAAGAATAATCCGAAATCAGCTGATTATTCAAGATAAAGACCAGTCATCTGAATAATTTATTCTTAATCATGATAAAAAAGAATTAAGAATCTCTCACTGTGGCTTTTAATCATTTCCAAGATGATTAAAACCTTCCCACTGTGACTTTTCGAGCACTCTTTTTTTGAGATGAGATTCAATGACTTCATCGGGTCAATCTTCCCCAACGAAACTCTCATTATGACTCTAAAATCCTTTAAGGTTGATGAACATCTCATCTGCTTCAACCCACTTTGGAGCAAGCTACCAAAACCCTTTTTTGATCACTGACATCTCTCTGATAATCAGGATTCTCTTGCAAAGTGAAAGATAATAGAATATATTCTTTCATTTATCCAATCCTTGGTTGGTTTTAATCACCAGGATTAATCCTATCCACTCCCGCTGTATTTTTGAAGCGCTTTTTTATTGAGATGAGATTTAATGACTTCATTGGGTCAATCTTCCCTCACGAAACTCTCATGGTGTAATTATGGAGTGCTTGATGACTCACGATCCTCCGTCACAAAACCCCTCACTATTCTAATTAATTAACGGTGGATCCACAAAATTCTTTATGGGTAAATTCATTCAAACTCTCATTATGTCTAGCCTTTAACACTCCCACTGTTGAAGTCCTGACACGATACTTAAAATTTCAATCTGCTGATCCATGACAATCATTGAACCCCCTTTGTGTCAAGATCTCATCACTTGACACTAAAAATCCCCACTAAGTGATTTGTACAAGTCAACATTCTCACTGTTATTTGTACCACCACTCCCACTCTTTTTTGGTCAAACCTTCCTACAGTTAGGACCAAAGACAAAATACCCTCTCGATTCATTCCATGAACGAGAGGTCTACTTTCAAATCGAGCGATCAAATTTTCCTATAGTTAAGGTCACCTCAAACTCCTACTTGGTCAAACCTTCCTACAGTTAAGGCCAAAACCAAAATTTCTTCTCGATAAATGAGAAATCCACATTCAGATTAGGTAATCAAACTTTACGATAGTTAGCGTTATCTGAATCCTTTTAATTCTCAGAGTAGAGATCTCACTCTTAGTTTCCCTTTTCCACATTCTCGAAGTGGAGATCTCACTTTGAGTTTTTTTTAAAGACAGAGATAGAATATATAATTCTTCCTCTCTAGCACCGGGTTTATCTTTGCCCCAAGAGAAGACAAAACATGGGTTCCTCTTTGCATTAAGAGAAGACAATATGGGTTCGTCTTTGCCCCATGAGATGACAAAACATGGGTTCATCTTTACCACAAGAAAAGAAAAAACGGGTTTGTCTTTGCCCTAAGAGAAGACAAAACATGGGTTTGTCTTTGCCCCAAGAGAAGACAAAATGAATTTGTTTTTGCCTCAAGAGAAGATAAAATAGGTTCGTCTTTGCCCCAAGAGAAGACAAAACGGGTTCATCTTTACCCTAAGAGAAGACTAAATTCCAAAAGTCTATGTGTGTAGCCAGTCCATATGTATAGCCAGTTGTTATTATCAACTTAATAACAACTAAATCTATGCCTCTCTGGCATAGGGGAGTTTATATCGGTCCCTTATTAGAGATAATCCGGTATCTAACACATGTTGTCGGGTGGTCCGTTCCCGTAAAAATATCAAAGTCTACGTATTCAACATCGTAGCGACCAAAATCCATGTCTTTCATATATGGGGTACTTTATCTCGATCCCTAATTATAGATAAACCTATGCCTAACCCGCGTTATCGGATGGTACATTCCCGTGAAAATGACAAAGCCTATAATAGCATTAAGTCTACGAGAGTTCATTCTTTTAGCATAACGTTATATGTAGAATGGACTTAGACAATCTACATGCTAGCTCGACTCAAACGATAGTTGGTAAAGGCTCATAAAATCCATTGATGGCTGAGCGTTTGCCAAAAATTCTATAATAAACAGCTCATGATGACAGATTCCCTCTCAACTTGTATGGAGTCTGGGGGTGGTAATCAAGGCCTTGGTAACCTTCTCCTCCATAACATTGCTTTAATAGTCATTAACACACCAGTTTCATCAGTTGGTCTCGTGACTCTAGAACCTGGCGTAGCTTCAGAAATAGTAGATGCATCAGCACCAACGGCTAGTCTTACAATCAAATCTCGCACAAAGAACTCAACATAGCGAGCCTCTAATGCATTCTCAGCTTTCTCTTTCCAAACTGCAGAAGTATATGAGTATAAACTACTCCTTCACGCTCCAACTCCTTACGAGCTTAAATTGTATAGAATCGAGCTACGTATGGGTATAAGTTGTGTTTACGCCGCAGCGAAAGTCAACGACCGACAAATTTCTCGAAAATCAGGCTTAGGATAATTCTATTTCCCACACACAGAGTTCAAATGCAATTCAGATATAAACTCCTAACGGAGATGATCAGTTCAACTTTGACTCAAAGACACCAGCTAATTCAGAAATCAACGCACCAGTTTTAGTTGAAAATTTCGACAACGGTCAGACTATAAATGCAGTACCGAAAGAATTTTAGACTATTCGATAAAAAAATACTGAATAGAATGAAAGCTAAAAAAGCCAAAGAATTAGAGGCTGGGCTTATCTTATCCAAAGTATTCAAAGCTCCTCTATAAAATAATGAGCCTGAAATATTTTGGAGGGGGTATCTGTAGGCATAAAAAATTACTTATAAGTTCCCACACACAACTCAAAACAAAGAAAAGATGAAGAACATTGATATCTAAGTAACAAAGGATCATTTGAGGCTAAAAAGAAGCAAAGGAACACATACGAAATGATGAAATACGGGAAACGACGAAACAGGACACAATCATGAAGCCTCAAATTGACGAGTCACTTCAGAGTGACTCGCAAATAATGAGTCACTTTAGAGTGACTCGCAAAATACGAGTCACTTCACAGTGACTCACAAATGACGAGTCACATCGAAGTGACTCGCACATACATCCTCCCGACGATGTGTTTTTTGATAAATTTCTCGGGATTCATTAGATCTACTGCCTCCCTAACTACCTTGGAAACATCTCTAAACATGGTAAAGTCATTTCTAACTAAATATAAGGCCAAATCATGAATTTTTATCCACAAACATAACATTTGAAGCCTATAAATACACCCCTACGCCCCTATACACGGGTAATCTGAAATTGGAGCTTCGAGGCGAGGTGATGTCGAATTGGAGAGTAGACTCACGAATTTCAAAGGGAGGCTATCAGATCTTGGTGAACTTCAGCATAAAGAGGAAGCTTTTTCGAGAGATCTGAGGCTGTTTCCATTGTTCCTTAAGATCAGACATCGTTTTGATCTTAAGAAAAGTACTTATCTCACCTTGTTGAGATATTTACTTCAGTTCTTGTTTTTTTTGTGAAACAAGATCCATCAGATTTGATTCTTAGCGGTCCACGGAGTAAAGCATCCCCGGCACAGACAAAGATCACACACAAGCAGTAATTGATAAACGATCATGCATGTGTTTCTAGGAGATCATATCTGTTTGTTTTATTTGTGCAGAAAAATCTTATAAAAAGGCTCTTTCTTTTGAATCTATTGTACTTGATAAATATTGTAATGGATTCCGTGAATAAAAAGATTTTTGATGCAAACATCATTCACATTGACATGAATGAGTGACTTGTTGTATGGGTCTTTCTCTTGGTATAAGCTCTTTTAAGTCAGAGACTTGAGAAGAATCCCTCACTAAACATGAGTTTTGAGTTAGAACCCCATGTCTACCATTAGATAGGACTGGCTCCTAGTGAACATGAATTTTAAATCCACGTTGGTCTTTTGGAATGCGACATATCACATCGTGTTTTGTATTAGGAACGTGAGGGTCGTGTTTAAGAATGGGAACACAAGGGTTGCATTTTGCTTCAAGAACGCGAAGGTCGCATTTTAATTGATCAACATGGTCTTGAGGTCCGCATTCTTTTTGTGAAATGCTCCCTTAAGGGTCACGTTTTGGTTACGCAACGCAACCCTGAGGTCCGTGTTTAAATTTTGAAACACTCCCTTGAGGGTCGCATTCATCCTAGCTTGCGTGGTCCTCGTTCTTGGGCACATAAATGTGAGACTCATGTTATGAAGCAGAAACGTGGAGTATGTGTTGAGGCTCACAAACGCAAAGCTCACGTTGATTGAAGGATCAACTTTCTCGAAGTTGTGCTCGTCGTAGGGATCTCTTCTTTCATCAAGCAACATTTTTATTAGCCTGTCTCAAGGCTTTGATAGCATTACTATATGTATTGATCAAGTTTGTTGCTGCAATAGGCCTCTTATAACCTGATACCCATTGTTTAGCTACGGGTGTAGAATCGTCTACTCGATTGACGAGTTTAGCTAAAGCTGAGCCTTCTCCTTCAGAGGAGAGGATGTCCAAGCAGACTAGTCTGAGGGAGAGATCCCCCTTTGGTGAGTCGGGCACAATTGGAGCGTTGATTTCCTTAGAGACTTTGCAAATCTTACACATAGCATTGGGGCTAAGGGATCCGGAGGCAAGCAATTCCTCATACTTGGCTTGATCGAACTCCACCATCAGAGTTTTGACCATCATTGTAATGAGGTTAATGTCAGATTGTGTCACTACTTCTTCATCGGTGAAAAAGCTAGTCCCCAATGAAGTCGCCATCTTTTGTTTGTCAAAAAAATTTAGAGAAAATTAAGAATAAAATTTGTATTAATCTCCCTAACCGACTTAGAAAAAGAATGAATACAATCTCCCTTTGTAACTTCTCTCTAACTGACTTAGAAAAAAATTATAATTTTTTCTTATCGATTTCCTGATTTACTAAAGACAGAAGGAATCGACAAAAATACTTCCCTTTGTTTAAACCTGGGTTCTTCTTGGTAGTGATAGGAGTTTGAATCTTGTATCTCGTTGACGATCTGAGCACCTTGCTTTGTAGAACGTAGTCTATTCCTCTTGACTTGACGTCGGGAAGAACTTGCGAGGCAGGTTTAAATCTCTTAACGAGTTAAGAACTCTAAACAAGTTTAAAACTCTGTAAAAGAGTTGATTTCAGAAAGGAAATTAATCCTTTTGGAAATTAATCCTTTTTAACTTAAACAAAATGGTTCACAAGCCAAGGCACTAGCTCTAAGAAAAGCTCTTGATAATGCTCCAAAAATCCGATCCAAGAGATCCTACAAATTCTCCTAACTCGAACCAAAATTCAAACCCCTTTCCAGGTGACTTTTTAGTTATTTATAGGGGTTTAAGAGGTGTAACCAACCCCTTACATCGCTCCTTTTTTTTGGTCAATAAAAAGGTTTTATTCATCAACCAGTATGAGAAATTTTGTACATCAAGATCTCAAAACATTTTTGAGATATCAAAACCTGTAACCAAAAGCTCTAAAAAAACAAAAAACCAAAAACAAAAACAGAGCATTTACAAAGAGTTTAACCAAGCTTTGTTTTTAGATGAGATTGATGAATTCAGATTTGAAATCAGTATATCCATCTTTATGCCCATGATTAAACATTCCATGCTTCTATGCTTACATTGGAAAATCCTGGCATTTCTTTCTCCCCAAATCCTGTAAATCGTAGTTAAAAATGCCATGCGCTTGATCCCTTGTTTGAATCCTTTCCCCCTCACTCTTGTACAAAACCAGCCTAATAAAAAGTTCCAATCACAGGATTTCCAAGTGAATTTAAGCCAGCTCATGATGTCATTCTATACCTCATTTGAATAACTGCAATTAAAGAACAAGTGATTTCTATTTTCCAAGTTGTTTCCTAAACGCAAGCTGCAAACATTTGTATTTATGATTCCCCTCCTCAACAATTTGTCTTGTGTAAGCAGCCGGTTGAGGACAACAAGCAAACTAATGAAAGTGTGTTTTGGGTAGCTCATCCTTTCCCATATAGTATCATGCCATGGAACTCTAAGTATAACAGGGGAAAAGGCATTGTATAAAGTTGATAATTGTGCTTTTGAATTTCCAAAACAGGAGCTCAGGAACTGGACTAGATTGTCAATCCCTCCATAGTGCATCACTGCTTTATCTCTCTTCTTCAACATTTGTTTCCACATCCAAGAATCCCCTTTCCTTGCACACACATGCCAAATGTCCCCATGTCTTAAGTAAGTCCCATGGACCCATTTGATCCATAGGGATTCTTTATTTATGTGGATGGACCATAAATTTTTAAAACTACAACCAAATTCCATGTATAGGCAGAAAAACCCCAAGACCACCCTGCTTTCTTCACAGACATACAGTTTCCCAAGCTACTAAAGGAGCTTTTGAATTTTGATTTGTTTTACCCCAAAGGACGTTCCTACACATTTCATCAACTTTGCGGGTAACATTTATAGGCAAGATATAATTCAAAGTCTAATAAACTTGCACCCCCATAATGACACTCCTTATGACTTGTAATCTACCAGCATAGGTAAGATTTTTATGTTTCAGCCATGTCTAAAGCTGGGTAGCCACTTTGTTTATAAGTGCATTGCATTCCATATATGATAGGTTCTTGCAAATGAGAGGGACACCCAAGTATTTGATTGGAAATTTTCCTTCTTTGAATCCTAATAGATTTGTAATTTCAGTCCTTACTGCATCATCAACTCCTCCGATGAATATAGAACATTTATCTTTATTTACCTCTAGTCCAGTGATATCCCCAAAATTTTTAACACACTAGTTTAGTTTCTGAATAGAGTATATATCTCCCTTCCCAAAAAGCAGCAGATCATCAACAAAGATGAGGTGGGTAAGCTGTAGACTTCTACACTTGGGGTGAAATTTAAACAAATTGTCATGCTTTAGCATATCCAAACTTCTCGATAGATATGCCATGTCTAAGATAAAGAAGTATGGTGAAAGAGGATCACCTTGTCTCAACCCCCTCTCCCCCTTAAAATATTCATGAAGAGAACCATTAAAAGAAATGGAGAATTTAGGATTAGAAACACAAGTCATAATCCTATCAATTATGAAATCTGGGAATTTCACCCCCTTGAGCATATTTTGCAAAAAACTCCAACTGATAGTGTCAAAGGCTTTCTTGATGTCTATATTTAACATAACTCTGGGGGATATATGCTTCCTACTATATCTTTTGACCAATTCATGTGCTAACATTATATTACTTGTAATTTTTTACCCTTCACAAAAGCACTTTGTGTTTCATTCACCAAATGACCCAATACTAATTTTATCCTATTTGCCAAGATTTTGGAAATAAACTTATATAGGCAATTACAGCAAGAAATGGGTCTAAAATCAGTAGGAGTTTTAGGACATATCACCTTGGGGATTAATGTAATTGAGGTGGAATTTACCACACCCAACAGCTTATCAGTGTTAAAGAATTCTTCAATGGCTATTGTAACTTCGTACCCTACTATTAGCCATGCATATTTGAAGAAAGAGACACCATACCCATCAGGGCCAGGTGCCTTATTATCTGACATTGAAAAAACAACATCTCTGATTTCATCTTTGGTTACAGGTTTGGAGAGTGAACTGGCTTGAGTACTAGATAGACACGGGCTAGATTAGATGATGTTTATATGAGGAACACTTGTAGTAGTTTCCTTCCCCATATGGTTCTTATAATATGTAACAAATTCCTTTGCAATTTCCTCATTTTCTGTAATTTTGTTTCCATTCTCATTGTATAGGACTCTCACTTTGTTATGATGTCTATGGATTTTTATGATAGAATGGAAAAAATCTATGCATCTGTCACCTTTTAAGCTCCAGGCAATTCTAGCTTTCTATTGAAGAAAGGATATTTCACATTCAAGCAACTTATTATATACAGCTAAGCATTCCCTTTCTTTGTTGATGAGAGAATGACTAAGATGATCAAGCTAGAGATTCTTTTGAACATCTTCTAAAGCATATCTAGCTCTTAGGACCTATTCACTGATGTTGTGGAAATGTTTCTTGTTCATATCCTTAAGAACTTCTCTCAGATTTTTTAATTTTGTACAAACCGAGTACATATGAAAACCTGGAATGTCAGTTTGCCATATGCTTGCCACTGCTGGTAAAAAAAACTATCATGTTTTGTCCACATATTGAAAAATTTAAAAGGCCTTTTACCATGCATTTTGTCTTCAAAAATAGTAACTAAAGCTGGAGAGTGATCTGAAAATTTTGGGAGAAGGAATTCAACCTGACTTGAATTGTACACATGCATCCAAGAATCATTTGCCAAGGTTCTGTCCAACCTACACCAAATCCTTGAATTTGAGTCTTGCTTATTGTGCCAAGTATAAAAGCAACCAATTGTTATTAGATGATTGAGCAAACAATCATGAATGAAATCCCTGAAGTCAGCAAAATTAGCCTCCATGATCAACGAACCTCCCAGCTTCTCATCATTTGAAATAACTGAGTTAAAATCACTACTCAAGAGCCAAGGTGAATTTCTAATAGAATTTTGAATAAACTTCAGTTGTGCCTATAAGTCCTTCCTTGCTATCATATGGTTATATCCATAGACTGTAGATATGACACTAACAAAACATCCATCCAAAGATTTGACTGTGCATGAAATTTGTTGAGCAGATATTCCAATGATGTTGATGTCCAGAATATTTGGATCCCACATAATCAAAATTCTGATTTTCCTATCATATCCAGCATTTGAAAGAAAACTCCATCTGCTAGCTATTTTCTTTGCAATAGTAGGCAATTTTCCTACACTAGTTTTAGTTTCCAGAAGTGCTATGAAGGGTAAGTGATACTGAGATATAAAAATCTTTACCAAATGTTGTTTAGAGGACTTGTTGAGCCCCCTTACATTCTAAAAAGAAAGATTCATCTTTAATTCAACCTCCCCCTATCTATTGTAGAGGGATCAATATTCACTTTATCCAGATGTGAAAATTTGTTGACATGAGCACCAGATTTACTCATATTTTTATTATGAATTTGAATCCAGTGATTTTCAGCTAAACCTGCATTTTGGACGTGCACATCATGCACAAACACAGTACTCCTGGAAATTACATTTAGGCCTTGCACATCTTGCACAGACCCATCACTTCTGGAAGATCCAACTGGAGTCTTTAAACCAGAAAATATCTGACCATTATTCACATAGTTTTGCATTTGTCTTTCATGATCATGAACATGACCCCCAGCATCAGAATCAAATTCATATTGTTGTGCATTTACAACATGCACATTTTCAGCAGATTTCCCTTTGTTTATGTATTTTTCTTGTTGGGCATGCACAACATGCACAGGCTCCTTACTTTTGTCATTCCTCCTAATTGAATATTGGTTCCAAGTATCCTTTATATTCTCAGCATTTGAAGCTTTTGTAGCATTATGAATGTTACTAAATGCAACAGTTCCAAGTATCCTTTATATTCTCAGCATTTGAAGCTTTTGTAGCATTATGAATGTTACTAAATGCAACATTTCCAGGAACTATTTGCTGTTTAGGAATTTGAAGCTTTTGTAGCATTATGAATGTTACTAAATGCAACATTTCCAGGAACTATTTGCTGTTTAGGAACCCATTTTTGGACTCTTGGTTGCTTCTTGCAAAAATCTGTGTCATGTCCAACACATCTACATGACTCACACCATCTAGGCTTGTATTCATACTGAACTTTCTGATTATAAGTTTTTCCATTTTGCCCATGAATGACTAGAAGGGTAGAAGGCAGTTTGACCTCTACCAAAACTCTAGCATAAGCAAGCCTCTGTTTATTTGTGGTTAGCTTATCAGTTGTAATTGGCTTTTTAATGATGCTGGCAATCTTGCTAATACTTTTTGAATTCCAGAGATTTAACCTCAATGCTGGAAGTTGTATCCATAAAGGATAAATGCAATCATCTGACTTGTTTATATCTTCACTTATAGACCAAGGTTTCAAAAGAATAGGCCTAGATCCAAAGAAACATGGACCTTTGCTTAGTATATCATTCATTTCTTCTTTACATTTAAATTTGAACAAGAATAATCATGTCTTAAGAAGGTAGATTTCTGGGGAATGTTTCCAGACATTGTGCACATAAAACTCCATTGCCTTGAAACTAACATTTAACCCAAGAACCTGTCCAATTAAAGAAGATTGCCACATTGAAGCACCATCATTCCATTCATCTTCATTGAAAACAACTGGATCATTGCCTTAAATCGCTCCTTAATGGGGGTTTAGTGCCCTCATTTCGTGCAAAAATGGTTTTGGAGCTGTTTAGAACGTGTTCGAATGAGTCAAACGTGAGATTCATGTTCAGAAAATGACCCTCGCGTTTAGAACTAAAAACGCGACAGTGAGCTCCGCGTTTTGAACTAGGAACGTGGTGATGAACCCTACATTTTGAGCTTGGAATGCGGTGATGAGCTCTGCGTTTTGTGATTGGAACGCGCTGATGAACTTCGCGTTTTGAGCTTGGAATGCATTGATAAGCTTCGCATTTTGCTTTTAAGAAATCATCAACTCTTAATCTCTTCTATTAGAGTGTTGCAAGGGTTGTCATCATGTAATCCTAGCCTTTGTCTCTTTGAGATGTGAGAATTGTCAGTTTATAACTCTCGTTTGTTGTTGCGAAAGTTGTCAGATTGTAACTTCCATCATCAGTTGTTGTGAGAATCGACAAATTATAACTCTCATTAATTGATATGAACGTCGTTAGATCATGACCTCCATTATTTATATTTTATGAAGATTAGCTATTTGCAGTAACTTTTAGACAATCTACACTCATCAATTAGCAACTCTAAATAGACATCAAAGAGAAAATTTTAAAAATATGCATGCTTCTGCAAACATAAAGCGAATAATGAAGCTACTAGAAGATAGTGATAAGGACATATATAATGGTTGTACCGAGTACTCTAGATTATTATTTATGTTAAAACTCGTACATATTAAGGCACTTAGCGGAATAGCTGATAATTATTTGAAATGTTTCTTGATTTGCTTCGGACGATAATTCCTGAAAGAGAGGTTAGCATACCCCAAACAAGTTATCAGGTTGAGAAGATTGTTTCAGCTCTGGGTCATGACCATAATAGGATTGATCCATGTCTGAATGATTGTATCATCTACCACAAAGTCAATAAAGACCTTCAGGAGTGTCTGACATGTGGAGTTTCTCAGTGAAAACAAAGCACAAACTCTTCAACACGGAGGAAAAATGGAGTCAGAGGGGATGCAGAAGAAGATTCCAACAAAGGTGCTTCATCATTTTCAGTTAGTCCCTACATTAAAATGATTGCATATGAACAAAGACACTGCAAAGAGTATGAGGTGGTACAAGGAAGATCGAGTAGATGATGGTAAATTGAGACAACCTACTAATGCTTTAGCTTGAATGCATGTTAGTAAAATTTATCCTTATTTTGTCGATGATTGTAGAAATGTCAGATTGTGCCTATCTAAAATTTATCCTTGTTTTGTTGATGAAAATTTCTCTCTTACCTTTTAGTACATGTG
>NC_033798.1:52801609-52849462 GCF_001876935.1 Asparagus officinalis
GTCAAAGAGAAATCTAATTTTTGTCTCACACCTCATTTTCCCTCCTACCAAAGCAAGTCTAAAAGCACCACTAATGTCTCATTATACATAAAGGAAAGATAACCTTTCATGGTAACAAAATTTATTTAGTAAAGACAAATTACTTAAATATTGATAAAATATTCAGATACTGACCGAACTCAGCAATGATGAGCAAGCTGAAGAAAATGAATTAATAGTGTAATATATTCGAATTCTACACAGAATGGGTTATGGTTTAATAATGGACGTAGATATCCCATGCATACAAGCAGAGAGGGGTAGAGAAGCAACAAGGAAAGGTGAGCTGGATGTCTAACAATTTAAAAAGAAGAAACAAACTAAGAATTGATACTCTCTCTCTTGTAGACAAAGACACACACATACTTTCTCCCTCTGAAATATGTTTTAATTAATACCTACATATATATATAGCATGGCATATTATAATATTTTACTCACTCATTTTATTATGAGTGGGAGACATCATCCAACACTAGTCCCTGACATTTGTCTTTGGGTAAATTTTCCTTTCTAAACTTCTTTCTATATTCCTCAGTGTTGGTTGGTGTGAGTGTTAATTTACTTAGTTCTTTCAACTCCCTTTATTTATTCCAGTGTTGAGTGATCTCTATTTTCCTATCGTCTACCTTTTCCTCTACTAGTTAACTTTCCCTTCCTCTATCTTTGTCTCCCTCAGAGATCTCTCTCTCTCTCTCTCTCTCTACCATTCTTAATTTGGTGAATAATTTACATGCTTTTAACTGAACTTCTGGGTTTTCTTTGTTTTTCTTGGTAGTTTAATTTTGAGATCATCCTCTCCTATAAACGGTAGTCCACAACAATTTCTTTCCTCTCACTCACCTCTAACCATGGGAGACCCTTACAACAATTTCTTTAAGGATCTCTTCAATTACAACCCTAATTTCTCCTCTAATACCCTTCCTCCTCCTCCGCTAGCTATCCCCGCTTACAACTACAACTACAACTACAACTGCAGTAACTCTCACCACTTTCAAGCACCACCGCCTTCTCCTCCTCTAAGGGAAGCCCTCCCTCTCCTTAATAGCTTTAGCGCAACAAGGCGTCAAGAAGAAGATCATCTTGAACCAAACTCATCAAGGCCTTCTGGTGAAGAAGTGAACAAGATGGGCTTATGCGGTGATAATCATTCTCATGCGGACGATGAGGTTGAAGAAGTCACAGTTGCTCTCCATATAGGACTCCCGAGCCCTAGCGCATCAGATCTCATCTCCAGGGTCTCTTCCAACAACCAAGAGGAAGAAGAAGATGGAGATCAAGGAGACAAAGAAGGTGATGTTGCTCCTTTAGTGTATCCTACAGGTCCTATAGGGAGACTAAACAAAGGGCAGTACTGGATCCCTACCCCTTCACAGATCCTCATAGGTCCTACTCAATTCTCATGTCCTGTTTGCTGCAAGACCTTCAATAGATACAACAACATGCAGGTTAATTACTTACATCAAAGGAATTGCTTCTATCCAAATTTTCATTAATTCCCTCAATTTTCACTTCCCTTTTCTTTTCTTAATTGTGGTTCTTGATAGTTAAATTTAGCGTAAGCCTGCAAGGAGGAGTTCATACATAGGGGACAGTGTTAAGGATATATAATTATCGTTCCTTTTGGATGGTGAATGGGTACCAAGAATTTCCTACAATAAATAATTAGCATAGATACGTAGCTTATCTAGGTCTAATGAGATTAGAAGGAACACCTCTTCTTTTTATGCGATCGAAGAAAAGAACTGGACATATATAGGCGGTGTTCAATATGTATACTTTCTAGTACTCTGAGAGTTTGGGGTTTTTATTGTGATACATTGGCTGATGTGAGGAATGCGACTGTAAAGTATTTCTCAGTCTTTTTTCAGGGGTGGTGCTGAGATGGTCTTTAATAAAAGAAAGAAAAAAAAATTTAAAAGAAGTCTTTCAAAATCTTCTGCACTCACTGTACTGCTGACCCAAAAGCCACCAGTCCATATGAACGCTGACAAGTGAGTTGCTTCTCCAAAAAACGACTATGAGCGCTCTCTCTCTCTCTCTCTCTCTCTCTCTCTCTCTCTCTCTCTCTCTCTCTCTCTCTCGCTGTGTGTGTGTGCAGCGGACTTTCTTCCATGCTTCTTTAATATCCACGTCTCTTTTTTCCCCATGGTTTTGACTTACCAGGCTAATTTATCACCAGTAATTGGTAAACCTTTAGGGCCCCCCTAGTTGAATTATCTTTCTTGTTACACCACAGAAAATACAACTTGTTTCTTAATATATATACACGCACACACAAGCTAAACTTCATAAAGAAGTACTCGTTTCCCTCAAAATTCCTACTTGTCCAGTTAATATTACTTTTTCTTGTCCATGTACATGCATATCATCTTGACTGATGCAATACAAATGCCCTAACAACACTCTCACTAACTCTAATATGACAAGTATTTGCATTTTTGTTAATGAATCAAATGCCTTCTATTATGATAAAGTCATAATCAATGCTCAATTTTCTTGACATTCACCAAACCTAGACAATACAACTACAGGTTCTTCATGTTTAAGATATTAAATGTATGGGTTTTTCCCCTCTAACTAATTATGTAATTATATATATATGATCCACAGATGCATATGTGGGGGCATGGATCACAATATAGAAAGGGCCCTGAATCTCTCCGAGGCATCCAACCTACAGCGATGCTGCGACTGCCGTGCTACTGCTGTGCTCCAGGGTGCCGGAACAACATAGATCATCCAAGAGCAAAGCCATTGAAGGACTTCAGAACACTCCAAACTCACTACAAACGAAAGCATGGGATCAAACCCTTCATGTGTAGAAAATGTGGAAAGGCCTTTGCAGTGCGAGGAGACTGGAGAACTCATGAGAAGAACTGTGGTAAGCTTTGGTATTGTATCTGTGGCTCTGATTTCAAGCACAAAAGATCACTTAAAGACCATATTAAGGCCTTTGGCCAAGGACATGCCGCTTATGGCATTGATTGTTTCGATGAGGAGGAAGAGCCCTCGTCAGAGATTGAGCAACATTGTGATGCATCTCACTCGGAGAAGGTGAAGTAAATTGGAGTAATAGGTACTTTCTTTATATTTTTTCCATTCCATATTTGGTCGCAATTAGTCAGGTTGGGAAGGAAACATAACAATGTAAGCCATGATCTCTTGTAAATGGATCTTCTATCTAGTTTAATGTGAACTAGAAATGCATAGGGTAAAAAATATAGGTGTGACATGATGTGAGTATTGAGTTGCTAGACCTCTCTTAATGTTATAGTTTTATGTCAAATTTATGATTTCTCTTCCTAAATTCCAAAAAAAATTTTTTTTTTGAGAAAATTATTTCTCCTTTTTTATTCTTTACCTTACCCGATAGGAAGCCAGCAGGCAGCAAGCTATATTTTGTTTGAATTTTTGTCTTCTCTTTTCCTTTTCACCCCGAGCGTAAAACCCAAATGCAAATTTAAAGGTCTCATCAACCTTTATCAAATATGTTTGAAAATAAATATGGACAATCTGTAGCTATTTTATTAATTTCGTAATTAATTAGTAGCTCAGGCGACTGATTTTTCTCTTTGCATATTTGCCCTCATAGAAACTCTTTGAGTTTGGTTAATATATTGGATAATCTCTTCATTCTTAGAATATTGCATTTCATCTTAGTCTTGCTAAATTTTTCTCATGGAACATCATCCTCTCTCTCTCTCTCTCTCTCTCAACATGTGTTTATATAAATTTTCTATTTCTCTTGAGGGGGAAGGACGGTCATGGTTTTACTTATCTTTGGTTCCTTTTTGGTTAATTGTGTTCTTTCCTTTCACAATATTTTTCCATGGCTTCTTTCTTGTTTTACTTATCTTAGTCTTGATCATCAACCTGTCAAGTTTAGAGTGTTTTAGAAAGGACAAATTTTCAAAATATACCATTTTAGAACTTTATTTGTAAAAATCATCCTATTTGCAATTTATTCACCATTATTGACCTGGTTCTGCCTACTAGCTAAAATTGGGCCAAAAATAGTAAATAAAACATCATGGGATTCTAAATCCCGTGAAGTTTTTGAGATTTATTTACCGTTTTCGACTCAAATGGCTGAAACTGAACGAAGATGGTAATAAAATCTCAAAATGGTCGATTTTTACAAATAAAATTCTAATAGAGTCTATTTTAAAATTTTGTCCTTTTAGAAAACTTCTAAAATCTTTTCAATTTTATTAACCAAGCACCCTAACCGTTTTAGATGAACTAGTATAAAGGCCACGGCTTCTTTATAAAATTAATATCTAATTATTAATTAAATTAATCACATAAATTATTAGACCAGTTATAAAAATTAGCTTTCTGAAAATTAACTTTAAAATTATTTTAAAAATATGAAAAGAGCTATTAGCATCAGGAGCTTTTCGGTCATTTGGACGCATATGAATTTCATACGCTAGCTAGGTCTAACAGTGCTAGTTGTGATGTTATCTGACAAAAATTAAGATGTGTAACTGACCTTTTTGAAATTTGGGAGGCAATCTCATTGTTGGCAAAACCTGGAATGACCAAAATTAGGGTATTTTTTGACATTTACCCTAAATACAACAAGCCAAAATGTAACTATAACTTATCACAGTTTTGACCTGCTCTAAACGGGAATTAATTGAGCAAAAACTCTAAAGAGGATCTAGCTAAGTTGTTAAGTTGCGTACCAGCAGTACACCAGTGTCTCTGGTTCGACTCTCCTGAAGAGCATCAACATGAATTTAATTATGTAAAATAACTGAGGTTCTTGCGTTGGGGGTGTCCCTTAGCTAGTTTTAAACTTATACACCAGAAGATTTACACTTTTCAAGATAGTTTTAAACTAATACACCTGAAGATTGTAAGGTCCTTGATGATTATCAATTTTGATATAATCCAAGCGGAAGGACTGCACACCACCATGCGCATAGTATGTAAAAGTAGTTTGAAAGGTGCAGTTTACTTGTAAAAATCTAATAAAAAGTACGTAAGCAATTTATTTATTTTGATGATTATCAATTTATTTACTTGTAAAAACAATACGATGTGCTGCACAATTTCCTTACCTCCTAATATGCTTGAAAATACAGCTTCGAAATCGTGTGCTCTGCTCATTAATCCCATCAATTTTAGTACCATGTAGCATTAGATGTAGTATATGGCTATTAAGCTCTTGAATAATCTCTAAAGCATCAATCTCCGCTATGATGTCCAAGGAGAGTTTTAGAACATTTAGGCATTTGTGATCGCTTCAATTTTTGTTTAAGATGGTAAATATATTGGGCAAGATGTCATATAAATGATATATATATATATATTATATATATATATTAGTTATATATATATTTAGTATTGTAATTATATATTATGTATATATAGTATATAGGTTATATTATTATATATATATATATATTATATTGTGTATGAGAGAGAGAGAGGAGAGTAATTGGAGAATACTTGGACTATGTGCTCTAATGTGCGACGTTGGTAGTGTATGTGACGCTAGATCTTGTCCGTGAATCTATATGTATATTGGTATTGCAGAGTCTGTACCTAAGTTTGGCTGTTCTAGTCTTTGCGAGGTTGATGGTAAGGTAGCAAACGATTAGGTCTTCTACATGTTCACTATCGAAGTTGCTTTTAACAATTTGGTACCGAATGGTTCTTCATTTGCTGCATATATTTATAGTTATATGATATATATAGTATATATTTACTATTTAAGTATTATATATTCAGACAAAGAACAAGGTGGTGGAGAGGAAATGGAGCAAAAGGTATATCTGAAGGGACGTTCAATTTGATGTTGTTATGCATATCAGACGCTCCTAAAATTTGTCAAAGAGCACGCTTTGCAAATAATTATAGGTAGTAATAATATATATATTATTTATATTTATATATTATATTTAGTATATATTGTATTCTTATATATAAGAAGAGCGCTATTAGAAGACCAATGTGAGGGAGGAAATTGATGCAGAATCAACGAAGACGTTCAAGAGGATGCGTTTCAGACGCTCCAATTCAAAAAACTTGCAACCCCAAAACACAAACACCAAAACCACCTATAATTAAACTCAAGAGAACAAAGAGAAAAAAACATGAGTATTAGGCGTTAACTCCATTACAATCAATAAAGGAAAAGAAGTGCAGACACCATATTCGCCAATAGGGCCTAGAATTAGGCGCATCATCTCCCTCCATAGTATCAGGTAACGGTGGAGCCTGATCTATTAACGTGGCTGCATTGACTTTGCCCAAAAGTGCAAGAAGTGTAATACATTTGCTTTTATTTTGGAAGAGTTAATGGCCTTGCAATTGAAAAATACTATCGTTTCGTGCACTCCAGGTGCACCAGCGAACTGATCGCACAAAAACCTCCTATAGCAATTTCATGCTACTGTTTGCAAAGTGATTATCGCAATAAGAAGCCTCTCATCTTATCAGTGAAATACAACCTTACTGCAGGAAGAAAAGCGATGAACATCATCCTCTATGAGAAAATTACAGAAAAATGCAAGAGGCATTTCCCGTCCATCCATTCTTGAACAAACAATATCTCCGCGGATACTTTTTTATTGATTTGTCAAACTAATTTTCTGCAGATCCGTTTGGCAATAGTTTTTTTTTTGGTAATTAAAATATTTTATTCGTCTCCAAATATGTAAGTTGTATGTACAACAAGAATCTCAACATGTATATATGAGATAACAAAACTTGTGGAGAACCTGAGCAAGCATAGCACGGTCGGTTAGGCGCATGATAGCAAGCGATTTTCTTTGCTATCATGCTCCTCTAACAAATTCAGGTATTTTGGTGGAATTTTGGGAGAGAAAACCTCTTCTGCCTTCATTCATTAACCCGTATAATTTATATACACAATCCTTCCTAAACAACCTCCTAAAAATCAGCTAGAAACAATCAAACGATATCGCACAGAATATCAGCTACCTAAAACAGAATATTAGCTACCAAACAGAATATTAGCTACCAAAACAGAATATATACAATAATAACTCACAATACCCCCCCCTCAAGTTGGAGCATGGAGATCACGAATGCCCAACTTGCGAAGTAAGAATGAAAATTGTTGTTGTCCCAAAGCCTTGGTAAAAATATCCGCTAGTTGCGCATTAGTCGGAACAAAACAGGAATGAATATCTCATTTGACAATTGCATCGCGGACAAAGTGACAATCTACTTCAATGTGTTTGGTCCGTTCATGAAAAACCGGGTTTTGAGATATATGTAAAGCGGCTTGATTATCGCAATGCAGTGACATGGATGTAACATGGGACACGCCAAGACTCGATAAAACGCCCTTTAGCCATTTCAACTCACAAGTAGTCATGGCCATTGAACGATACTCAGCTTCAGCAGAAGAGCGAGACACAGTATGTTGCTTTTTCGTCTTCCAGGAAATAGGAGACACACCTAGAAATATCACCCAACCTGTCAGTGATCTTCTGGTCATTGGGCAACCGGCCCAGTCTGCATCACACCATGCATGTAAGCGTAAGTCACAGGCACTACTTAGCAAAATGCCTTGTCCAGGGTTCTGTTTCAAATAACGGACAACCCGCAGCGCAGCTTGCCAATGATCCTCCCTTGGTTGTTGCATGAATTGAGACAAAATATGAACACTGTACGACAACTCTGGCCATGTGAAGCACAAATAAATCAGGCGCCCTACCAAGCGACGATAAGGTTCTGGATCAGCAAGAAGGTCGCTAGTAGACAGAGCCAAACAATGATTTTGTTCCATAGGAAGACGTGCGGGTTTAGCCCCCAACAAACCCGCCTCAGCAATAATATCCAGTGCATATTTTCTTTAACAGAGAAAAAAACCTTCTGGGCTCCGTGCAACTTCAACTCCAAGGAAATACTTCAAGACTCCTAAATCTTTCATGTGAAAATAGTCACTCAAATAAACTTTAAACTGTCGGATAGCTGAGCTATCATTGCCTGCAATAATAAGATCGTCAACATATACAATAACACTAAGATGAATGTCGCATTTCCTCATGGAGAAGAGAGAATATTCAGAGTAGGACTGTTGAAATCCAAAAACCTTCAACGTAGCTGAAAGTTTGGCGAACCAGCAGCGAGGGGCCTGTTTAAGCCCATAAAGAGACTTGTGTAACCTACAAACCTTGCCGGGAGCCGAAACTTGGAACCCGAACGGTAACTTCAAGTAAACTTCTTCTTGAAGATCTCCATGGAGAAACGCGTTGTGAACGTCCATTTGATGAACTTCCTAATTTCTCGCAGCTGCGACGGCCAAGAAAACTCGCACGGTAACCATCTTAGCCACCGGAGCAAATGTCTCAGTGTAGTCAATCCCTTCAACTTGATGATTCCCAAAGATGACAAGCCGAGCCTTATAACTTTCCACTGTGCCATTAGAGTTGTACTTGATTTTGTATACCCACTTGCATCCTAGAGCCTTCTTGTTCTTTGGTAGATCCTCTATCACCCATGTTCTATTAGTTTCCAATTCTTGTATCTCCCGTTGCATGGCTTCCCGCCATCACCCATCTTTTACCGCCTCAGAATATGTCACAGGTTCACGTTCTGCATGTATCACTGTAAGAAACACTCTGTGTCGCATAGAAAAATTGTTACAATTCACGTAGTATGTAATGGGATAGGGATTACCTGAGGAACGCAGTGGTTTAGGTGTCGATTTGGATGGACTCATTTTATGTATACAATGTGTAACATAATCACGCATCAACAAGGAGGGCTTTTTCTGTCTGTGACCCCGACCCAACAATTCCTCCTCGGACATTTCAGGTTCATCATGCTCATTTGAGTCCACGTTCACTGCACCAAGAACAACATGATCCCTCACTCCCAAATCATCATAATCCCCAAAGTCAATAGGTGGATCTTCGGAATAAGAAGGTAGAATTAAGTCATCTTTAGGAAGAGAAGCAAAAGGAAATTCTGTTTCAGAGAACTTGACATCTCGAGAAACAAAGAACTCATGAGCTTCTAGATCATACAAACGCCATCCTTTTTTCCCGTATGGATATCCTATGAAAATGCAACGCCTACTCCGACTATCAAATTTGTCGCCTGACCTCCCTTGTTTGTGAGCATAACAGAGGGAGCCAAAAACACGGAGATGATCATATGTAGGATCACGACCATAAAGAACACTATAAGGAGTCTTTCCATTCAAAACCGATGAAGGAGTTATATTTATCAAATAACCTGCTGTTAACACACATTCTCCCCAGAAGTCGATAGGTAAACATCCCTGAAATCTTAGAGCACGGGCAACGTTTAATATATGTTGATGCTTACGTTCTACCCTCCCATTTTGTTGTGGTGTACGAATGCAGGATGTTTGAAAAATTATGCCATTCTTAAGAAAATAATTTTTCAAGCATGTAAATTCCGTTCCATTGTCAGTCCTTACAATTTTTACTTGTTTGTTGAACTGGCGCTTCACCATGGAGAAAAACATTTTTATAGTCTGGGACACCTCTGTCTTATCTATTAGCAAGTAAATCCATACAGCCCTAGAGTAATCATCAACAATAGTCAAGAAATAGGATGTTCCACAAGAAGAAACATGTCGATAGGGACCCCATAAATCATAATGTATTAATTCAAAAATATCTGAAGCTCTAAAATCACTAACAGGAAACTTTTCTCTAGTCTGTTTTGCTCGTTGACAAACATCACAAATTCAAATGATCCTTATTTTTCTTAAAGACTACAGCAGGAACCAACTTGATTACTTGCATGGACGGATGACCCAAACGTTGATGCCAAAGGTCCAACGACAGCACCTTATCTACTTTCAAAGCCGAAATGCGTGGAGTCCCCTTAAAGTAATAGAGTCCATCCTGATGTTCACACGCACCAATCAGTGTCCTCAGAGTGTGGTCCTGCATTACACACATATTTTGAGTGAATAGAACAATACAATTTGAATGATCAGTAAATTACGACACTAAGTATAAATTGCAAGTTAATCCCGGCACATATAAAACATTCTCAAGAGAAATTCCTCCATCAAGGCTGAGTGATCCCTCTTTGGTGGCCACTGCGTTCTCTCCATTAGGTAGACCGACAGTGCACGGCACTATATTCCTCAAGTTATGTAAATTTCTTAAAGTTCCTGTCATATGATCGACGCGCCCGAGTCTATGATCCATGACTCTTGCTTACCGGTCATTTTTTTGGGATTGGAATGTTTCTGACTGTTTAGCAGAGTTAGCAATGCCTGTAATTGATCAGTACTCAGTCCAAGTGAGCCCATGATGTTTCCTTCAGAGACACTTGTGATTGTGCTTCCAGGGACGGTCTGAGCTGCATAGCTCCTCACAGTGCCACGTCCACGTCCAGCACCTCTTTCTGTTCGCTGCTGTGAAGACTGTTGTCCCCCGCTTCGTCCTCCATTTTTCCCTTTGTTACGTGGCCTGTTACCCCACCAGTCAGGATACCCGATTAGTGCAAAGCAAGAATCAGCCTCATGTCCACTACGCTTGCAATGTGAACACACCATATTCTTGTCTCTTCCATCACTTCGAGCTCGTACAGCAAGTGCCATAACATTTTCTCGTTCATCTTTGCCGCGAGCAATGGCCTTCACTCGTTCCTCTTGAATCAAAGTTGATTACACTTTGTTTAAGCTTGGCAAAGGATCTTGCGCCAGAATATTCGACCTTACCGTTCCGTACATCGTTTCATCTAATCCTATTAGAAACGAGTGCACTTTCTCTTCCTCTCGTTTCTTCTCCAACACCGCACCGAGATCGCATTCGCATTTTCCGCACTTACACGTAGGTGATTGTTCAAAATTTGTCAATTCATCCCAAAATTGCTTGAGCTTCCCATAGTAGTCTACTACAGTCATTCCTTTCTGTTTGCAATTCGCAAGATCTGATTTTAGCTGCTGAATACGTGGCCCATTGGTGACGGAGAAGCGTTCTTTGATATCGTTCCACAGATCCTTTGCCACTTCCACATGAGAAATAGTGGAACGAAGAGAAGGTTCAATGGTGTTTCGGATCCAGGACACCAACAACGAGTTGATTGTCCACCAGTCTTCAAGATCCCCTGATGCTTCGGTGTTTCGGATCCAGGACACCAACAACGAGTTGATTGTCCACCAGTCTTCAAGATCCCCTGATGCTTCATCGGGTTGTTTGATTGTCCCATCCACAAACCCGAACTTCTTCCGGGCTCTCAAAGCCGTTCGAAATGAACGAGCCCATTCATCATAATTGTCTCCTTTCAATTGGATCTGGGTGATTGAAAGGCCTGGATTATCAAGAGAAGTGATATCATAAGGAGATATCGTCTTCCTCGTGGTTTAAGTTTTCGATGTTCCTTCTTTGTGGTTGGTCATGGCTCTGATACCATAACAAATTCAGGTATTTTGGTGGAATTTTGGGATAGAAAACCTCTTCTGCCTTCATTCATTAACCTGTATAATTTATATACACAATCCTTCCTAAACAACCTCCTAAAAATCAGCTAGAAACAATCAAACGATATCGCACAGAATATCAGCTACCTAAAACAGAATATTATCTACCAAAACAGAATATTAGCTACCAAAACAGAATATATACAATAATAACTCACAATATCCTCCACCTGGATTTTAATGGCGAAGAAGAAGAGATCTAGTACTAAGAGAGTTCAAAGTAGTGAGTTGAAAGATTCCATCTTCACTTATGCTGATGCTGGAGTCTCATCGTTTGCTGGAGTTTCCACTTCTAATGTTGCTGCTGACATGAATGAAACAATAAATTCTTTGTTTCCTCAATAAATAGAAATTACTAGTCCTAAAGGAGCAAGGAAGAAGATGCTGATTGAGGAAGTTTTTGCTAGATCTAAAACTCTGTCTGAGTCTCCACAGCTGAAATCTGGTATGATGATCCCTTGTCAACTAAGTAAATCTCCAAATTCTTGGTCGGTTGAAGTTGAAGATGTGATTGATTCAGATCGAAATGAGATAATAGGTCATAATGTGGATTTCAACTCTGCTGTTGCTGAATCTGATAAAATTGTAAAAAAAACAATACAAATCTGAAAAGTGAAGAAAATGAAATCTCTATTGAAAATCAAATGAGAAATGTTAGATTGAAAGAAAATGGATCAGAAGGATCAAAATCTTTTGCTAGCCTATTCTCTGATAATAGAAAGTAAGGTAATGGATTGTCGTTGAATTTTATTCCATCTGCTCAAGGTCATTCTGTATCTTTCTCGAAATCGGAATGGAAAGAAGGTGAAGATCTTTGGAAATTTATTCTAATTGGCCATGTTATTGGATTAAATGTAAAATTTAAATCCATGGAAACCTATGTGAACAAGATATGGGCAAATATCTCAATTCCTAAAGTCTACTTGATCAAGCAAGGGGTTTTCCTTTTTGAATTTCATACTAAACAGCAAATAGATGATGTGCTTGAGACTGGTCCTTGGTTCTTTGGCTCAAGGCCATTAGTCTTGAAACCTTGGACAATTGACACTGATGTGGAAAAAATCCAGGACTGCACTTTTCCAATGTGGGTTCAATTCCCTAATTTGAGGCTAAACTTGTGGAGCTCTTCAGGTATAAGTAAGATTACTAGCCTCATAGGTAAATCTCATCACTACTGATAAACTCACGGCTATGAGACAAAGACTATCTTATGGTAGAGTCTTGCTAGAAGTTGACTTGCCTTTAATAGAGGCCTTGCCTGATCAATTAGTCATTCAAAGTCCAGATGAAAAAAAATATTTAGAAAGTGGTTTATGAATTAAAACCAAGATGGTGTACTAATTGCAAAATGGTGGGATATGAAGTTGATCAGTGTAGAAGATTTACAATGAAGAAAATATAGGTTCCAAAATAGGCTGCTGGCAATATATCTGTTTCTTGTAATGCTTCTGATGGTCCTCAAGAGGTTCAAATACCTGAAAAACATGCACGGCCTACATATGGAATATCTGATCAAATATCTGGAGGAGAGATGGATTTATCTGACCAAAAACCCGGAGGGAATTTATCCAAAAAACATGCACAAACAGTGTTGTGCACCAGCAATCTGCAGATTGATAAAGGGAAATATGTTCAAGAAACTAGACACATGATGAATCCTGCAATGCTAAATCTATCCCATTCTGTGAATGTTAGTGGCTTTACAAGTGTAAACAGAAATTCTCTTTATTCAAGTTTCGCTATTCTCTTTACTGGATCAAAATAATGAATTTGCTCCCTCAAGTATTGATAGGGTGGATCCTCTCAATAAATGCAACTGACAGTCTTGAATGTTAGAGGTTTAAATAAAACCTCTAAACATATGTTAGTGAAGCAATTTGTGCATGATTATAAGCTGGCATTTATAGCTCTTCTGGAAACTAATGTTGTTGGTGATAAGATGAAAACTATAACCAAGAAAATGTTTAAAGATTGGGATTGGATTTCTAATTCTAACCAAGCAAGAAATGGTAGAATATGGATTCTCTGGGACAGCAATATCCTATCAGTTCAGTACTTTTCTTCCTCTGACCAGTATGTATCATGCTCTGTGGCTTTAAAAGATGGAAACTAATGTTGCTGGTGATAAGATGAAAACTATAACCAAGAAAATGGTTAAAGATTGGGATTGGATTTCTAATTCTCAACAAGCAAGAAATGGTAGAATATGGATTCTCTGAAAATCAATATCCTATCAGTTCAGTGCTTTTCTTCCTCTGACCAGTATGTATCATGCTCTGTGGCTTCAAAAGATGGAAAAATTTCATGCATTGCCACTATAGTCTATGCTCTTAATGATCAAGAAGGTAGAAAAAAATCTCTGGCGTGACTTGTTAAGTTTCAAACAAAGTGTCAATTCTCCTTGGTTTGTGGGTGGAGATTTCAATGTTATTATCAGTAATGAAGAGAAAATGGGGGGGGGGTTTCTCCTGTCACAGATTCTGAGACTGAGGATTTTAACAATTTCATTACTTCATGCCAACTACTTCATCTGAAAACAACAGGCTGCTTCTTCACTTGGTGTAACAAACAGGATGCTATTTCAAGAATTTGGAGTAAATTGGATAGAATTTTAGTTAATGAGGAGTGGATTCATCAATATACCTCAAGTCAAGTTGATTTCCTTGTACCAACCTTCTCTGATCATTCTCTAGCTTTGATTACAATAAATGATGACATCTGTGATAAGAAGCCTTCTAAATTCTTTAGTATGTGGACTAAACATCCTGAGTTTAACAAAGTTGTTAAGTCTGTATGGTAGCAGAACTGCAAGGGTTTCTACATGTATAGACTGCATACAAAATTGAAAAAAAACTCAAACCTGCTCTGAAAAATTTGAACAAAAAACACTTCATGAATATTAGACAGTAGGTCTTGAGGAAAAAATGTGATCTCTCTGATATTCAACTACAGCTAAATGATGATCCTTTTAACCCTGATCTAATATCAAAAGAGAAGGAATGCTTAAGCAGCTATATGAGACCGGTTGATTTTGAAACCTCCCTCTTCAGACAAAAAGCTAGCATCAAATGGGGATTATATGGGGATAAATGCTTTCACTTATTTCACTCTATTATGAAAGCCAGAAGAAATCAAAATAAGGTTCTATCCTTGTATACTGACAATGGTGAGAGGCTAACTAATATTTTAGATATTACATCTAAATTTATTAGTTACTACACAAATCTCCTGGGCACTACTGGGCAAACTTTGGAGATAGACCAAAGGGTGATAACAAATGGACATGTTCTTTCCTCTACTCAAAGCAACAACCTGAGTACTCCAGTCACAAGAGATGAAATCAAGCAAGCTTTATTTTCAATTCCTAGTGAAAAAGCTCCTGGGCCAAATGGTTACAATGCCTCTTTCTTCAAAGTTACTTGGAATGTGATACAAGAAGATGTATACCTAGCTGCAAAGGAGTTTTTTAGGTCTGGTAAGCTTCTTGGTGCTATCAACTCTACATCAATCACCTTGATACAAAAAATTCTTAATCCTAAGACTCCCTCAGATTATAGACCAATATCCTATTGCAATTGTGTTTACAAGATAATCTCAAAAGTCATTGCTAATAGAATCAGATTATAGACCAATATCCTATTGCAATTGTGTTTACAAGATAATCTCAAAAGTCATTGCTAATAGAATTCAAGGAGTGATAGGATTTCTAGTCAAATTGTGTTTACAAGATAATCTCAAAAGTCATTGCTAATAGAATTCAAGGAGTGATAGGATTTCTAGTCAATGAAGCTCAAAGTGCATTCATCAAAGGAATGCTAAGTAACATTCTACTAGCACATGATCTTATAAAACACTATGGTAGAAAACATACATCTCCAAGAGAAATCCTTAATATTGATTTGAGAAAGCTTTTGATACCATTAGTTGGAGTTTTATCAACTCTGTGTTACTTGGTTTGGGTTTCCCTGTGACTATGGTTAAGTGGATCATGGAGTGTGTCACCACTTCAAAATTCACCCTATCTCTTAATGGTATTTTACATGGATATTTCAAAGGAGCTAGAGGCTTAAGACAAGGGGATCTCCTCTCGCCATACTTATTTGTTCTTGGGATGGAGTACCTGTCCAGGAAATTGAGCTCTCTAAAAAATGATAGTCTCTTCAGAAATCATCCCAAATGTTCAAGGCTCAAGATAATTCACCTATTTTTTGTTGATGATTTGTTGCTTTTTTGTAAAGCTGATATGCATTCAATAATAAAATTGAAGGAGTGCCTCTCTGAGTTCAATCAAGTCATTGAGTTAGAAACTAATCCAAATAAGTGATCTATATATATGAGTGGCATTGATAATGGTCTAAAGCTTCAGATCTGCACATTACTCAATTTCTCTGAGGGAGCTCTACCAGTGAGGTATCTGGGTGTCCCTCTGATCTCGAAAATACTGTCATGCATGGATTGCTCCCCCTGATTAATAAGATATCTGAATAGTTTTAATGTTGGCAAAAGAAGAAAGCTCTGTCCTATGCTGGAAGGCTGTAACTTATTAAATCAGTCATGTTGGGTATTCTTCTCTTCTGGACAAACAACTACATCCTACCAGTAAAAGTTTTGGAGAAAATAGATAGTTTATACTCTGATTTTCTATGGAATGGCAAATTCCATCTAGTTTCCTGGTCAGCTATCTGTCAAAGTAAAAAACATGGTGGTTTGGGAATATATTCTGCTATATTCTGGAATCAAGCTGCGGCTTTGAAGCTTCTTTGGATGATTCATTTGAAGAAGGATATGCTATGGATTATTCTGGAATCAAGCTGCGGCTTTGAAGCTTCTTTGGATGATTCATTTGAAGAAGGATATGCTATGGATTAAATGGGTTCATGAGAACGGCTTTGAAGCTTCTTTGGATGATTCATTTGAAGAAGGATATGCTATGGATTAAATGGGTTCATGAGAACTACCTAAGGCAAACTAGCATATGGCAAGTTCAAGCCAGAGTTAATGACTCTTGGATGTGGAAGTAGATAATAAAAATCAGGGATAAGATGATTGGAAAATTTGGCAATGTAACAAATGTGTTGAATGTCATTGCAGGGAATTGTTCCGAGTGCAAGGTACATCTTTCCTCTATTTACAATGTGCTTATTCATCAAAATGCACAAACTCCATGGTCTAAAACAGTTTGGGATGGATGGCACTACCCTAAGCATTCTTTTATTCTATGGCTTGCCATCCATCAAAGATTGTTAACTCAAGAAAGACCGTGTCGCATGAGGATACTTGACACAAACATATGCGTCCTATGTTCCCATTAGCAGCTGGAAACCTGCAAACATTTATTTTTTGAATGTGATTATTCAGTAAACATATGGAATAGAGTCATGGACTGGCTGAACTATAAATGGAGATCATGTATCTGGGACAATGTTGTTGATTGGTATACCTTGAGGTTGAAGGGTGAGGTCTTTATGAAGAAGCTTAAGAGAATGGCTCTATCTGCTTCAGTTTATGCAAGAGGGCAGAAGAGAAATCAGAGGATCTTCTAATCCATTACAAGAGGGCCTGAAACTGTATTTAGATCTATGAAGCTTACTATTCTTTCAAAGGTACTAAATGATGACATTCTCGCCTACATAAAAGAGAAAATTAAGCAAATGTAAATTTTTTCTCTTTCTTTGTTACTTCCAGTAAAGCTGGAATGAACTGATGTACTCATATTTCCCAATTGGTAAATGAATACATATTTTTTCTTTGTCCAAAAAAAAAAACAAAACCTGTAGCTAATGCTCAAAGAAAACAGAGCTTTAGCCAAAACATAGAAACCTAAAGACAGATATCACATAAATTTGTACATGTTTTTTACTGATGAGTATAGCTGAGACCTTGCGCAAATCCCAGTATCTACTCCTCCCATGGATTCCTCAATGAAAGTCAACCTAAAACAGATATTCAGGTGCACAACAATTGTGCATGATTTACAGTGTATGAATCCAATCTCCATTCCCAGCAGTGATAGGTGAATTAAGATGAATTGTCATGATATCAAGTTTGATACATTTTACCAGATGCTCTATTGTATTGCTCTTTTGCTGGAAAGTTCTCACTTTCCTTTCATTCCGAATTGAGTAGATAGTGGCTGATAGAGCCATCTTTTTAACCCTTTGCTTAATACCTTTCCCTCTGAGTCTTGAATTAAACCAATCCATCAATAATTCCCAATTACATGACCTCCAAGAGAATTGAAGCCAGTCCATGATGCAATTCCACACATCACTAGAATAAGAACACTCAAAGAATAGATGACTTCTACATTCCAGATATGCACCAGAGCATAAAGTGCATTGATTTGTATTTATAATCCCTCTTATTAACAACATGTCTTGAGTATTCAGTCTGTTATTAACAGCCAACCAACTAATAAAAGAGTGTTTTGGATAGCACAATCCATCCCATATTGTATTGTGCCATTGAACATTACTGACAACTGGATTTAGGGCATGGTACAAGGCAGATATCTTTAATTATGTTCCCCTGCAACAAGAGCCAATCAACTGAATCGGGTTTTCAACTCCTCTACAGGAATGCAAAGCTTTGTACCTTGCTTTTATTAATTGTTTCCACATCCAAGAGTCCCTGGATCTTGCTTTAACATGCCAAACATCCCTTTGCTTCAAATAGGTACCATGAATCCATTTAATCCACATTAATTCCATGTTTACATGAACATGCCATAAGTTTTTAAAGCAGCTGCAAGATTCCAGACTGAAGCAGAGAAGACTCCAAGTCCATCCTGTTTTTTACCCAGACAAACTTTATCCCAAGAGACTAAGGGATTTTTGGGTGTTTGATCTGTTCTTTCCCACAAAAAATTCCTGCAGATTTCATCCATTTTTTGTGTAACCCTGACTGGCAATATATAATTTGAAGTCTAATAAATCTGAACTCCCAAAATAACACTCTTGATAACCTGTAATCTTCCAGCATATGTGAGTTTTCTGTGTTTTTGCCATATCTGTATTTGATTTGATATCTTGTTGATAAGTGAATTACAATCTTCATAAGATAACCTTTTGCATATAAGAGGAACCCCCAGGTATCTGATAGGGAAACAACCTTCAGGAAGACATAGTTGAGTTTTGACCCGATTCTTTTACAGATTCTTCAACCCCTCCAAAGAAAATTATAGATTTATCTTTATTTGCTTCAAGCCCAGTTATATCTCCAAAATTTATGACATACTGATATAGCTTCTTCACTGAATATAAGTCTCCTTTACCAAAGACCAATAAATCATCATCAAAGATTAAATGTGTGATCTTCATTTTGCCACATTTGGGATGATATTTAAACTGCTTATCATTCTTCAAAAGGTCTAAGCTTCTTGACAAATACTCCATACCCAAAATGAAGAGATATGGGGAAAGATGGTCACCTTGTCTCAAACCCTTTTCCCCCTTAAAATAACTATGTAGTGAACCATTTAGGGAGATGGAATATTTCAGAGTTGATATACACACTTTGATCCAGTCAATTATCTTTTTTGGAAAGCCAAGCCCCTTGAGCATTTCATACAAAATTTTCCAACTTATGGTATCAAAAGCCTTCTTAATATCAATATTCAACATGATTCTGGGAAAAATGTTCCTCCTGTTGTAGCTTTTAACAAGCTCATGGGCTAACAAGGTATTACTTGTTATTTGCCTACCATTAATGAAAGCACTTTGAGCCTCATTCACTAAGTAACCCAAAGCTGATTTAACTCTATTTACCAGGATTTTTGAAATGAACTTGTATAGACTGTTACAACATGATATAGGTCTAAAATCTAAAGGTGTTTTAAAGCAATGTACCTTTGGTATAAGTGTAATAGAGGTTGAGTTTATCGTGCCCAAAAGTTTTCCTGATGTGAAAAATTCCTCCAAGGCTTGTGTGACTTCATCTCCCACAATCGACCAAGTTGATTTGAAGAAAAATGCACCATACCCATCAGGACCAGGTGCTTTATTATCTGACATTGAGAAAATAGCTTCTTTAATCTCTTCTTTGGAAACAGGTCTTTGCAAGAAATTTGCTTGAATATCACTTAGGTAGGGCCCTGATTTAATCACATTCATATCAGGATTTTTAGTATCAGTAGCATTTCCCATTAGATTATTGTAGTATGATACAAATTCCTTTGCTATTTCATCACCATCAGTTATTCGTTTGGCAAATGTTTAAGCAATACTAGTGAATAAGAAGAAGGGTAAATGTCTAGTAAAGCCGTTTAAACTAAAGAGTACTTTTTTTTTTGTATTTTAGCATTTATATGTCGCAAGTTGTTTAAAATTGCATATCAAGCCTACTTTTCTCTTATATGTCCTCTATTGTTTCTGGCATCTCTTATACCCTAAAGTTTTTGAAATTTGCATTTTATTAGTACTCTTAATTATGAGAATATGAGAATTTCCCTCTAAAAATTCTCATATGACACTCACATGCTAATTTCAGAATATTTCTACTCTTAAATAATATTTATCAAATTAGTGCTAAACATATCAAAATGCTATTTAAAATAGAATTAGGGTATTCTTAAAATAAACTTACGATAATTTTAACTACAAATTAAAAAAAAAAAATGATAAAAAGTTCTAAATTAGCATGCATGTGCTGCATAAGAATTTTCAAGAGAAAAGTCTCGCGTTTGTGTAGCTAAGAGTAATGTGAAAAGCAAGCAAGGTACATATAATAGCAAAGCTAGGAAAACTATAGAATATTTAAGTTCAATTCAGCCTACATCCGATTATGCAAACATAAAAAATTTCACTAGAATATTCTCTTAACAGACTTGGAACAAATTTGCATGTGAGTGGTCAAATTAGAATATCCACGTGAAAACTTAATTTCGTGTTGGCATGGTAGATTATACTAATTAATGTACTAGCTTCAAACATCTTAAGGTATATAAATGACATACAAACCATGTGAGGATATATAAACGCAAAGCGTGCAACTATAAGGTATTTAAGTGTTATTTAGCCTTAAACAAATACAAGCTCTCACTCGCTGAACTACCTTTCGTTATGGTGTTTATATAGTTTTTAATTGTTAGCTTGCTGATGCAGAAGACATTGCTAATGCCTTTTAGGAGAAATCGAATCGTGGAAACTCATACGATCTAGGACGATCTAAGAAAAGAGGGAAATTTTCTACCAGATTTCAACATGCAACTTCAACGGACTAAAACTTTTAATTCCCTCCATAAAATCGCTATTATTATATGTTTTTGAAAAGCTAGGAAGTGCTCTACAAGTTGAACTGCTCTGCCATTGTAATCGAGCTTCGGGGTTAAAGGAATTCGTCTTCAGGCTCCAACTGCGTGTCAAAGTGTTTTGATTCAGTTTAATTTCTAGTTTTTTTATGGAACGTTTTTTTATTTTAGAAAGTATTATTTTTTTAGAAAATGTTATTTTAATACTTTTGCTTTGTTTTATACCTATATAGAGAGAACGAATTTATAAACTTTTTAAATTGATTATTATTAATTCCAAAAGTTTTTCATTTCTAACATTTCTAGAATTTGTATTGTTTGGCACGGACGAGAACTCGAGTTGTTATTTTTTTTTATTAGGCTTTCGTTACATCAGAAACCAAAGGACCAAGGGTACATATCACGGGCAGAAATCCTCAACAAAATGCAGTCGGTAAGATTTTCAAACCCTGCAACAACATCAGCTCTTTTTGGTCCACACAAATGATGCTTTTAAGATAGTGGCTATATTTGCTTTTGCTGATGGATGGAACCTATACCCAGGAGATACTCAAATCAAATGATTAGCATGCTTTTTGAGTGAGAAAGAGAGAGAGAGAGAGAGCGAGAGAGAGAGAGAGAGAGAGAGAGAGAGAGCAAATTAAAGACTTTTTGAAAGGTCACCTCAGCCACAATCCATCATGTATCCGTATGCGTTGAGAGAGAACAGTAGAAGGCTTCAGTATGTCGTTGCAGAGAAGCCAATAAGTACGGGTAATATAAGTTCCAATTATTTTCCTGACCTTGCTTGTTTCATACTTCATGCTCCTTGTTTTGTTCCCAGGCCCTTGACACGTCCCCTTCTCTCTTCCGTGCGCGTTAATCAAATTTTCTCGTTTTTTTTTTTTTTTTGGTTAATGAAGCTTTATTCATCTTCCAAATATAGAATGTTATGCACAACAAAATCTCAGAGAGACTGAGATTACAAGAAGAAAACTACAAGCACCACTGTGCATTAGAATTTACAGTGTGCACATCCATTCCTTATCTTCAGCCGAAAAAGAACCATTGAGGGTGACTGTTAGGAGGTTGAATTTGATCTCTTTGAACAATTGAGATGCTGACTTATCTTCCTGTCTGAAAATCTTAAAGTTCCTTTGACTCCAAATGTAATATATTGTTGTGGTGAGAGCCATTTTTTTGACTTTTTGTTTAAAGCCATTCCCCCTC
This sequence comes from Asparagus officinalis, assembly GCF_001876935.1. NCBI lineage: Eukaryota > Viridiplantae > Streptophyta > Magnoliopsida > Asparagales > Asparagaceae > Asparagus > Asparagus officinalis. The sequence continues at coordinate 52,823,563 of NC_033798.1, forward strand.
AAACAATGGCAATACCAGTTGATAATTTGATTCCAGCAAGTAGACTGCCATTTAAACTGCAACCAGTTCATAACCATGCACCAAACATCCCTTGAGTAGAGACAATCGAAAAAAAGATGATCTCTGCTCTCTGAACCCGAACACCAGCAACATGAATTTACACTCACAATATTCCTCTTAAACAGTCTATCTTGTGTGAGTAATCGGTCTTGTACTGCAAGCCAGCTGATAAAAGAATATTTGGGCATATTTGAGTTAGACCAAACTGCTTTGTGCCATGGAACATCTGAAACAGTAGGAGAAAGGGCAGAATACAGCTTTGAGAGTTGAATTTTAGAGTTGCTGTCACAATTTTGAATAAGATTCTTCAGATTCTCAATTCCACCATAAGTTCTCAATGCCTTGTCCCTTATTTTCAAGATGCTTTTCCACACCCATGAATCACTACTTTTTGCTTGGACATGCCAGACATCATTATTGCTTAAGTATGAGCCATGAATCCACTTAATCCAAAGACTTTCCTTATTCATATGAATAAACCATATAGTTCTTATAGTAGCAGCAAAATTCCATAGAGAGGCTGAATAGATGCCAAGTCCACCTTGCTTCCTGCTCTGACATACCTTATCCCAAGATATAAGAGCAATTTTGTGAGTGTGATCAGTTTTGCTCCACAGGAAGCATCTGCACATTTCATCTATTTTCTTAAGAACTTTAATAGGGAGGATATAGTTTGATAACCAGTAGGTTTGGATACACAGAATGATGCTTCTAATAATCTGCAATCTACCAGCATATGTAAGCATTCTGTTCTTCAAGCTGGACTGAAAATGACCTGCTATACTGTTCAAGAGTGAAGAGCAATCACTGAATGATATTCTTTTGGATATTAATGGAACTCCCAAATATTTGATAGGAAAGACCCCCTCATTGAAATTTAAGAGTCTGTTAACAGATCCCTTAGTGTTATCATCAACTCCTCCATAAAATACTTTGCATTTGTCTGGATTTGCTTCAAGCCCAGACACAGTACAAAAATCTTTAAAACAATTGAGGAGCAGCTCCACTGAATGAGAATCTCCTTTGGAGAATAGTAGAAGGTCATCAGCAAACAGAAGATGAGATATTTTGAGCTTACCACAACCTGGATGATACTTAAAAGACCTGTTCTCCTTAAGCAAGTCCAGCTTCCTTGAGAGAAATTCCATACCCAAATTAAATAAGTAAGGAGAGATAGGATCTCCTTGCCTTAGACCCCTCTTGCCTTTGAAATACCCATGAAGAGTACCATTTAATGATAGAGAGAATTTGGGAGATGAAATGCAAACCATGATCCAGTTGGTGAAAATGACAGGAAAACCTAGGCCTTTTAACATCTCATGTAGAAAATCCCAGTTAACAGTGTCAAAGGCTTTTTTGATATCAATACTCAACATAATTCTAGGAGAGATATGCTTCCTGTTATAGTTCTTCACAATCTCATTAGCAAGAAGAATGTTGCTAGAGATTTTCCTTCCTTTAACAAATGCAGACTGACTGTCATTAATCAAATAACCCATCACAGATTTGATTCTATTGGCCAGAATTTTGGATATAATTTTGTAGAGACTATTGCAACAAGCTATAGGTCTGAAGTCTGATGGAGTCTTGGGACACTTTACTTTTGGAATCAAAGTAATGGCAGTAGAATTAATCATGCCCAGAATTTTACCTGTTTTAAAGAATTCCAAAATAGCTTCAGTTACCTCATCTCCAATAATGCACCAAGCTGTCTTGTAAAAGGATATACCAAATCCATCAGGGCCCGGAGCTTTCCTATCATCCATTGAGAAAACAGCATGTTTAATTTCATCTCTGGTCACAGCTGAAGCTAAGAAATTTATTTGAGCATCATTTAAACATGGACCATTGTGAATGACATTAATATCAGGCTTGACTAGAATGGAGCTTGAACCCAATAGTTTCTTGTAATATTCCAGTAGCTCCTGAATGATTAAGTCGCAATCAGTGATTCTGTTTCCTGCACTATCATAGAGAACACTGATTCTGTTGAGATGCCTTTTAGCTTTGACAGCTGAGTGAAAGAAACTTGAACTCCTGTCCCCTTGAGTACACCATTGAATCCTAGATTTCTGTTGATAGAAAGAAATTTCACACTCCAGCAGCTTGTTATAAGTGAGCATGTATTCTTTTTCCTGTTCAATCAAATCAGCATTAAGAGGATCAGATTGTAGAATTTTTTGAGCATTCTGCAGAGTTAACCTTGCTCTGATAACTTGCTCAGATATATTATGGAAATTTTTCTTATTTAAGTCTCTGAGAGCAAATTTAAGGAGCTTCAATTTACTGGCCACCGAAAACATGATACAGCCTGGAATTTTCCCCTGCCAGATGGAAGTTACAGTGGGTATGTAGTCATCATGTTTGCTCCACATATTGAAAAATTTAAAAGGTTTTTTCCCTTGGATACATTCATCATATATTGACACCAATGTAGGAGAATGATCAGAGCAATTAGGTAGCAAATATTCAGCATGGCTAGAGTTATGTAGATTAATCCAAGCATCATTGACCAGAGTTCTATCAAGTCTACTCCATACTCTGGTAACTGCCTCTTGTTTGTTGTTCCAAGTAAAGAAGCACCCTTCAGTTTTCAAGTGAGTAAGATGACAGTCATTTATAAATTCCCTGATATCCAGAGTTTCAGCCTCAGTCACCATGGCTCCACCTAATTTGTCTTCATCATCAGTTATAGCATTGAAATCACCACTGAGAATCCAAGGCTTATTACCAACTCTATGTTGAATTTGTCTTAATTCAAGCCAAAGAGTTTTCCTGTTCTCCATTTGATTATATCCATAAATAGAGGAGAGAAAACAGTCTATTCTCCCATCTGTGGATTTGACTAGGCAGGTAATATGCTGAGGAGAATAACTGTCAACTTGGATGTCCAAAATATTAGGATCCCATAAAATCAGTATTCTAGCTTTGGAAGAATTGATAACATTTGAATACCATTTCCAATTACAAGCAATTTTCCTTGCTATAATAGGAATTTTGCATTCTTTGATTTTTGTTTCAATGAGAGCCATAAAGGACAAATGGTATTGTTGAATATGGAATTTGACCAAATGTTGTTTAGAGGACTTATTTAGCCCTCTAATATTCCAAAAGGAGAAATTCATAATCTTGTAGACCCCCCCTATCTATTGAAGAGGGATCATCAGTTAGATTATTGAGATGATAGAAGGAGTTCTCCAATCCTGGTAAGACTTTCAGACCAGTATTTTGAATACCAGACCATGTTTTAGGGGACTGCAAACTTTTGCCTTTATTGGATCCAATAAAACCAAAATCTTGAACATGCACAGCCTGCACAGCTTTACTCCCTGATGGATTTTTGTTGCTAACAGCTGAGCTTTTATTTCTTCCAGCAGAAATTGCCTGAGCATTATCCCTACTAGAAAAGCCCTCCAGCTCAGTCTCCTGAACATACACATTATATTTAGAAGTTGATTCAGTAATGCTCTCAAATGCCCCAGGCAGACAAGTGCCTTCAGCCACAATTTTTGCATTTTGTTCCAGAACATGCACATCCTGTACAGATCTGCTAGAGGTTTTACTTATCTGATTATTCTTCAGAATCACATCCAGAACATGCACATCCTGTACAGATCTGCTAGAGGTTTTACTTATCTGATTATTCTTCAGAATCACATCACCTTCAGGCAACTTAGGAGATCCAGCAACAATTGTTGATTGAGCCTGAACATGCACAGCATGCACAGGAATTGGCCTTTTGTGTATCTGATCCTCATGCTGGCTAAGTATATGAATAGACTTGTCAGAAATCCCTGCACTAGTCTTAGGCACCCATTTCTGTGTCTTAGGGTGCTTTTTACAGAAATTAGTATCATGCCCCACAATTTGGCAACTATCACACCATTTTGGCTTGAATTCATAGATCACTTTTTGATTATATACTTGACCATTTGGTCCATGTATAGGAATAGAGTCTGGAAGAGAGGAGGGCATATGGACTTCAACCAAAACCCTAGCATAAGCCAACCTTTGCTTACTAGCAGTGAGCTTATCAGTGGCAACATGTTTACCCACGTGACTTGCAATTTTGCTTATAGTCTTTGGACTCCACAAATTTAACCTTAGCCCTGGCAATTGAATCCATAAAGGATAAACACTTCCATCAATCTTATCAATGTCATCATCATTGGACCAAATTTTCAACAATAGAGGTCTAGAGCCAAAAAACCATGGGCCATTCACAAGAATGTCCTCCATTTGCTCTTTGCTTTGAAATTTAAACAGGAACAGTCCAGGTTTGAGCAAGCACAAATCTGGTGCAGTCCATTTAGTCCAGACTTTGTGAACATAACTCTCCATAGCCTTGTATTTGACATTTAAACCAAGCACTTTACCAATTAAAGAGAATTGCCAGTTAGAATTTCCTTCATTCCATTCCTCCTCACTGAATGACACAAAATCATTATTTTCTGGTTTCACAAAATTTAAGTTCAGACCACAACCAGTTTTCCTATTATCAGCAAAAAGGCTAATCCAACTTTTCTTGACATTTCCAGACTCAATAACCTCATTTCCTTCATTGTTAATAACATTCTTATCACAGGAATTCAAATTTCCAGCATCCTTTAAGCTCTCATTTTTGTCATTTTGATTCTTGAAATTATTCTTGATAGGAGCAGAGGAATCATCCAGTAAAGAAATCAGATTATTCTGAGTATTGGCATCAAAAGAACTAGCAGGAAACAAATTTAACTGATCACGAGCAAATTCTACTTCATCGGCCCAAGAAGCCTTACCAGATCCACCAAAACCAGATCTAGACCCCAACGAGACACGAGATCCATCAATCACTTGCGGAGTATGACAATCTTGATTCCTTGCAGAAATCACAGAGTAATCAAGATTTTTAACAGACTTACATGCTGAATTCAAGGATTGATGCCTCTGTAGAAGAATATCAGTTGAAGCTAAGTTCTCATCCCAAGAAATCTTCGAGGAATCACTTGCAACAAGATTCCGGTGAGATTTGTAGTCAGCTTGCTGCGATGGATCAGAATTTAAAAGATCTGCCATTAAGACTTTCTTCTTTTCTCCCTTAGGACCTGTTGAACCCATGAGATCCGAATTGGATCCTTCATTATCTTCATCAAAACCAGCATCTGCATGATCCTCAGATAGAGAGAAGCTTGAGTTCGACGATCGTAATCCAATTTCAAGAATTTTCTTCCTGTTTTTTCCTTTCTTTTTTGCCATTATTCAAACCACGGCGGGGGCGCAAGTTAGCAGGAAAATCGCCTGCTAATTTTCTCGTTTTTAATGTTTTAGGGGAACTACTATTTTATGCTTGAAAATTTTGTGTCTAGGACCTAAAATTAAAGTCCTCATATGATCCGGCTCCCTTGAATTTAGAATTTAGACCATGTGTTATTGACGCAACTTCTCATATGATAGAATTATCCTCAACTCATAGTCATATATATCCCACTAAAAATATCATTTCTCTCTCTCTCTCTCTCTCTCTCTCTCTCTCTCACCCCTCCTCAACTCCACCTTCCTCCGCATCTCCTATGTATCACCTCCACCCTTCTCCCTTTTCGATCATATCTCCGTCCTCTTCTTTTCTTCGCCCATCATCTTCCCTCCTCCTCTCTCCTTGATCTAACTTAATTCTCTTTCCTTCTCTTTCGTACATTTCAAGTCCATTCTCATCCTTCCTCCTTCGATCTCCTCCTTACTGCTCTGTTCTCCTTTCTCTTTTCTCTACTCTCCTTTATCTCATCTCTACTTTCCTTTCCTCCTACCCACCACTCCCCCTTCCATTCTACTTCCACCGTCCTCTCTCCTCCTCCCTCTTTATCTTCATCTTTTTCTTCTCATTTCATAACTATCATTTCTTGGGCTAAAAACATGTATCTCATAAATTCACATTGAAGTTAGCACTTAACAATTAAAAGTTAACATATAAGATTTACGATAAATATATAATGATAAAGTTAAAATTAATATGTGACATCTAAAGTTAACATCTAATGATTAAAGTTAACATGTGAGTTATAAAGTTAACATCTAACTTTAGAAATTAAAATAAATACTTTGAAATTAGATATTAAATTTATCACATGTTAACGTTAGATGTCACATGTTGACTTTAGTTATTAGCTGTTAACTTTAGAAGTCCCACGTTAAATTTAGAACTTACAGGTCAACTTTAAATGTTAGATATTAAATATAAAGTTTAAACTCAAATGGGCGGTTACATTGGCGTAGTTTAGCGGGCGATTGCTCCGCTAAAAGACGCCCCCGCCGAGTTCTTTTGAGATGGCAAAAAATAAGAAGAAAAATGGGAGGAAAATCTTAGAAATTAGTTTGCGAGCTTCAAATTCTAGCTTGATATCTCCTGTGAGCTCTAATCTAGCTGGCTTTGCTGAGGAAGGAGATGAATCTACATCAAATTCAGATCTAATGGGTTCAATTGGTCCTAAAGGAGAGAAGAAGAAGATCTGAATGGCTGATCTGTTGAAATCTGCTTCAGATCATGTTTCTATCTCTTCTCGGCTGATTGGGAATAGATCTGTTCAAGTTTCTAATAAATTTCTTGATAAGACTTTGAGTCCTCAAGCTTGTCAAACTCCTGGTGAGAATCTGAGCTCTCAATCTGTTGCGAATAGATCTGGTCAGGTTTCTACTAAATTTCTTGATAAGTCTCTAAGTCCTCAATCTGTTACAAATAGTTCAGCCAAGGTTTCTTGGGCTGAAGAAGTTGAATTCATGGCTCTAGATTCTAATTCAGTTCTTGAGCCTATTGATAAAGGTAGTTTTCATAATGATACTGTAAATTCTCCTAAAGTCCTAAATTTAGATTCACAACCTGCTAATACTCCTAATTCTGGAGTTCTTAAAAATTTGAATACGGATGCTAGTATTCCTAATTCTCCTACGGATGCTATGCCTGCAAAGAAAAGCTGGGCTAGCCTTTTTACAGATAACAGAAAAACATGTGCTGGTTTGAATTTGAACTTTGTGGCTCCTGAATCAAATGATGTTGTGACTTTTGATGAAGATGAGTGGAATGAAGAAAATTCATTATGGAAATTTTCTTTAATTGGACAAGTCTTGGGCTTATATGTTAAATTTAAAGATATGGAAAGCTTTATCCATAAAGTTTGGGCAAAATGGGCCACTCCAGATATTTGTATCCTTAAATTAGGGGTTTTTTGTTCAATTTCAAGAATGAGGTAGAGATGAATGACATTCTTGTCAATGGACCATGGTTCTTTGGTTCTAGGCTCCTCTTGTTGAAAACATGGTCAAATGAAGAAGAAATTGAAAAAAATAAATGACAGTGTCTATCCAATGTGGATTCAATTTCCAGCTTTAAGGCTCAATTTAGGGAATTCCAATTTCCTTAGCAAAATAGCCAGCCTTATTAGCAAGCCTATTGCTACTGACATGCTCACGGTAAATAGAAAGAGGTTGGCATATACAAGAGTTCTTGTTGAGGTACACATGCCTTCACCACTTCCAGATCAAATTGCCTAATGGTAAGATGATCAAGAAAAAAATGGTTTATGAGTTGAAGCCAAAATGGTGTGATAGTTGCAAGCTAATTGGACATGAAACAATGCTCTGTAGAAGATTTCCTATGACTCAAAGATGGATACCAAAGAAAAATCCTATTGGTAATCAGACTGAGCTGGATGGTGTTTCAAGGAACATGAATATAAATTAGGAAAATACTGCACATAATGATTCTAGGGTCAATATGCAGGAATATATACATACTCCATAGGAAAAGACACCCAAGCCTCAGTATACTGGAAATTCTGGCAATAATAGGCCTGTGCATGGTGCACAAAAATCTATCCATGGGGAATCTTCCAATTCCATGCTAAATATACATAATCATATGCCTGAATTCTTTTGTCAAGGTCAGGGGGATAAGGAAGAGAACAGATCTTTGCATGCTTTAAAGAGCCAAAAGCCTGAACAACCCAAAGTAGTTGGAAATTGGTCTGCTGATAGTGTTGTGCATGACCTGTATTCTGGAGTTGCTGGAAATTCTACTACCCAAAAGGGCCTTTCATTAGCTGATATCTCCTGGTCACAAGTTCAACATTACAGTAATTGAAGAGTTATTCCTTCAGGGAACTTATTTGCTCACCTTAAAAACTTAGACACTGATCCCTCCACTTCTGAAGGAGGGAAAATAAAGCTATGAATTGTTCCTTTTGGAATGTTAGAGGTTTAAATAAATCCTCTAAGCAACATTTGGTTAGGCATCATCTTATGCAATATAAATTGACTTTTATTGCTCTTTTGGAAACTAAACTCAAAGCTGCTAAGATCCCAGCTGCTGCTAAAAAAATTGTTGGAAGATGGAATTGGTTCTCTAATGCAAACAACTCTACCAAAGCGAGAATTCTACTATTATGGGATACAAATATTCTGGTTGTGCAAATTGAAAGCTTTACAGATCAACATGTTACTTGCAAGGTTAAATCAATTGATGGAAGAGTTGACTGTATAATTTTGTCTGTCTATGGACAAAATAATTTGATAAAACGAAAAGACTTATGGTCTAGTCTCGACCAAATCTATCTGAATATTGGGATTAAACCATGGCTATTGTGTGGGGATTTTAATGCTATCACAAGTGATGTGGAAAAACTTGGGGGAGCTGCCATTTCTGAGACAGACACAATGGATTTTAGAGATTTCATTGAACAATGCCAGTTAACTCATCTAAAAACTAGAGGATGCTATTTTACATGGAATAATAAACAAGACTCAACCTCAAGAGTGTGGAGTAGGCTGGACAGGGCCTTAATTAATGATTGCTGGTTGAACATGCATAATTCAAGTCATATTGAGTTCCTACTACCAAGCTTCTCTGATCACTCCCCTGGTTTGGTATCCATATATGATGATTGTGTTCAAGGGAAGAAACCATTCAAATTCTTCAAGATGTGGAACAAACATGAAATTTTTTGCCTACTGTAGCTGTAGTTTGGAACACAAAAATAACAAGATGTGCTATGTTTTCAGTTTATTCAAAACTCAAAATTCTGAAAAATGCACTAAAGGATCTGAACAAAAAGCACTTCAACGACATCAGTAAACAAGTGATAAGATCAAAACAAGCCCTTCAAGATGCACAAAAAATCCTGCAGGTTGATCCTCTTAATCAGTCATTAAGCAAGAAAGGAAATGTACAGTCTCATACAATAAATTAATGGATTGTGAGCTCTCCTTCTATCAGTAAAAGTCCAGAATTCTATGGAGCCTACAAGGTGACAGATGCACAAGCTACTTCCACTCAGTGATTAAATCAAAAAAGGCATTAAAATAGAGTCATGGTTCTTTATAACGATGCAGGAGAAAAACATACAGATGGAGAGAAAATAATATCTGAGCTTATCTACTTTTACAAGAATCTCATGGGTTTAGCAATAGACACAGCTAAGCCAGACAAGAGAATTATTAGTAATGGCCCTTGTTTAAATGCAACCCAAGCTAAACATCTCTCAAATCCAGTTAGCAGAGAGGAAATAAGAGATGATGTGTTCTCAATGTCTGACAACAAAGCCCCGGGTCCTGATGGATTTAGCATGTCTTTCTTTAAATCAGCATGAGGAGTTATTGGGGATGAAATCTCTATTGCCATTGAAGATTTTTTCAAAAATGGTAAGCTGATGGGTGAGATAAACTCCACATCCGTCACCTTAATCCCTAAAGTTCAGTGTCCTAGAACACCATCAGATTTTAGACCTATAGCATGCTGCAACTGTTTATACAAGTTCATTTCAAAAATCCTAACAATAGGATCAAATCAGTGATGGGGACACTAGTGAATGAAGCACAAAGTGTTTTTGTTATGGGGAGGCAAATAACAAGCAATGTTCTCCTTGCACATGAGTTGGTCAAAAATTACAGTAGGAAACATATTTCTCCAAGAGTTATGCTTAATATTGATATCAAGAAAGCTTTTGACACAATCAACTGGGATTTTCTCAAGGAGATGATATTTGGATTGGGATTTCCTGGAACTATGATAAGATGGATTATAGGCTGCATTACCTCCGCTAAATACTCCATGGCATTAAATGGATCTTTTCATGGCTATTTCAAAGGCAAGAGAGGACTGAGGCAAGGAGATCCTCTTTCATCTTATCTCTTTATTCTTGGAATGGAGTACCTCTCAAGAAGCTTAAATCTTTTAAAGGATGACAAGAAATTCAAATTCTACCCAAGATGTGGCAATTTTAGTATCACTCACTTGATTTTTGCAGATGATCTCCTCTTATTTGCCAAAGGTGATCTGTACTCTGTAAGTAAGCTTCAGCAATATTTCAAAGATTTCAGCTCAGTGTCAGGTCTTGAAGCAAACTCAAATAAATGCTTGATATTTTTTGGATGAGTTGATGATTCAACCAAGACATCTATCATTAATTGTTTGGGATATCCAGAAGGAGTCATGCCTATTAGGTACCTAGGTGTACCTCTTATTTGCAAAAGTTTATCATATTTGGAGTGTGCACCTCTGTTAAACAAAATTAAGGATCAATTTTCAGTCTTGTGCAAATCACAGACACTTATCTTATGCTAGGAGGCTTCAACTAATTAAAAGCACCATTCTAGGAATTCAAGTATTTTGGACTTCAAACTACATCTTACCTGTAGGAGTGCTTCAAAAAATTGATGTTCTATGTAGAGATTTTCTGTGGGGGAAACAGGATCACCATACCAAAGCTAACTCTCTAGTTTCATAGGACAAAGTGTGTTTGGGGAAAAAGTATGGAGGCCTGGGAATATATTTTGCTTCCATTTGGAATTATGCTTTAGGTCTGAAAATTTTATGGAATATTCATGTCAGGAAAGAAAGCCTTTGGATGAAATGGATACATGGCACCTACCTTAAAGATAGGGGTATCTGGCTTGTTCAAGCTAAGAGTGGAGACTCATGGATGTGGAAATAGATCTTAAGAATTAGGGACAAAGCTTTGAGCTCCTGTGGAGGAGTTGATAACCTAATGCAAATGATTAATTCCTGTGTTAGGAACTCAAAAATTCAGATGTCAGTTCTCTATCATGCTCTCTCCCTGTAGCAAATATTATACCATGGTGTAACACAATCTGGGAGAGGATTTGCCATCCAAAGCACTCCTTTATGAGTTGGTTAGCTATGCAAAATAGAATGCATACTCAAGATAGACTTCTTACATGGGGAATAATAACCAGTAACATCTGTTGTCTTTGTACAAGAGCTGAGGAGGATAAGGATCACCTGTTTTTTGATTGTTACTACTCAAGTGAAGTCTGGTTGCTTGTGAAGGACTGACTGAAATTTATATGGAAATCTTGTGTGTGGAATCACATCATGGATTGGTGTTGCTACAATTTGATAGGTAAGGGGTGCATGCAAAAATTCAAGCGGATGGTTCTCTCCTCAACACTATATAGTATATGGATTGAGAAAAATAACAGAATTTTCAAGAACAAGTGCAAAAATGTCAGCCAATTGTTAAGGAAAATAAAGATCAACATACTGTATATAGTCCTTAACAGTCCAAATTTAGTTGATGGTAGAGATTGGATATTGTCATTGTAGTTGTAAGTAAATAGAATATGAGTTTGTAATCTCATGTTATTAGTATCTTGTTGTACAATCATTTCATATTTGGTGAATGAATAAAGATTTTTCATTGACCAAAAAAAACTTTAACTGTTAAGTATTAACTCAACATGATTTTAGGAGATGATTAGTTTAAGCGAAAGAAATCATCTTTGAACGATGTGATAATGGTTGCAGAAGAAGAAGAAAAGAGAGGGTTGAGGAAAGAATAAGTACGACAAAGGAGAGGTGTGGTGCAAAAAAGATAATAGTTGAGAAATAATAATAATAATAATAATAATAAAGAGATGCATTGGTGAAGGTAATGATGAAAAAGATAGCGGTTAAAGGGAATCAGGAGAAAGAGAAGGAAATATTCATGGGTACGTGTGAAAAATTATTAATATGTTGAGGAGATGGGGAAGAAGAATTTTTCATGGGCTCATGAGAGGAAAACAAGGAGAGAGAAAGGTTGATGATGAGGGTAGATTAGGGATAACAAGAGGTATTTTCTCTCTATGTTTCGATGGCAGTTATAAAAAATCTTTTTCACATGAGAACTTGGGTCAAGGGGCCTAAGCACGTGATCCAAAGTCAATGTGGGCTAGATCACATGAAGGGTATAATTTTGCGGCCTAGACACAAATTTTCCTTTATGCTTATATATGTATCTAGTTATGTTCGTCAATCAAAATACATGATATATTATAAAATTGGAAGATACATGTGTTCTGTTCAAGTTGGCTTTTACATAATTGAAATTCAGAAAACAAATTAAAATCGCAGTTTTTATTAATATTGTTTGTGATTTTATTAATATAGTTTCTGATCTTAGAATCTTTTAGTTGTATCACAATAAAAGCATTAATATCTATGCATTTGACGTAGGAGAAAAATTACCTTGATCGCGGATCCAGTGTTTTCTGTTTGAAAAACCTTAAGAACATGTAGATGATCGATGAATATGAACGTAACCTAGTCCTTTTTTGTTAATGTATATTAGATTTTTCATTACCTCAACAAGGAGGTGCAGATGGCCTAAAATAACATCACGTCAATCTGATTACATCCAAACAAAGCACAAGTCTTTATAAAGAATCTACCCAATACTAAAATTTTACAGGATGGGATTGTGAGAATTTACAATGAAGATATATATATATAGTAGTCTTAGCCACCACGAAAATTGAATCCCTTTGTCCTTGATTTCCCTTTGCCAGATACTAAACATAGAGAAGGGTAGCAAGTGTAATTCTTTTAACCTCTTTATTAGAGCCCCTTGTCCTTGATTTGCAACTGTGTACCATTGTTGAGATGATTCTAGTCATAACATTACTTCCATTTAAACCCTGGTCAATCCAAAAAAGAATTCCACAACTTTGCACGCCGCTAGCTTACAAGATAAGAAGAGGTGCTTTTATTCTTCAAATAAAATTAGTACACAAAACACAGTAAGTATTAGCTACAATCCCAATTTGCATACTGTTTTGTGGTGAAAATGAAAGAAGAAATTAAGAAAATGAATTTGTAGTATTCTCTCTAACAAACTTAGAAAAATAATTAATTATAATTCTCTCAATGCAATCTCCCTCTAACAAACCAATCTCCCTCTAACAAACTTAGAAAAAAATATTACAAATCTTCTCTTATCGTATTCCCGATTTACAAAAGAAAGAAGGAATCGACAGTGACCCTTCCCTTCGTTTAAAATTGGGTTCTTCTTGGTGTCGATGAGATGCCTCCCTCGAAACTCGTGTCAAGTTTGCTTCTCATTGACGATCCGACATTTCATCTTATTGGAACAAAGTCTATTCTTCTTGGATTTGATATCGTGGAGAACTTGTGTGGCAAGTTGAACATAACTCTTGACGAGTTTAGGATCTCTGAACGAGTTTAAAACTCTGTAAAAAAGTTGATTTGAACCGAAAATCGGTTTATAAGCCAAGGGAGAAAGCTCCAAAGATCTCTGTTGCTAAAGAAGACCTTCGATTGTAGAGGAAAAATGCCGATATCTAAAAGATTCAAGCTCTCTTGATGATTTGCCAAATTAAAGATCTGATTTAAGCTGTTTTTTCATCTATTTATAGGGGATTAAGGGGTGTAACTGACCCCTAAAATCACTCCTAAGTGAGGGAGTGATCCCCTCAAATCATGAAAAATGATTTTGAAATCGTTTAGCTCGTGTTTGAACGAGTCAAACACAAAATTCGCGTTCTGGCATGAATTCTGCGTTCAAACGCAACATTTGAAAGTTGCGTTGGTAGCTGTTTGGAAGCTACGTTGGCAGCATTTGTGATGCGACATAATTATGTACCAAAATATGTTACAAGTGCACAACCGTGTTAAGTTATAGTATAAAGATATCGATCCCACGAGGAAGGTGTTTGGAGGAGAAAATATAAAATCGGTTCTTATGTTGTGTGCGTGACAAATAGGAGTAATGAGTGAATATGATTGTGGAGAAATAATGATAGTGAAAGTGATAGTGTGTAAATCAATGTTTTTGAGAGTGGATGTGAGTAAAAAAAATAAATGTGATCAACAAGGCAAGAATGAAGAATGAATAAAATCGAGAAACAAATAAAAAATCAAGAATGTAAAGATAGCGGATTCAATTAAAGATATGGGTAATCTAGAATTGAATCCACTTCTTAGAAAAAGATAATTCCCTAGAGGATTCTAGCCTAAAGGCGAATCAAAGAAAGTGAAAATAAACAAAAAGAAAAACTAAACCCAAGAGGGTTCTAGCCTCAAGGTGAATAGTGCAAGAAATTAAAATCTAACTATAAAATAAATTACAAAATCTAAACTATAAAATAAATTGCAAGAATTAAATGCAAGAAAATAAATCTACTCTATAAGCATGAAATAAATATAATCTATGAGCATGAAATAAATCTAAGGCAAGAGGGTTCTAGCCTGTTGGCTATTTAAACAAGAAAATAAAATCTAATTACAAGCATAAAAATAAATCTAAATTAATAAGCAATAAAAGAGGAATAAGAAAAACAAACATTCAAATTAATCTCCATCTTCATCTTCATCATCATCATCCAACAAAGAGAAGAAGAGAAAAATTTAAAGTGGTAAAAAATTATTTTATTAATTATAACAAAAAATTACAAATTTGGAAGGCCTTCTCAATTAAGAGTAGCCCTCCTCTCCAAAAGGAGTTACAAAAATTTTCACACTCTTAACCCCTCTTTATCCCTATTTATAGTAATCATCAATGAATATGAGCCATTGGATTTGTCTTGAGCCGCAAGCAAAGCAATCTCCACCTTTGAATTTGTTTTTTGTTCTTCTCTAGCCCAACATAGGAGGCCCATATGATTTTCAAAAGAAAATGAAAATCCAAGTCCGGTCCATGCATGATTTTCTGCAGCAATCAAGATTAAAAGCCAAGTCCAATGTGAAATTAGCAACCGGCCCACACAATGATGAAAATTCAATGATGAAAGCCAAATCTCCAGCCAAGTCTGCAGCGGCCCATCCGGTCCTTTGGAGATCCAAATTTGCAGCACACAAGTCCAGTCCATTGGGGTTTTGATTATCAAAATTAAAGTTTGCAGCCCAAAGCAAGTCCGGCCTATGAGAATTCCCTTAATACATTTACATATGATTCTCAATTCTTGCAGCAACCAAAGAAGGTCCGGCCAATATGATTTTCAACTCCCTATTGCCTAGTCCAATGAAGCTTCATTTGTGTAATTATTTGTTGATGGGCTTTGGGCCTTCAAGGAGCTTGATGAAAATCCCACTCTTGGTGAGGTCCGGTCCACTTGGCCTTTGGCTTCATGAAGCCTTGATTTTGTGGCTTCTTGCTTCAATATAATGTGCATTATATGTGCTTTGTTTCTTTTCTTTTTTTTTCTTTGGGCCATCATTTGCTTGATGCTCTTTGGGCTTCAATCATTTTCCTCTTTTAAGCTTTTGCTTCATGGGCTTCTAAAATGCTACAAAATAGAGAATAGATATTTTTGAGGGGTTTTTACATTTAATAATATTTATTTATATTTTTATTCAATTATGTGCAAACTAATCTAATAACAATTATTAATGGTATATTTATTCATGTAAAATAGATAATGAGGATATAAAATTATAATAAAAATATTAATGGTATATTTATTCATGTAAAATAGATAATGAGGATATAAAATTATAATAAAAATATGATTATCAATTTGGAAGCTATATTGGCAGCAATTTGGAAGCTGCGTTGGCAGCAGTTTGGAAGCTACGTTGGCAGCTATTTGGAAGCTACGTTAGCAGCTAGATTGATGCTGTGTTAGCATAACGCAACTGGATTTTAGCTGCGTTTGTGGCTTGGCTGGATCACGCCGTGGTTGCGTTGCTTTGACTCTGGAGCAAGACCACTTGCATTTCATTTCTGGGATGCAGAGATGGGTTCTGCATCTTGGACTGAAGAGATCGTTGACTTGAAATCTCTTTTGTCAGAGCATTATAAAAATTATCATTTTGTAATATTTGCTTTAGCTTCTTGAAATGTGAGAGTCGTCAGATTCTAACTCTCACTGTTGATTGTGAAGACTGTTGAATCAGATCTTTCATCGGATGCCACGAAGGTCGTCGAATTGTAACCATTCTCGATCTACGTAAAATTTTTCTAATTGTAGCCTTCATTTGTTGATGTGAAAGTCATTTGATTATAACCTTTATTGTCAAATTGTTGATGTAGAACTCATCAAATTATAACTTCCATAATTGGTGTTTGATGGGGATCAACTATCTGCAATAATTTTTAGACAACGTACAGAACCCTCTCTAAAGTTTTTGAAAGTTCACAGTTGACTACAACGAACTTTCGGAATACTTTGGATCCCCAAATTGGTTTGAGATTCGTTGTTGAATGATGGTTCACTATATCTGTTTTGAAGGTATCATGAACCTGAGTATAGAACTTTGCTGCACAAGACCCGTCTGCTTATGATCTGCATAGGATTTTTGGTAAATCCTTTGCTATCAACGAATTTGATATGCATTTACCGATTAATGTTTGAAATTAGGCTAGCATGTGAATTGTCCAAGTCCGTTCCATATGTAATGTTGTGCTAAAAGAATAAAGTCTTTTAGTCTTGGTGATATGATATTAAATACATAGGCTTTGTCATTTTTATAGGGAAAAGACTAACCGATGATGCGTGTTAAACATTGGCTTGTCTCTAATTAGGGATCGAGACAAAATCCCCCATGTGTGTGAGACATGGATTTTAGTGTTATTAATAACAGCCCGCTACGATATTAAATACGTAGACTTCGATGAATATGTGAAACACAACTTACATTTGACCAGAATGATCCTTATAGGAATTGTTGAACACCTAAGACGCAGCCTAAATTTGGCTAAAAATATCCTTGTAGGAATTGATGAACACCCAAGGCGCAGCCTAAACTTGGCTAAAATGATAATTTCAGAGGACTCGCTTTGTCTTTTTTCTTGATCAGCTCATCAAGGGTAATGATTTGAACAATATCCTTGTTAATCTTAGTGGGAATATTAAGCCATTTGACAGGATGAGTTGCACGGGGGATCGAGCCTGATATTGTTAGTGACAGTAATTATAACTTATCTATACTCATCCAAAAGACTGCATAGCTACTTGTTGTAAATCAGTTTCTTCTCGGATTTCATCACCATGATGGCCATTGCTAGCTTCTCTATATAATACCCCTAATGGCAGTGGCAGCTCAACGTGAGGGTTAATTTGATAGCTGAAACGCATCAATTGTCCATTGCGTTTGAAACTTAAAACGCAGGATTACACCTTACGTTTAGAAATCTAAAACACATGATTGAACCTGACGTTTAAAGGCTGAAACACAGGGTTACACCTTGCATTTGGAAAATAAAACACAGGCTTTATCCTTGTGTTTAGCAGTCCAACTGACTCACAATGGGCGGGATTTTTGCCTAAAATCCCGCTCCGATTAGACAGCTCCAGCTGTCTATAAAATAGACCGCCAAAAATCAATTCAAAAGTCATTCGACTTTCCTATTCTTCTCTAGTGAATGCAACAAAGATTTTTATTTTCTTCTCCGTCGAGTACTGTTCACCTTCTTCAACAGGGTTGGAATGGCTCCCAAAAGAGAACCACTTCCAAATTGAAGATCGCCCTTGCTCAAGGTACATCGTCAGCTAAGGCCGCTGGTGATGCTCAGGCGACTGCAACATCGCCGCAGGTTCCCTCAGTTAATGCTAAGTTTTAGCGATTATAACTTATTTTGACAAGTTTTGTACCATTAACGCTAACGTTTCACTATTAAAACACAGAGGTTACCCTCAATGTTTCTTGATTTGGGATGCATGGTTAACCCTTGTATTTTAAATTTACAACACAGGTATAGACCCTACGTTTGTGTTAGATCCTAGAGGGGGGTGATTAGGGTCTTATGCTAATCTAATCTAATTTTATGCTAATTAAAACTAATTAACAAATATATTCTTGCAAGATAGATATACAAAGAGTTATGTGCAAGAATATGCAATATACACAAGGTAATATATCCTAGCAAAGAGGTATACTATATGATATATGCAAGGATATGCAAACACAAGGGTAACATAAACAAATGATATAGTGGATAAAATAAACAATGAGAGAAAGGCTATAAAGATGAACAAATATAAGTGTGCTAAGCCAAACTCAAACAAGCAATATGATCACGGAGTTCGGACCTTCCGTCCTACATCTCCGCTCCCCACTCCCGGGGAGAAATCCACTATTACAATCTGGTTTGGAAGCCGGAACTTCTACACACTCGGTTTACAAGCTTACCGAAAACTCTCACACAACAAACACTATGCAATCACACTCTACACCCTCACAAGTGTTGGACCTAGCCGTGTCTCCCTCAAGTGCTCGGTTACAACCTCTCCCTAGGTTCGTCAACCGGCGCCACTCCTTTTGGGATGATCCCCGACTCTCACCTCACACTCCTCTCGGTGTACAAGTGTATTACAAAGTGTATCCTCACAATTAGGCTTAATATAATAAATGTTTGTTCTCTACTATGGATGAGAACACGATGAAAGCTCACACTCAATTGTTACAACTCTCACCAATCCAAATATACTATGTATGAAAATACAATAAGCTCAATGTGGGTGTGTGTAACAATGAGATAATATAATCAAATCTAAACTCAATATAAAAACTAGCTTTAAAGAAAGATAATCAAATAACTAAACAAATGTAAAGCTAGATAAGAGTTTAGAAAACTTCTCAATAGATCAAGAGGTGGAGGGAGATTAGTTGGAAGCTCAAACTTTAATAGATGATCTCCTCAAGCTCTTGTGGAATTTTCTTCACAAACAAACTCTTGAAACAAACTTAAAAACCCTTCAACAAACTTGTAAAACTCTTTTTAAAACTCTCTTAAACATCCATAAGAAACAATGAAAGGGCTTTTTATAGCCTCTTAAACCAGCCACAAACTCCCAAAAACCGAAAATATCAAAAACTAGCCGTTACTAGCCGTTATAGGCTGAAAAGACCAAAATACCCCTAAATTCAGCATTCTGAAAATTTACGTATCTGGTTTTGTAAAATCAATTAAAAATAGTAAATCAACTCTAAAAATTATGAAAGTTTGAAAGAAAGTTCTAAACATATAGAAAAATATGTTAGAGAAAGAATTTATGAAAAATCATTTCTCATTTCAGAGAAATAAATATTTGAACACAGATATATAGTTTCTGAAAATCTGCTAACATACATGATTTTGTAAAATCAATTGGGCACAGTAAATCAACTCCAAAAATGGTAAAATTTTGAGAAAAGATTGTAGACATGATAATAAACATGCTACAGCAATTGGTTATCAGAAAGGACCTCCCAAATGAAAAATATCATCATTTTATAAAATAGTTCAAAACATAAAAATGTAAACACATGAGTTTGATGTTTTGACCTAAACCAACTTTTTAAACTATACAAAATGATTTTATAGACTTGAAGAAAGATGTAAACTATTGTTATGAAGTCTATAAATCATGAATATAGTATTTTATCAAAATACACATATAATGCACTAAAACATGATTTCATTGAACTAACTAAAATTGATATTGATAAAATTATATATATGCATATAAGTATGAAACAAAAATATGTTTTCTAATTATATTCAATTGTTTCATAGTAAAACTTAAAAACCATCAAACCAAAACATATATGTATATATATAACTATGTATATATATATAACTAAATTGTTTCATAGTAAAACTATCAAACCAAAAACCAAACCGTGTATGTGTGTATATGATTGAGCTTAAAGTATTAACACACATAATATAAAATCTAAAACTACATTACCCAAGAAATCTTGATCTTCAATTAAGCTTGACTTGGTACACTTGCAGATGAAGCTTGAACTTGATCTTTAACTTGAATTGTATAGGCTTCAACCTGACATTCCGCTAACCTCCTTTGGATATCATCGTTGAAGCGCAATCCATCCAACCTCCAACAACGTTGTTTGTCTACAATACATAGGAAAACACAAACACTAGACAAACAACATTAGTAGTAAATTGTTTGTAAATCATCATCAAAACAAGAAGGCTAACAGTTTGGAATTTAGAACGCGGGTATGGACCTTACATTTTAAATTTATAGCGTAGGTCTGGACCCTACGTTTAGAATTTAGAATGCAGGTCTGCATTTGGAATTTAGAACACGGGTTTGGACCCTGCGTTTTTAATTTACAAAGTAGGTATGGACCCTACGTTTGGAATTTAGAACATGGGTCTGGACCTTGCGTTTGGAATTTTGAACGCAGATTTGGACCCTGCATTTTGAACTAAGTTTTTTTTTCCGGATTTATCATTAGTTTCACACTAACTGGTTGTCTCTTCTATTTGTAGTGTGCTATTCTAGTGAGTCTCTTTCCTTCAATCATTACTTCGGTCATGTAAGAGGTGCAGAAAAAAATACACTCTTCACTTTTTGTTTAGAGTATCCAATATTCTAGGATATGAACAAAGAAAAGACAACACTCTTCACTTAGGCTTTCCCTTAAACCCTCAAATCTTTAGTTACAGATGCAAAGTTCGTGTAACGCCCTGGCCCGGAATCCCGGAGTCGGTACGCTATTAGATCTGATGGACTGGCTTCACAAACCACCACATGTCTTTTTAGCA
The DNA here is from genome assembly GCF_001876935.1 of Asparagus officinalis. Lineage (NCBI taxonomy): Eukaryota > Viridiplantae > Streptophyta > Magnoliopsida > Asparagales > Asparagaceae > Asparagus > Asparagus officinalis. The sequence goes on from NC_033798.1 coordinate 52,844,385, forward strand.
CGTTTTGTCCTCACTCATGTGCTCCCTGAAAAACTTCACAGGGGGCACTCATCCTAGAATTTCTCCAGGCTAAGCACGCTTAACTTTGGAGTTCCTAAGAGTTGGGTTCCCGAAAAGAACATGCATCTTGGTGGTATGAGTATTCCAATCAAATCTATCAATACTAATCACATCACCCTCTCAAGGATTAGGGTATTACAAACTCCCCCACTTAAACTCGCAACGTCCTTGTTGCGCCAAATCATATCATCCAAGACCGTACCATCCGTGTGAGATTCTAGAGGTGGCTCCTACGGCCTCAAGAGGTTAGCTCTCACAATTCCGGTTGGCTTGGCTCTGATACTATTTGTAACGCCCCGCCCCAGAATCCCGGAGTCGGTACGCTATTAGATCTGATGGGCTGGCCTCACAAACCACCACATGTCTTTTCAGCACGTTTTGTCCTCACTCACGCGCTCCCTGGAAAACTTCCCAGGGGGTCACCCATCCTAGAATTTCTCCAGGCTAAGCACGCTTACCTTTGGAGTTCCTAAGAGTTGGGTTCCCGAAAAAAAGATGCATCTTGGTGGTATGAGTATTCCAATCAAATCTATCAATACTAATCACATCACCCTCTCAAGGATTAGGGTATTACAGTTTGAGATAACATACAAAGAAAACTATCCTTCCTTTTGGGAGATTCTACTGATATGGACCCGAAGTGGATGTTTGATGGCAATTACAAGTGGCTGAGGACCGTCAATGATCGTCGACTTTTTCTGCCAAATATAGAGCGGATGTGGCCAATCTCTTATTGTGCTTCTGTTCTGTTATCTATGGATCGGGATCTTGTCTAGGAACAAGGTGATGCTGCTATTAGACATATTACTCATCATGGTGCACACCGAGCTGACATCAATTACTTTGTGATTTTGAAGCCTAGTTTAGTCAAAAAGGAACATCCCTTCGGTGAGCCTGCTAAACTGGAGAATACATTCGTCAGAAAATTTATCTGTGTGCAGGGAGAATTCTCTGCTCAAGACTTTAGAGCTTCGACATGGGTACATTCTAGCGATACAGAATAGTGGGCTCAGATGGTAAATTTTGTTCTGGAGGAATTGGAGGAGCCCCTTAGAATTTCTGACCTAAGAACCCCGATATTGGCTATTCGATACGGGATTTCTCTGAACTTCAATGACCTTTTTGCCATATTGGAATTCTACAACCCTCATACCGGCACCTTTTTCACTCCTGTTAGTGAATTAGGTTTTGCACTTCACGAGATGTTTGAGATCACATGGCTATCATTTAGAGAACAACCTTATGAAGAGTTCGTCCCTGGGAATAGGGAGTTGGAAATTTTGAAAAATGCTGCTCCGGAAATCTTTGATACTTATTGGGAGTTAATGTGCCATTCCTAGATATGTGCACAAACTACCGATAAGCAAATGAGTGGTGTCAAACAAGGACAGTAGGCTGAGTATCTCTTTCAAAACTTGTATGATAAGGGTACAGAAGTAACTCGCTTGGCTGCTAGCACACTGGAAGAAAAATCCATGAGCGTATCGATGATGCAACCTCCTATTACACTTGTGAGGAAGACGAAGATGTTTTCCCGGCATACACTATGTTTGAAAGTTTTCACTGTCAGGTCGAGATCCCAATTTTTAACATGGCCTTGTTTGTTGGTTTTCTCACACTTTTGTTGAAACATTGTGTAGTACTAACCAGGCCTATGGATGCCATTACAGTGGAAGTGTTATATCCAGCTGTTCTTCTAGCTTATGGATGACCTCTGAACCTCCTGTCAGCCATGATATGTTGTCTGCATAGTGGCCTTTAGGAGTTAGCCTCTGAATTTGTTGCGGTTAAGAAGTTGGAATCAGACGGGAAGACTATTATCCAGACTCGTACCACTCTGGTGCTGATGCCATATATCTACTTGGTATCTTGGTTCGTGCTACACTATCCTTCCCTGATGTCAACTCCTACATTGGAAAATACTTCAGCCCCTATCGTCTATCGATTAGATACTTCTCGGTGGGTTGGTTTGTACCAAGTTAAGTTTCGAGAGATATTGAGGCGGGACTATAACGATGTGATAGCTTGTAGCTTTCCCACTTTTGAAGGCGATGCATATAGGAAAATGCATCGGGATACTCCGGGGCATTATTCATTCACTACGCTTAGCAGAGGTGCTTTCTAGTGGCTTATAAACATACGCCCGAGCTATCTTATCTTTCAGCAAAGGAAGAAGTGTTTTATCGAACCATATCAGCCTTATCGCTTCTCCCGACAATTCGATTATGATCAGATTTATGTTGGAAATCCCAATCCGACACTCACATATACAAGCAACATGTACTAAGGGGCTATTAGACCCTAGAGGGTGATGATTAGGGTCTTGTGCTAATCTAAACCGATTTTATGCTAATTAAAACTTATTAATAAATTATTCTTACAAGATAGATATACAATATGTTATGAGCAAGAATATGCAATATGAATAAAGAAAAATATCCTATAAATGAGATATACTATAAGATATATGCAAGGATATACAAATAACATAAGGGTAAACAATCTAAACTAGATAGTGGGCAATATAAGCAACAAGCAAGATACAAAGACGATATAAGATATGACATAAAAATAAGTGTGCCAAAGCAATCATAAACAAATGATATGTTCACGGAGTTCGGTCCCCACGACCTACGTCTCCGTTCCTCACCTTGAGGATATCTTCACTATCATAACCAGGTTTTCTACGCTCACCCGAATAACATTTATAATAACACAATCGGTTTTCTAGCTCACCGAAAACCTTACAACACTCACAATGTAACTACACTACCTACCACCTCAAGTGTTAGTCTCTAGCCCGTGTCTCCCTCAAGTGTTAGGAATTACAACCTCTCTCTAGGCATTACCACCTACCCTACTCCTCTTGGGACGACCCCGTCTCTCACCACATACTCCTCTCGGTGTACAAGTGTATTACAAAGTGTATCCTCATAATTAAAGTTCACAACAAATTTGTTCTCTACAATAGATGAGAACTCAATGAAAGCTCACACTCAATTATTATAATTCTTACTAACCCAAATATACTATATATGAAAATACAATAAGCTCAAGTGGGTGTGTGTAAACAAAGAGTGAAATCAAATCAACTAAACTAAAATATAAATACTAACTTAATAGAATGATAATCAAACAATATAAGCTAGAAATTGAGTTTAGAAAACTTCTCTATAGATAACAAGAGATAGAGGGAGAATAGTTGGAAGCTCAAACACCAATAGATGATCTCCTCAAGCTCTTGTGAAATTGATTTCACAAAAAAACTCTCAAATGCTTAAAATCTTTTAAAACAAACTTAAACCAAATATAAACCCTTGTTTAAAACTTTCTTAAACTTGTTTTAAAACACTCTCATGGTTACCCTGGTAGTGGGGGGCTTGAGGGTTTATATAGGAAGAGAAAACAACAGCCAAATCCCAAAATAAAAGACCAAAAGCCTACAGAATCAGAAATCTGATTCTGTACAAAATATAGCCGTTGGACGATCGACGGTCGACTGTGGGAATTTCGTGGTCGACCGCGAGCAACTCTAGAAACTATTTTGGGCTTTGGACATTAGCCGGTCGACCGTGGTGGTTGACCGCGAAACTCTCTGGAATGCATCCGATCGACCATCACGGTCGATCGCGAGCCTTTGAAAAACATCCAGAGTCTCTGGACTCAAGGCGGTCGACCGCAAACTGATATATGAAAATTCCAGGTTTGAAAATTATTTTTTATTTTAAAATCCTGTTTAAAAATACCAAATAAATTCTAAAAAATATGAAACTTTGGAAAATGATTGTAGACGTTGTAATACACATGTTATAAAAACTGATTTTCAAAAAGGACTTCCCAAATATAAAATATCATCATTTTGCAAAAATTTTCAAAACATGAAAATATGAGATACTTGAATTTTGATGTTTTGACATAAACCAAGTTTTGAAACTTTGTAAAATGATTTTATAGACTTGATAAAAAATAAAAAATGTTGTTATAATGTCTATAAACAATTAATACAATATTTTCATAAATACAATAGAATATGAAACATATGAGTATGTATATGAATATATATTTATTTCATATCTATGAAATTAAACCAATATTTAAACTAAAAAATATAAAACCAAAATGTGTATATATATATATATATATATATACATACATAGAAACCAATAAAATATGTGTGTATATGATATTGAGCTTAAAGTACTTAACACACATAATATAAACTCCTTAACTAATTATACCCAAGCTTGTGATCTTCAACGGAGCTCTATCTTGGTACACTTACGGATAAAGCTTGAACTTGGATCTTCAACTTGAATTGCAAGGCTTCAACCACTATTCTGCCAACCTCCATTGGATATGACCGTGAATGCTTGATTCCATCAATCCTCCAATATGTTGTTTGTCTACAATAAATAGAAAATCATAAATACTAGACAAACAACATTAGTCGTAAATTATTTGTTAAACATCATCAAAACAAGAAGGCCAACAATTTCCCCCTTTTTGATGATGACAAACAATTTACAAAAGAGATATATATGAATGAAAGGAATGAATATATAAATTATAATATATCATACATATAAATAAGAAAGGCTATATTCACAATATTTCTCCCACTTTGACAACATAAAAAAAAGGAAAAACAAAAAAATAAAGAGAGCGAAAGCTCCCCCTACAAATAAGCATGGGTGAGTATAACAAAAAAAGATATATAGGGATTGCTCCCCTTATCAAAATGCCTTATAGAATATATATACAATAAAGATCAAGGAAAATATATGTGAGCAAGCATAAATAAAAAATATGCTAAACACTACTCACATACAAAAAATACAATGAGGACACATAATAATATATCAATATGAAAAATGTGTCTCATTACTCAAAAATATATATATATATATATAAAAAATATGCTAAACACTACTCACATACAAAAAATACAATGAGGACACATAATAATATATCAATATGAAAAATGTGTCTCATTACTCAAAAATATATATATATATATA
>NC_033798.1:52850462-52869533 GCF_001876935.1 Asparagus officinalis
TCGGAAATTCTCCGTCTTCAATCACCCTTCTTCTTCGTTGGAATCGCCTAGGCCTTGGTTTTGGCGTTTTCGCATTAAGTCTTTCAAAAACTGAAACTCTTTCGGGGACCGCCTTAACGCAATTGCATTCCGACAATACCGCCCGAATGAGTTTGGAACAGGGACATTGAATTTCCCGTTCTCGGGGACTCCTCTTCCTGGTTCTATTCGTACCCCCAGCACGATAGTACAACTCGTCATTTTGACAGTCAGAGTAACCTATCGTGTGCGGGCACGCCTTCTCAGGTACAACACAATCACTATCAGATGATAATGTTTCCATCTGAGGTTGACTTGCCTTCTTTGGGCTTTCAAAGGTTACCCGCCTCAAAACCTGCCTTTTTGGGCGTGAATTTTCGGCGTGATCTTGGACTTCAATGCGCAAATTGGTGCACGCAGCTGCCTTGAGGTCTTTGTCATGTTGGAGGTAATGGCGACCCCCAGTATGTTGAGTCGTCCTGGGCTTCTTCATCGGTCCCAAACGCTCGTGAATTGGAGCTTTGCCTCTCACGTCAGGAATTGGACCGAGGCGCTCCAAAATTGGTTTCTTCTTGCGGGATGACTCTGCATGATCTCCCGGAGAAGTTATTGGGATTGACGGCGACTTTGGTTGACTCGCCGGAGTTTGACCTTCCTTAGAAGGCTGCACTGGTTGCTTTTTGGCCTGAGTCGCCACTTCAGACTTAGGCTTCCAGACTTGTCGTGTTGGTGGTGGCTTCTTCTCCACCTCCTTTTGCAGCTTTCTACGGGCTTCCTGAGCTTGAGCCCGTGCCTGCGCTGACATCGCGCGGCGTTTGTGAATGCGCTCCTCGAGCGTCGAACGGTTCCGTTTGACGCGGACCCATTCTTTCTTTGGCGGCTTGGAAGAGTCGCCATTCATTGATGGTTGAGGCTGTTTGCCTCTTCTGTTCTTCAACTCCGCGTGGTAGCGGAATCCGTCCGTAGACTCCATCGCCTTAGCGAATTGCCGCGCGAGGCGTTGACGACGCCTCTGGCGGGCTCTCTTTGAGAGAGTCACAACGCCCTGAACAGTAGAGGCGTTGGCGGGAGTTGGGTTGACCTGATTGGAGGTCGGTGGAACTTCATTTGACGCAACTTCGGCGTCAGTTGGGTTGAGAGCTTCGTGGGCTTCCCGAGCAGCTTCAAACCAACGAGCTTTTCTCCCGGAGGAGAACTTCTTGGACTTGCGGGGGGAGATAGAGCCGGACGAGGACACGTACTCCTCGAACTTGGCTTGGTCGAACTCGTACTCGACCTCCTCCACGACCGGGATTGCAATCCGCGGCTGCGACGCATCGATCTCGTTGGCGAGATCGTCGGCTCCCACTGTGGTCGCCAGATTGTTCGCGTGGAAAACTGTTTTCTTTTTCATTGATATGATTGTCATCTTGGGTTACAAAGATCCGGTCTTTTATAGATCCGGTTACAACTAAATCAAAGAAAATAAAGAAAAATTACAACTCTCCTCTGTGAACAAATCACGAGCTCCTGTTTTGCGGTCGCTCGCTTTGGTGGGTTCTTTGCCTGCGCCGGGGTTAATCCGTGGACCACCGCGCGATCTAGATCCGGTCGGATCTACACGAGTATGCGGGTATTATTCCACGAAGGGAATAATAGCCGGGAGGGATTAATCCACCAAGGGAATAATCGCTCAGATCTCGAGATCTAAGACCAAGCTTAGATCTGGAGTGTAGTCTCGTGTAGATCTCAGATCTGTTCTTTCTTCCTCTCGAGATCCTGCCTTTTCTGACGTGGATGGTCGCCGAGGATCAGATCTGAATGGTGCAAGTCTTCTGGTCTTCAAGCTCCGAGTTCACTCTTCAATCCGGCAGAGTTTCGGCTCTTGAAAGTTCGACCTCCGAAAATGAACATCTCTAGGCCTAGGTGGCTCGGCTAAGGCCGAGCCACCTTGAGGTGGCTCGGCTTTGGCCGAGCCCCCGCGGGCGGTGTTTTCCGACTTCTTCGCGTCGTTTTCCGTTGTCTCGTTTGTCCGTGTTTCGGTTGATCTGAGACTCTGATTTGATGATCTGATTTGGCAGTAATTTGGATTCCTGATTTGGCAGTAAATCCGCTTCTGAGTTCGAGTCCGAAACTGATCTTGATTCGATCGTGATTCGTCCGAGTCCGCTCTCGGTTGGATGACTCGTTGATTCTTCAACTCATTAGCTTAATTCTGCACTCGGGTGGATTCATTCTGTCGCTTCTGTACGATTCGTCGATCTCGTCGCCTTGTTGGTTCGTCGGTTTGTGCCGAGCTATGCTAGGGGACCTATAAGCAATTTTATATGCCTACAACAAGTATTGTTATTAGAAGTAGAACATATATAGTTATTTATAAAAGAAGCGGTATCATTTTGTATGTTCTCTACTTCTAACATGGTATAATTTTTAACATAAGATAAGCTAGTGACGGATGAGGTTAATTTTTTATTTTCCAAATTTAACAAGTCATTGTTTTCTTTAAGCATAGTATTTTCTTTTGTAATGACATCAAATTTGGACACTAGCAACTCATGATCGGATTTCAAATTAACATGCTTGTTTTGTAAATCAATAAAATTTGTATGCAATTTGTTATTGGCATGCAATAATTTTTCACTAGCATGGGCGAGTTCATCAAAAGATATATCATATTCGGATTCGGACTCGCTTACCACACTAGGGCTATCGCCTAGTGGCCGTGTGCATGAAAATGAAGCTCCACATGAACTAGAAGCGGAATCCTCCAAAGCTTGTCGGATCGCCACCAAATTCCCTTGATGTGCTTCTATAAGTTTCCATAATATGTAAGCACTATCAAAAGAATCAAGCTTGTTAGACATAGATGAATCGAACGTATTATGTAAAAATTCTAACAAAAGCTTATTCATGGTAAACATACGATGATCATTTTTATTCCACTTAGATTTCTTCGAAGTGGGCACAATATAAGAATCATCTATAATTTCTCATAAATCAAAGTGTCTAGATCGAACAAAAAGTTTAAATCTAACACACCATTGGGCATAGGAAAAATTATCTAATCTAGGAGCAATATTGATGGCATAACCTAAACAAGGTGTACCATGTATATCCATAATATATGTATATATATGCAAGCAAGAAAAAAAATAAAATAAAAAATTGGATTAGCACAAAAAGATAACTTGGATCTTTAACTCAAGGTGATTAGACCTTAAATCAAAGAGCACTAAGCTCTGATACCAATTGTTAGACCCTAAGGTCACTATGAAAGAACCCTAGAGGGGGGGGGGGGGGGGTGATTAGGGTTTATGCTAATCTAATCTGATTTTATACGAATTAAAACTTATTAACAAGTTATCCTAGAAAGTATGAAATACAATAAGATATGTAAGCTAGGATAAACAATATGAGCAAAAAGAATATATCCTAGCAATAAGATATATGGTGAAATATATGCAAGGATATATAAACAAACAAGTGTTCGCGGTGAAAATTGCCTTTATTGAATTCATTGTTATCTCAAGTAATTGCTTTTTGGTTACAAAAGATCCGGTCTTTTTTAGATCCGGTTACAACGAAATCAAAAAAAAAAGAAAAAGATTACAATTTTCCTTTCGAATAAATCGCGAGCTCCTGTTTTGCAGTCGCTCGCTTGTGTGGGTTCTTTGCCGACGCCGGGGTTAATCCGTGGACCACCGCGCGATCTAGATCCGATCGGATCTACACGATTTGATGGGTATTATTTCGCGAAGGAAATTATAGCCGGGGGGGATTAATTCACCAAGGAAATAATCGCCCTTAGTTATCGGGATCAAAGGCCAAGCTTTGATCCGGAGTATGATCTCTTCGGCTCTTGAAAGTTCGACCCCCTGAAAATGAACATCTCTAGGCCTATTTATAGGCTCTCAGGACAGTGCCCGCAAAAAGAGAAATGTCGGCCACCGTCGGCCACTGTCGGCCACCTCTGGGTGGCCGACACTGTGCCGAGCCACCTATGGGTGTGGGTTTTCCGAGTTTTTGAGTTGTGTTCGTTTTTCGGTTCAGTCCGTGAATCGGTTGACTTAGACTCTGATTTGTTGATCTGATTTGGAAGTAAATCCGATTCCTGATTTGGCAGTAAATCCACTTCTGAGTTCGAGTCCGAAACTGATCTTGATTCGATCGTGATTCGTCCGAGTCTGCCCTTGGTTGGATGACTCGTTGACTCTTTGAACCCTTGGCTTGATTCCACACGCGAATGATGTATTCCGATGCATGCATGCGATTCGTCAACCTCGTCGCCTCGTTGGTTCGTCGGTTTATGCCGAGCTGTACTAAGGGACCTATAAACCTATAAGCAATTTTATATGCCTACAGATACCCCCTCCAAAGTATTTCAGCCTCGTTCTTTTATAGAAGAGTCTGGAATACTTTGGATATGATTGTCCCAACCTTCAGTCGGTGTAACGGGACCTTGGAATGGCTTCTGTTCTTGATTCCTTCAATCCTCCGGGCTATTCGGTGCTTTGTCGAATGTCTGTAAGAGTTCCGGTGCTACATTTATTGTCTGACCGTTGTCGGAATTTTAAACTTGAAGTCGATTCCTAATTTTCTAATCTTTAGCTCGTGTTTGTTGGTTTAACATAGAACTGACCATCGATTGTTGGCGTTGAGTCTTTATTTGCGACGCGTTGTCTGGCGTAGTGTTGTTGAGTTATCCTTAAGAATATTTAGAAAAAATATTCTCCAGGAACTTCTCAACCAAAAATAGGGAACGGTTTATACTCATATACCTTATTGGAGTATTTTCTGTGCCCAAATGAGCTGAACTCACCTGATAATGAGCTGAACCGTCTTGATAATGAGCCAAAAAAGGCAGTAATTAGGCTCAAAAAATCTTCTGATTCTTCCGAATATGTGGGAGAGGCAAGAATAAACCAAAGACTGAACCCTCGGTCGATTTGAAGTTGTTTCGATGCTCGATCCAGCTTCAATTTGAATTCTGGTTCAAACCAGGTTTGGTCCGGTTCAACTTGGTCTGGTCCGGTTCAACTAGGCTTGGTTCAACATTATAAAAAGGGGTTTTTTCTCCTCATTAGGGCCGGCCCCCCTCTCTCCCTTATTTTTGGATTTCTCTTCCCTCGAGCATCCGTTCTCCCTCAAAACTTCATAGTTGCATTAGATCTAGTCTTCTTTTGGATCTTTGACTGAGAAATCTCTCAAAATTTCCATATTTAGAATTTCTCTCAGGCCCCTCGAGCGCGTGGTCCGAGCCTCTTTCCAGATCTGATTTTTATTGGATCCACGAGCTTTTCCTCAGGTAAATCCTCAACCATTTTAGCATATTTTATGCTTAATTCAATTTATGAATTTGTGGGGTCGCATGCGAGGGTTAGGATTAAGATTTGGCGCCTCGAGCTCACCTTTCAGGGGGAAAATTGCAAAAAAGAGGAACTTTTTCTAGATCTGATTCCTTAATTTATTTTGCAGGTCTCTATGTCTCGTATTACGAGAGGTCAATCCTCTACCGCGTCGGCTGATGGCGCGCCTCCCTCTTATGCTGGTGAGCTATTTTTAGAAATTTATTACAAATTAGTCCATTTTATCCCCATTTTGTTCTCCTTGGTGAGGCAATCGGGAAGAGCCTTGATTCTCCTTGGCGAGGATCGACGCTTTAAAGATATGTTTTGCTTGGTCAAAACCATATCTCAAAATCAATAAAGGGGGCGTTTTGACGCTGCATTGTGCCTTATAAGGCAGGGATATATAGTCGATATACCCTATCTTATAAGTGCATAATGTGGCCAAATCGTCTCACCCTTTATAAGGCAGTGACTCTATCTTACCCATTCGTAGGATGAGTTCAACTTCCTTTTATAATTGAGACTAACAAATGTTTAAATGTTTGCTTCCAGTGGAATATCCTTCTGGAGCGTTTTCATCTCACGCAGTGTATGGGCGTCGTGGCGAGTATTATTCGACTTCTCCTCAGTTTGCTTCGGGCACATCGAGAAAGGTTGCCCAAGTGGTGAAGGAAGGTGGACATCGAGCTCTTCGCCAGTTGATTACAGATGCGCCCCTCGTGAAGGATGCCAGTTCGATTCAGCCTCTCAGGAAGACCGACTTTTTATTTGGCGACTCTGCCAGAGATCCGGATGCAGTGTTTATTGATGCCGAGCAGTGGCTTCATAAAACTGGCAGTGGTTTCATATATTTGCCGAAGATTCCTCGGCATCGTTCGTTGACTGAGCTCAGGCGTCAGGCTGTGACACGGGAGATGTCGTGGCGCTTGACGGAGGAGCATGAGAGCGTTCACTGCGGCTACATCACTCATCAGGCAGCTCCTGGTTCGAGCAGGAGTCATATCACTGGATTGCATCCTGGAGTATTGGGGTTGGATGCACCGCCGCGTAACGAGCTTCTTGCCGCTGCTTCTACTTTGAAGAATCGCCTCGCTGCTTTAGGACGGGAGATGCCTGCGACACGTCACAGATTTTATGGTTGGGTCCATTTTTTGGACAAGCTTTGGTGGACTCGCATGACGAAGTACGTCTTGAGCCAATGGAGCGAGGAGTTGCACGCTTGTGGTCTGTATGCAGCCGTTCGTGCCACCATGTATGGTTTGCCTGTTAGCGCGAAGCATTTCTTTGCTTTGTACGAGCTCTATAACCCGGATTCAAACACTTTTCTGACCCGGCAAGGGGAGTTAGGCTTGGCCCTCCATGAGATGCACAAGATTTCTGGTTTGCCCATGGGACAGATGCTATATCAGGAATATTTTCCCTCCAACCAAGAATTAAGTCAGCTGAAGGATCGCATGCCTGACCGCTACGAGACTTTATGGGACCTCACATGCCACTATCATATCGCTTTGGCGCAGTCTGAACCTTTAGCGAAGAGGGATAAATCCCATGTGAGCCAGAAACAGTTTGCGTCTTATTTGTTCAGGAATCTAGAGAGCAATTCTGGCGAGGCTATTTGTGAGTTGGCACCACTCATTCCTTCAGGGGTTAATAGTCTACTGAAGAAGGTTGATGCTCATTCCTATACCATTAGCAGTCCTGAGAGTGGTTTTCCTACAAGGACCAAGTTTAAATCATTCTTGTGGCATGCGATCGCGCCGATTCGACCGATGACCCTTCTCGCCGGTTACCTCGTATCTGGTTAAAGAAATGTGTGGTCCCATATCAGTCTAGTGATATCTTGCCATTGGAGGTGCTCTACCCGGCAGTTCAGCTTGCCTACAAAAAGGAACTTTCGCTTCTTCCGGTGATGGTGGCTAACATTCATCGAGGGCTTCGACAGATTTCTAGTGCTTTTACACGGAAAGAAAGTGAATCACTGGCTCAGATTCCTACTATTAAGGTGGAGCTTCCGTACACTTATTTAATGGCTTGGTTCGTCCTTCATCGTTCCGATATGATGTCAGTACCATATGCCACAGACCCCTCCGCTCCCCTACTACAGCTGTTTGAGAATGGCAAGTGGGAGGGGCGAGGATTCCCTGACGTCAGACAGCAGCTACAGGTCCACAAGTGTTGGGCGTTTTCCACTTATTTTCAGTAGTTCTCTGGCCGATACGGCGAGTGTCTGATTGATGAGGAAAAGCCGAGGAAGGTATCGAACTCATTTAGACGTCGGCTGCTTTAACTGGCTGGTGAACATCAGGCTGGGTTATCTGACTTTCCGGGTGAGGGATCAGTGTTTCATAGAGCCATACCTACCCTGCCGATTCGCTCGCCAGTTTGGCTATGATCAGCTTTATGTCGGGAATCCACGTCAGCAGCTTCGGACCCACGGCGGTTTGGTGGACGGTCTTCGTGCATGGTTGTGGACCGTGACGGGCTGTACTGGTGCTAAGTTCAGTCTCCCGAGTACTGAGCGGCAGTTGAACCTCACTTTCTTAAGCTGCAAGTGGTTGTTAGCAGCTAATAAAACTGTCCCTATAAAGCCGATTGCAGAGCTGGAGGCTGAGGAGGCTTCTCAGGCTGATTCTCGTATGATTTGTGAAAATGCTCGATCACAAAGGGCATGGCACAAGACTCGTCGTATTGACGAAGAGGGAAAGAAGATCTTTCATTCTGCTGATGAAGCTTCAGGCGGAGATCTCGAGGATCACGAGGACTGTTCTGATCGAGGTCAGTTTCTTACTCTTTTCCTTTATCTTCCAGAATTATTAAGCTTGACAATGGTTTCGAGACCTTCGATTGTTGCCCCTGCCGCTAGGCGGAAGAGATTAGCCCGCAAGCCGCGTGCAGTTTCGCGAGCATCTGATATGGATTTGGCCAGTGACGATCCTGCCAGTGATGGAGGTAACATCTACCCTATAGACCAACCTCTTGATCATTCAGAACTTTGACTCAAGCTTTTCCATCTCTATATAGGAGAACATGGGGAGAGAGAGATGAGTCCTGATCCTGTTTTTCATGATTTTACGTCTTTTGGTGAGCCCGACTCACCGCACCAGGTAGAAAGGCCTGCAGAAGCTGGTGACATTAGGGAGACCGTCAATGTAGGACCCGGTTCGATGAATCCAGGTACATCTACCATTAACAATACACAAAGGAGTTGAATGATTTGGAATTTGTGCATTCCCTAATTGTCTCTATGCTTCTTGCTCTTTTAGATAATTTGCAGGAGGCAAACGTGGATCTTGGGAACAGAGAGGCTGACGCACCCATAAGAGGTAACTCATTTCTATTGGTCGTAGTCTCTTTATTCTCCTTTCGTACTTATATTCTCTTGTGTCAGATTTCTCGACTGATGATTTTGACGAGGAAGGCTTGCTTGTGGACACTCCTATGCTCCACTTTATGTATGGTTCTCCTCAAATTGATGACCAGTTGCCTGGAGATGTATTTCCTGAGTCTACGCTCCCTAAGAATCCCGAGGATGGTTTTTCTGAAGGTACGTAGCTCTTCTCAAGTTAATTATAGGACCAGTCAATTTTTGACTAATGCAACTATAATATGATGCATCTGAGAATTCTATTTTGTATTTGACAGGAGCTTTTGTCGAGACTGATCCTGTTGAGCCGGCTGTGGGACCAACTACACCAGTTGATACACCCCCAGCCGTTACACCTCCACCACCCATGCCCCAAGTGACTCAAGGGAAGAAGGTATAAGGATTGGGCAACTGAGAAATCATGCAATTTATTTCCTCTTTTAAGGCTTTTGACGGTCCTTTTTGCGTAGGGCTTTCTTCTCGGCTTCATGTCCTTGTGAGGGAGTTATTATCAGACGATGACCCTGAGAAGATCATCATTTGTATAGAAGTCCGCTCTTTCTTCTCCTTCGTGAATGCTATGATTAGCAAGCTCTTCCACGGTGGATTTTTTCTTCATCAGTTTAAATCTTTTCTTGATTCTAAGATAAATTCCATAAGGGATGCAGGATACCCGGATCTGGCGAAGGCTATCGTTGATGATCTTGATTGCCTAGAGCATGAGCTTCGGATGTTTCGCGAGCTCCGGGATGCAGGTGCCTCTTCATTCATTGCTGCCGAGTTTGATACTCGCTTACAGACATGGCGCGATACTCGGCTTTTTGCTGAGCTCGAGATTCAGATGCAACGGGATCGAGTGGACCGAGTTGAGGCCCACCTTGCTGCTAGATCATCTTCACTCACTGAGCTTGACTCTTCTATTACCTCTTGTATAGACCAGCTCCGAAGAGAGCTCCATGAGAAAGAGGAGACTTTGAGTATTCTTCAGATGACGAAGATACAGGATCAGCAAGCCCACACTTCTTTATCTGAGGAGTTGAAATCTTTGAAGCAGAAGCTGACCGAGACGGAGGAGGTTGCTGCGAAGACATTGGCCACCAACGAGGAGTCCATCAGAGCTGAGTTGAGGCAAGCTTATGATGAGAAGCTTTCTAAGCTTAATCAGCAGATTTTTGGCCATGTTCTTGATGTATGATTTTATTTGCTGAATACTCTGACTTTTGATTTTCTTAGTGGAACCGGTTTTTATCTTTATCTTTATTATGATTCCTCATTCCGCTTGAAATGATTGACCATAATTCTTTTAGGATTTTTGGCAAACCCTCAGCCCTCAACGGGTTTGATAAGCCTTTACCGACTACCGTTTGAGTCGGGCTAGCATGCAGATTGTCTAAATCCGTTCCGCATGTAACGTTGTACTGAGAGAGTGAATTCTCTCAGACTTTGCTGCTACGACTTCGAATACATAGACTTCGCCATTGTTATGGGAATAGGCTACCCAGCAACGTGTTTTAGACGCTGACGACTACCGTTTGAGTCGGGCTAGCATGTGGATTGTCTAAATCCGTTCCGCATGTGACGTTGTGCTAAAGGAATGAACTCCCTTAGACTTGATGCTACAACTTCGAATATGTAGACTTCGCCATTGTTATTGGAATAGGCTACCCAGCAACATGTTTTAGACGTTGACTTATCCCTACTTAGGCTTTGGGATAAAATTCCCCAGAATCGAACTCTGGTGTCTTTTTCTTCGGAGAAAGACTAAACCGGCGACGCGTGTTAGGCGTCGGCATATCCTTTCTTAGGATTCAGGATGAAATTCCCCATGCGTGTAAGGCATGGATTATGGTGTTATTAATAACAACCTGCCACAATGTTGAATATGTGAACGGGTGTTCTTTTTAACGGTTAAGAACTAACCGGCAGCGCGGGTTAAGCACAGACTTATCCTTGCTTAGATTTCAGGAAAAGACTAAACCGGCAGCGCGTGTTAGGCACAGACTTATCCCTGCTTAGGATTCGGGATAAACTTCCTAGGATGAATTCTAAATTGACAATTTTGGAAAAGATTGGTGCGGGAAAAGAAGAATTTTATATTCTATTTCCCGGTCTTCTTTTAGGGTGAAGGCGAACCCGAATAACAAGGAAGGAAGAATTTTATATTCTATTCCTTGATTCTGGAAAGGAAGAATTTTATATTCCATTTCCAGCGAAAGAGAAACTAGAAGTGGGATCTCCACTCCGAGAATCTGGAAAATCTAGATAAAATTGCCTTTTATAGGATTGGTTATCTAAACTAAAAAAAGAGTTCTTCGTTTATCGAAGTGAAACTTCAACTTCGGTCATAGCCATGAGAGGGCTTAACCAAAAAGAAGAAGAAGGGAGTTCTTTCGTTTATCGAAAGGGGACTCCGAAATAAAAGTGTACCTCTTGTTCATGGAAAGAGTTAAGAGAGCCAGAAAGACATTTTTAGTGGACCCACTGTCAATTGAAATTGATCAGTGAGGGATTTTTGGTGGTGAAAAAGATTTTGGGTTATCCTCTAGAATATTAAGTGTAATATTCTTCAAGGAACTTCCCGGTAAATGAGTTATCCTGAATGTACTAGGGATAGTACTTTTTCAGGAACTTCCCATTTATTGGCATTAATTGCCTGGCGCCCTCTTGAGTAATCAGGCGATATGCGCCGTTTGAATAGACTGTGTCTATTACAAATGGTCCTTCCCACTTGGGTTCGAATTTACCTTTCTTCTTGGAATTGAGGATTATCGGTCGGCGAGCAGCGAGGACCAGATCTCCTTCCTTGAAGCTTCTCTGTCGGACTCTTTTGTTAAAAGCCCTGGATATTCTGGCTTGATAAAACTCGATGTGTTGTTGAGCTTCCAAGCGCTTTTCATCCAACCTTTCGAGTTCTTCGAGACGTTTTTGATGCTGTTCTTCTGTCGTCATCTCGGTTGCGAGAGCGATCCGAAGGGATGGGATTTGAATCTCCAATGGTAGCACAGCTTCACATCCGTATACCAACGAATACGGAGTGGCCCCTGTAGGTGTGCGTATGGTGGTGCGATAAGCCCAGAGTGCTTCACCGAGTTTATCGTCCCAGTCTCGTTTATTGGTCTTCACGAGCTTTGACAAAATCTTAATGATCATCTTGTTGAATGCCTCAGCTAATCTATTCGTAGCGGGATAATAAGCTGTTGACGAAACATCTTCAATTTTGAACTTGTCACAAAACCTGACGAAGGCGTTGCTTGTGAACTGTGGACCGTTGTCATGAATGATCCGTCTTGGCGCGCCGTGTCGGTATATGACATGATGTTTAATGAAATTGATGACGTTGTTCGTCTTCACTTCTCTAAGCGGAATCGCTTCAGCCCACTTTGAGAAATAATCTGTGATTGCGTGGATGAATCGATCGCCTTTGACTGAAGGGGGGAAAATAGGACCGACAATGTCCATACCCCATGTCTCGAACGGCCAAGACGTGGTTGATGTGTGCAACTGCTCTGGCGGTTGATGCATGTAATTTGCATGTATTTGACAAGCATGACACTCGAGCGTATTCGATTGCGTCACGAACCATTGTTGGCTAAAAATATCCCATTCTCCTGATACGATCATACAGTTTGGGACTAGGCTGATGCGCACCACATTCTCCTTCGTGCACTTCCTTAAGAACTTCTTCTGCTTCTTTGTTCGAAACGTACCCTCTCCGGTATAACGTATGGGTCTCGGTATTGTAGAAGAATCTTGGCGCTCTTCGGCGAATTGATTCCCTTTCTTTTACGTCTTCTGGCAAAATACCATATTGGACGTAGTCAATGATAGGAAAACGCCAATCTCGGGACTCAGACCCAATTTGAGTTGAATTCACCACCTTGGCGTTTATATTTCCATCGTCTTCCTCTTCAATATCCATATCGTATATGGGTATGCAGAGTTGATGCGTCCTTACTGTAACTAATAGTTCAGTTTCGGGAGGTTGCGCAAGTGATACCGCTAGTGCTGCCAAGGCATCCGCATAAGCGTTCTGGAGACGGGGGATGTATTCAATATAGAATTCTTCAAAAGAATCTGCCATTTTGATGGCCTCCTGGTGGTACGGGATCAGGTCTTGGTTCCTAACTTCATACTCTCCACGGACTTGGTTGACTATCAATTGAGAATCCCCAAAAGCTTCGAGATATTCGACCCCCAGCTCCTTGGCGAAACTGAGTCCAATGAGAAGCGCGTTGTATTCGGCTACGTTATTGGAGCACGGACTAGTCAACGAATAGGCTCGAGGCATCACATGCTTCCCCGGGGAGATTAGGACAACCCCAACCCCGGAGGAAACTGTAGAACCTCCCGGGGTTATTACCCTATTAACTGCCCTCAAGGCACCATCGAAATATAATTACCATACTTGTTGGTGCGATGTAGTATTAACCTCGTGGGTTTCATCTGGCAAATCATCATATACTTCTGCCGTATCTATGGTCGGGTTTGCCGCCAGAAGATCACAAATCGCTTGTCCTTTGATCGACTTCTGTTGTTTGAAGTGCAAATCATATTGAGACAAGAGAAGAGCCCATTTTGCTAACTGCCAATTCATAGAGGCTGGTTGCGTCATAAACACCCGTACTGGATTAACATTGGAAATGACATAAATCGTCTGCCCAACCAAGTAATGCCGCATCTTTTGCATCGCGAATACCAATGCGAGGCACTCTTTCTCGATCATCGGATATCGAGACTCGGCGCCTATTAAGGTCCGACTTAGATAATAGACTGCCTGTTCGTGACCATTATCATCGTCTTGTGCTAGTAAGGCACTTATCGAGTGGTTCAGCGCCTTGAGATAAATCAAGAACGGTCTACCTGATTTTGGTGCAACGAGAACAGGAGGATTCGTCAGATATGTTTTGATATCTTCGAATGCTTTTTGACAGGCGTCGTCCCAAATAAATGACACCCCTTTATTGTTTAGTTTAGAGAATGGCTGGCACTTCCCAGAAAGATTTGAGATGAACCACCGAATGTAAGCTAGCCTCCCTTACAATCCTCTGAGCTCTCTCAGATTTCTAGGGGGTTGCAGCTCGTGTATCGCCTTCACTTTGTCAGGATCGATATGTATACCTTTAGTGGTGACGACGAATCCAAGGAATTTTCCGCTGGACATTCCAAGGAAGGATTTAGTGGGGTTCATCTTCAATTGATGACTCCTCATGAGATCGAACATCGTCTTCAAATCCTTGATGTGATCTCCTTTGTTACGGCTTTTTACAACTAAATCATCAACGTAGCATTCGACTGTCTTCCTGAGATGTTCTCGGAAAATTTTAGTCATTGCTCGCTGGTACGTGGCGCCTACATTCTTTAGACCGAAAGGCATCACGGTGTAGCAAAAGACACCGAGGGGCGTTCTGAACGTTGTATGCTTCTCGTCATCCTGGGTGCATCTTGATTTGGTTATATCCTGAAAACCCATCCATCGAAAGATATCTCTCAAATCGCCATGTATTGATCGATAATACAGACTCCGGTGATCCGGTGAGAGGAAAGTCGTCTTTTGGGACATGCCGTATTCAGGTTCCCTGAATCATGCAAATCCCTGATTTTACCGTTCTTCTTCATGACTGGAACGATATTGGCTAGCAATCTGGATGTTGTTCCTCTTCGGATAAGTCCTGATTCGATCAATTTCTTAACCTCTGCCTCAATGGTTCCATAATCGCTGCGGACGAAACCGTCTTTGCTGTTGCTTGACAGGTTTGGCATCCGGCTTGATATCGAGGCGGTGCCTTGCCACATTGGGGTCGAGCCCTGGCATATCTTCATAGTTCCAAGCGAAGACGTCAATATACTCCCTGATGAGAGCAATTAACTCCTCCTTCTCATTTGGGGGAAGACTATCACTGATGAATATAGGTTTTGGGTTGGCCTCGTTACCCATGTTAATTTGGTCTATTTTATCTTCAGTGGGGGGTTCTCTCTGTTCGAACCTATCACCATACTGCATGTTCAGGTGATGAACCCACGGGTCTTCCCACGTTAGCATTTGATCATCGTCTTTCATTATGGACGGATCAGCTGTAGCCATGTTCGCCATTAGAGCTTTGAAAGCTTCCCCCAGACTGGTATCGGAATCCCATTCTGAGGCATCTGGCGAATTTTTATTTTTGTATTGCTTAGATGATTGGTCATTAATTAACCAGCATCATTCGTCTTCTGAAGAAGATTCATACCCTAACCCTCGTCCGTATTTATAATAATCATCGGGTTTCCCTTTTGGTACATATGCCGCTTTAGCTGGAACACGGGGACCTCGCTTTACTGTAAATCACTTCTTTTGTGCCTCTTATTTTGTTCGGGACGACCATGGTTGTTCCGAAAGAATGCTGGAGGCGTTCCTTTGTTATATAGGACGATCGAAGCGGCATATACAAATCAGGATTATTGTACAATTCTTTTATCACATCATCAAGAGACAGGGAGTACTCTAAATCATCATTTATTTCATTATTGGTAAGTTGCCAGTTACAACTGCCCTCTGACGTTTGTTCATCGTCAAGGTTGATTACAAAGGGTACAATGTCGTTTAAAACATAACCTCCATTGTAATCAAATCCGGCTTCGGTATCAGCTTCTTCTCCGCTGTCCGTGCCATGGGCCGATGATTCAGTATCGGATTCGTTACCATAAAGGAGAGAATCAGTGAAATAATTCTCATACCCTTTGAATGGTTGCTTATCCGCGACCACCGTCCTAACCTTATTATCAGTGTCGACATATTTCAAACACTGATGGAGAGTTGAGGGAATTATAACATTACTATGGATCCAAGGCCGACCCAATAGTAAGTTATATGAAGTTTCGGCATCGATCACATAACATGTGACTTCTGTCTTCAAATCTCCCATTTGACACTTTATCCGGATTTTACCTAAAGGTCTTGACCCGCTGGTATTGAACCCGTAGATAACAGTGCCTGTGGACGCCAACTTGCTAACTGGAATGCTGAGGAAATGCATCAAGCGGAGTGGCATAATACTCACAGCAGAACCCGGATCCACTTGGATTCGGTTGACTTTGCTGGAGCCGATGTACCCGATGAAGTATAGCGGTCGATCGTGGTTCGAATTCTTCGTCTGCATATCCTCTTTGGTGAAAGTAATGCAGCGAAGGTTCTTAGTCTCTATGTTGCATTGTTGACTCAGCGGTTCTGGCTGTTCAGACACCGGCTTGATTTGAGTCAAAAATACCTCTGAATTGGCCAGAGCTTCTTGCAAGGCCTCCCTGGTTTCCTTGGACAACCGCAGCAACTCATACAGCGTTATCCATGCTGGAATGTTGGCTAGTTGAGCCATTATATCGAAGACTTGCGAAGTCTTCGATCTTTCCGGTCTGTCTTTTCCAATCGGGCGACTGAAACGAGACTGCTTCGGATTCTGCACCTCCTGGGGATTCTTCTCTTTCGGTTTATTCACCGACTATCGTCGAGCCTCTTCGCCCGGTGTAGGACTTGTAATCACCCCCATCTCCGTGAGAGTTTTGGCTGGTCCCCGTTTATTTACCCCCTGCTCACTAGGTGGTGGATAATTGTTGTGATACTCATTTCCGCTTCTAGTGGCGAAGACTTCTTGTTCTTCTTCGGAGAGCGGGAAAGTAGGAGCTTCATCGCCATCCTCCTCGAAGATTGCGGAAGTAGCATTGCAGGACTTGCCTTTGCCCTTTCTTCTCGAGGAAGTCGCCCACTGTTCGTCTTCGATGAGATCAGGATGAACCCATAGGATTTTACCGTTTGGGGCTGTGTGTGGCACAAGTCCTTTTTGGCGCTGTCCATGTGGGTCATCGTTCACTGTCTTCATCCCTACTTTGGTGATGCGCTCCGGTTTGAACCACGTTGTGGGCACCGATCCAAAGCTGATTGAAACCGCGTTTGCTCCAACATTCTTGGACGGCTTCGGTCCTTGATCATGCTCTGCTATACGTGTATCATCCAAATCATCACTGTGCTCGTTGTCACCTTAGTCGGCACTCTAATGGATACAGTCCTATCTGGACTCTGTGGAGCTGCATCAATCTCCACCACCTTCGATGTCTTCTCTGTCGGGGTGTTCTCTACCTGATGAGAGCTGGGAGACTTCAAGAGCGAAGCCTCATCAAATGTGACATCTTTGCTTAACACAATCTTCTTCTCAACTGGATCCTAAAGCTTGTATCCTTTCACGCCACGCTTGAATTCCACAAATATGACCTTTCTAGCTCGAGGTTCCAACTTTTCACTTTAACATGATAAAATGCAGGGACCCAAAATCCTTGAGCTGATCATAATTGTGTGCTAGTTCTACCAACCACATCTTCATAGGAGTCTTTCCCTCTATCATAGATGAATGCAACCTATTAATGAGATGGCTCACATATGTAAGTGTCTCAGTCCAAAAGATCTTCTCTACTACTCTGCGATAACAAACATTGGACATTCTCTAGTAAAGACCGACTCAACCTCTCTGCCACCCCATTCTGCTGAGGTGTATGACTAACTGTGAAGTGTTTCTCTATGCCCTTGTCTCAACATACCTGCTAAAAGAGGTCTGATGTGTACTCTCTATCGTTGTCGGATCTCAACGTCTTGATCTTTCTCTATATCTGTAGTTCCAATCTTCTCTTCCACTCAACAAATATCTCTAGGACTTTACTCTTCTGCTTCATGGTGTGCACCCAACAACGTCTAGAATAGTCATCCATAAATATGACGAACCAATGTCAACCACCAAGTGATGTCGTCTTGGTGAGACCCCAAACATCTATGTGCACATAGTCCAAGATGTCGATCATCTTATGAATGGCTATTCTAAACTTTACTTTAGTCTTCTTACTAAGAACACAATGCTCACAGAATTTAACTTTTCCATTCTTAGCTCCCTTCAATAGCCGCTGCTTGTAGAATACTTTCAGTGACTTTTCTCCTATGTGCCCTAATTTATAGTGCCAAAATCTACTCGCATCTGCCTCTAAAACTACTAAAGCTACTTGGCCAATCTCGGTGCTTCCCTTCAGATAATAAAGATTCCTACTGCGGACTGCCTTTCTCACTACCGAAGATCACTTAGTAACTTTTGCTATAGTATTCTCAAAAGTCACCTTGAATTTCTTTGCCTCCAAAGCTCCAATGAAATAAGATTCTTCTTCAACTGAGGAACAAATCTCACTTCATTCAACTCTCGAACAACTCCATTGTACATTCGAATCCTGACGGTACCTATCTTACTAATACCATAAGACTGATTATTTCCCATGACCACTACATCCCCATCGAGTTTTTCAAAAGATACAAACCAATCTCTCTGGAGAGTCACATGATAAGTAGCACCAGAATTCAGCATCCAATCAGATGCTTCCGCATGGTTAATCTCTGGAGTAATCAATAGAGAAAAGCATGAATCATCGCTGGAGTAATCAATAGAGAAAAGCATGAATCATCGAAATCGTTATCACTCTTAGCAACATTCACCTCACTGGCATTCGAGCCCTTCTTCTTGCTATTCTCCTTCTCTCTGAGCTTCAGGCAATCTCTCTTCTAATGTCCTTATTCTTTGCAGAAAGCACACTAGTTCTTCGTAATTTGATAGTGGCCTCTTGATTTTAACCTGCCTCGATTACCACCTCTAGGATAGAGACTCCTTCCTCTTGTTGACAAGCCTTCTGCTGAAGTGCTAGCACTAGAAGACTTTTTATCATTCCTCCTCAAATCGAAATTCGTCAATGCATTAGTCACTTCACTATAGATGATAGAAGATCTACCAATCAACAAAGTAAGCATAAATATATCAAAATCCTCATCCGATAATGAGCCTAACAAAATGATCGCTTTGTACTCATCTGATATCTTCTCATTAATATTCGTCAAGTCCGACAACAACTTTATGTAGTTATTCACTTGATCTACAAGTGAGGTACCCGTGGATTTCTGAAATCTGAATAATCTCCACAGCAAGTGTAACTGATTCTGAACACTTTTCATAAGATACTTGTTATTAAGAATCTTTCACATCTTCATCATAGACATCATGCTAATCAAATCGTATTTAACTCTTGTTCTAAACACGATCTAATTACCCCACATGCATTTTGATTCATCTTGTCCCATATCGCCTCATCATATTTAGGTGGCCTCTCATGAGTCATTATCATCTCTTCCAAGTTTTGAGCATTCGAAGCATCCTACGTATCACTCATCCACAACCCAAAATTGATTTTACCGTTATACTTCACAACACTAATCTTTGTATTCTGAAGTGCAACCTGAATTGTACTCAACACATCCTTGCTACTTTCACCAATTTCTCCTGCCATTGCTTACTAACTCCAAATTGTAGG
>NC_033798.1:52869543-52879377 GCF_001876935.1 Asparagus officinalis
AGAGTTGCGAAATCACCTAAATTAAACCTAGATAGGATTCCAACACAATCTCCCAACCACACGAGGAAGGCGAGATCTTCAATGGCAACTCCGCAACGTTATCTCCACCAAAACCTAGATCTCCAAGATCCAAGCTTCCAATACTGAGTTTTCCTCCACCCAAATCAAACCCTAGATCTGAAATCCAGCTCTGATACCACTTGTTGCACCCAACGAAAGCGTGCACAATCCATGATGAGTTAGTAAGCAACACGATAAGAACACCACAAGCACAATTCAAAAAAGAATGACCAAAACCAATCACAAACACAAAGAATTTATGTGGTTCAGAATGTTGCCTATGTCTACGGGGAGAAGATGTGGAGATTTTACTATATGGAGGAGAAAACAATGAGTTACAACTCTCTCAAACACTCAAAATAACTCTAATCAAAAGGTCTCACTCCCTCACAATAATCTCCCTCTCAAAGTGATCAAAATAACCTTTTTTCTCTATTAAATCTCTCACTCTAAAACCTAGAAATTGGTCCCCAGACTTTAATTTTTTTTAATTTAGTCTTTGTACCACACATTTATTTCAAACTAAGTCCTTTTTAACATTATTTAAATATTGAATGTTAATATGACCAGGTTGTATTTGGTATGAGATGCAAGCCTAACAAGGAGTGGGTTGGGTGTGTGTGTGTAAATAGATTTGCTATCATGTTTCACAAAAAACACAAATATGCAGGGGAAAAGATAAAATAAAAGTAATCAACAACAAGCAAATACAAACAGCAACTAACCAGTAAGACACAAGATTGTTAATAAATTTGACAGGTTTAGTAATTTAAATTCTCTGATCTTTGATATTTTACAGAAACACTCTTAGAAGGATAATAAAAAGTTTCTAAGACAGTCTCTCAAATTTTCAATGCTATCACTACCACATATTTGCTCTAACGCAACGGTTCAAAACCGTTGCGCTAGCCATGGAACCGTCGCCCTTGAGCAAGTGCAACGGTTCTCAACCCGCCTCATATGCTGCCGTTGCCCTACCTCTACCGTAACGGTTTTGAACTCTATTGCGACGGTTTTTTGAACCGTTGCCCCCGCATCTAACGCAACGGTTTTAAAAGGCAAACGGTTTTTAAGCCATTGCAACGGTTTTGATTGAGCTATTGCGACGGTTTCTAAGCTATTGCAGCGGTTTTGATTGAGCTATTGCGACTGTTTTCAAACTACTGCAGCGGTTTTTTTTAGCTATTACAACAGTTTTAAAAGACCTAACGCAACAGTTTGGATTGAGCTATCGCAACAGTTTTGATTGAGCTATTGCAGCGTTTTTGATTGAGCTATTGCAACGGCTCCGATTGAGTTGTTCTTGGTTCCCTACGTCAAAATCATATAGTATTCAATTATCTGGACAATCTTTTTAAGAACATGGCCCAAATCAAATTTAAATACACAATATCAAAGTGAAAATGTTGAGCATAATCAACCATAATGATAAGTGCCAACATACATCGGTATAGTATAAAAACTACAAAATATAAAATCCACACTACCAACATTTCAGCTCAGAAAATATCGTACCGAACTAATATTCAAACAACATCAACATTTGATTACAAAACATGAAACTTCTCGGTCAAAGACTTTATATCCTCTATTTGTTTCCAAAAACTTATGCCTCAATGTTAAATACTCACTAGGAACCTGTCAGCCTCAATCGCCAATTTCGCCAATTTCACTAGGAACCTGTCAAATACTCACTAGGAACCTGCAATTTAGGGAAGTAATTGATTTATTAATATAAGTGTAAACTTACATAACAAAATCAGAGAATTTCAATAAGAATTGTTACTTACAAGCAACAAGTAAAAGAGTGCTTATATAACCTTGATTTGCCCATTTGTACCAGTAGCAGCTGCAACTAGCCCTGAACCCCCCTTGGGTAATCGAGAATAAAGTTTTGTTGCATATGCTTTGAGGATTCTTTTAAACACCTGATCATGTAAATGATATCAGATTATATTAAAAGCTACCACGTAGAAAATATTCTGAATGGATCACAAATAACATGCTAAAAAAGTTCATAGCACAAAGACCTGCTGTACTCGAACAATGGATTTGTCCTTTTACAAAAACATACCATAATTGGACATCAGACTCAACAAAAGTGCCCCATAACAATAAAAGCTTATAAAAACCAAGAACAATCACCTGCATAGCAACGCGCTTCTCACCATAAACGGATTCACCGACAACCATGTTCTTGGTACAAAGGGCATCTTCCTTCCCCTTGGCAACAAAGACTCCATCATGCCAATGCGGCTGAACCACTACTTCGCTTCCTCCCTTTCATTCCACCTCCACAGCCACCACCGCGACCTCCACCACGCCCTCTTCCACCACCACCTCGACCAGCACCGCGTCCTCTTCCACCACCACCCCGGCCTTCAGGACCACCTCGGCCTCTACCTCATCTTCCTCGGCCTCTGCCACCATCACTCCGGCCCCTGAATCCACTACATTGAAAGTTCAAGGGGGAAATGTATGTAGAACTATTAAGATGCGTCTGAAATTGCACAAAGGACAAGAAGAAAAAAAACACTCTTTGAAACACTTTGATAGATCAAGTACGCAAAAGTCAAAGGTGATAATTATACAGACACACAATGATTTATGGGGCAAGTAAAAAAAAATTCTTTTAGCATTGATATAGCAAGGTGTAAAGAACATATCCGACAAGATGCTACCTTTTTCCCCTCAAATTCACAAAAAGCCCAAAGAGTTATCTGAAACAACTCGAGGGATAAACCCTAAAACCTACCATAATTGAACAGTTCGTACAACATGTGCTTGAATAATACTTGGCAGATACCATAAGCTTCCTTTTGAGCAACTACATAGTTCATTCAGATCAAGAGAATTGTTTGACATTAGATTTATATTTTATTTCACAGACCTAATATATTATGATTCATAATACTCTTTCAACTCTGATTATTAGTTATTCAAATGCAAGATAATATATAGGCAAAAAATAGATGAAGCTATTTTATCCAGTCATAAAAGAGTAGACCTTGAAAGTTTGTTTACATGATATACTAAAGTTTGTTTACATGTTAAACAACAATCTGGACACTATAAACTCTACACATTCCCTCTATAACTTAAGATAAACCAATTTGCATGTGCACATACAATGATTCACATGCTAACCAGTGAACTCATATTTTCTAATTCAACATCAATCATATGTTTTCATGCAAAACTGAGATGCAGTTTTGATACAAACGAGAAGATCGGTTTTTACCTGTGTTTGAAGAACAACCTACTTAACTACCTAAGGAGAACTCCAATCCATGAAACAAATATATGTGAGCAATCCGGAAAATAAACATATTCATTGAAATAATAAACTATCATAAACAAGCATAATTTGAACCAGTTCACAGAAGATAACATTTTTTTGACTTTACCTCTTGTTTTCAAGAAATAGCATGTTTGTATTCAATGTCCCGGAACAAATTCTACAGCCTTCCAACGATCTATACATCTCAAGAAAAAACTCACATCTAGTGAAAAAACACAAAGAAATTACTAACAAATTGTGTTTAGACTCAGGCAAATGTGATACTATCAGACTTCTGCAAGATACAAAAACAAGAAAACTCATTATCGATTTATAGGGTGCAATGTTCAAGCGTAAGTCAACAACCGATCTGAAGCCAACCTGATGCAACAAGATGATGGTGAAATTCCTTTCATGCCTATATACTTGCGAGGCACTTAAGAGCAAGTAATGACCATGACCAAAAATAGCTGGAACCATTTTTTTTTCTCCAAGTAACTCAGTTGCGTTAACTACGTAATTACAATTTGACTTGGAAGATAATCTGTCCTGAATCCTGATATAATTGCATGACACGAGTCAAAGGGCCATTAATAAAAAAGGCGGTTTCTTTTTCCTAACAAAGAAACTTTATCTTCTTCATCTGATTCTCAGGAAAATACAGGAGGACTATGTTATAGTTCTTTCATTATGACCCTTGTCCACTTTTAGAATTTCAGATACTGGTCGAAGCACCCGCTGACTTATTTATGAATTTCAACCTAATTTGAAAAATATTTATTATTTTTCTATTGATAGACTTCTTTCTCAATTATCTCAAAGAAAATTCTCTAAAAACCTTCTCCCAATTTCCATAAATTTTGTTAAGAGTTGAACGATAATAACAGGAAGGATGAAGGATAATTCTCCAGTTCCACTTCTATTCTAGGTCATAATTAATTTCTGACTTTTTCTTTTCATTCACCAAACAAAATAAAATAAAACATGCTGAGACAAAAGGGAAAAAATATTTAGAAGATGAGAATCCCAAACAATTTAGGATTGAGAATTCTAGATTTGAAATTACCTCAAATGATCTCTTCTCTTTTGAACTTGATCTAGAATCACCCACTGCTTCCCTCACTTAAAGAGACGTGATTAACTAGTAATAAATAAAAAGAATCACATAAGTACTAGATACATGAAAAATAAAGCGTGACATTTGCTTCTACAAAGAACGCCAGTCAGAAGCACAACCATCAAGAACAGCTGAAGAACCCAAAAAAATTTAAAAAAAAGGGAGGGGGGAGGGGGTTACTCATGTATTATCACCCAATTGTAGATGGACCCCCTACAGTTCTATTATTGCATATAGACCCCAGAGAAATTTTATTGGACAGTTTACTCACATAAGAAATTTGATTTTCTGACAAATAGACCTCCTGACGGGAAAAGAGTCAAAAAGATCACTCGGGGAGTCTATCTGCCACAATAGAACTCCGGGGGTCTATCCCCAATTGGGAATAGTACAAGGGGAATATCTATTGAGAATTCTAGATTTGAATTTACCTCAAATGATCTCTTCTCTTTTGAACTTGATCTAGAATCACCCACTGTTTCCATCGCTCAAAGAGAAGTGATTAACTAGTAATAAATGAAAAGAATCACATAAGTACTAGATACATGAAAAATAGATAATAAAAACTAGCTAAGAGAAGAATAATATAGATCACTTGTTTAAGTAGCTACCATTGCAGTATTAACAAGTTATGAATAGTGATAACGAGGATGCATTTGTCAAAGTAAAACATGTATAAACTGAAGTCACTATAGGTTAACAAGATCATAAATTCATCTATGTCACTATAGGTTAACAGTGTGCTAATGTTGAATTAAAGCAGTAGAAGTCTATGCCAATATCTACATGGAGGTTTGACTTGTGTCAAGGCAACAAAGACTACAGAACAGATTATCATTTGGATAATTAATATAAACTGTGTGTTCAAACACACACGAGGTATAAATCACACAAAAAAGAAAAATAAGCTCTGCAGGGTCTGACCAAAATTTTGGTTACACATCTATGGAAAAATTATATAACATAGTACATTGGTTTTGCTAGACACCAAATATGAATATATTAGTTAATATTCAGTAAGTCGGCTTCCTCTGCTACTAAACCCCGTACAATGATCAAAACATACATCCAAAATCAATTGTAAATGTATATATGTTCATCAGCCTATCTATATCTTTCATCTGAATACACTTCATACCTGTTTCACTAGAAAACCTTAAATCCATCTCCTAAAAACTGCAACCCACTGAGAAATCTTAGTAATAGCCTTAGCATTCATTTATCGCTAGAAGAACATTTTAAGAGTGCAAGCATCAGAAATGATATTAATACCAAGTTTAAAGAGGAGTACAAATAGTAAATAGTCAATGACTTTCTTGAGAAAAACTGCAACCCAATCTTCATTTTATCAGTTTGTTGTTCATTAGCCAAATTAAACATACTGACACTTTTACTACCTAAGCCCCACGCTACGGAGAAAAATCAGAATCTGGGTGCAATATATGTACAACAAACTGTAAATAGTTTGGACACTTTCTATTTGACAATCACTAGAAAGTAATGAGGGCTTTCAGTACAACAAACTGTAAATAGTTTGGACACTTTCTATTTGACAATCACTAGAAAGTAATGAGGGCTTTCAGTTTTGGGTGTGCATAAATTACGCAAAAAAAAAATTAAAGAAAACCGCAAGCTTTTATACAAATTATAAGGAAGTTGAGGGGAGCGAAAGAAGATAGTACAATCACGTGCTCTAAAAGAAAGCAGAAGTTTTGGGTCAAGAGAGCTTAAAAAAAAAGAAGAGAGGTTTCAAGCAATCAGGATTCAAATTAGTAATGAAGTTGAGGATTAGAAAAGGTGATGACCAGCAAATAAATCACCCATTTTCAAAACCCAAAACCCAATCCATATTCGCATGTCGAAAATCAATACAAAATTTACATAAAGAAGAAAAATTCAAATACATTAATGGCTATGAAATCAAGAAAGGCAAATTAAAGAGAATGAACCAACAATCCATTGGCGAGGCGAAGGACGACGGTGCCCACAAGCGCATAGGCTGCCAGCTCTGTAGGACCGATATGACCGATAAATGCCTGGCTTATAACGCCGACGCCGAACGTCGAAAAGCGAGTAAAGATTGGTGGAGCTGCAACTACCCATAACTTCTTGTTCTCATCCGCAAGCTTCTCCCTCAAGTTGATCTCCGCGTTGTTCTCTCCTTGCTCCTCTCTCTCTCTAGAGTACTGAAGAAGCTTGGCGCTGAGATTATCATCTCCCATTATTTTTCTCTCTCTCCTAGCTCGACAACGAAACCAACGGCGACGAGATCGGAGAGATCGGAGAGGAGCTTGGAGATGAGATCCGATCCGAAAACAGCGACGAGATCTTGGCCACGGCGATTTTAGGGATCGAAAAATTTTGGAGACGATTTTAGGGATTTAGGGATTTCATTTGAGAGAGAGAGAGAGAGATTTGGTTGCGGTCAGACTGACCGGGCTTTACAAACTCAACTCCTAAACCCACTAACAAATATTAAGTCCATGAACAATTATTTGACTTATGGCAACGTTTTTTATTAAATGTTATATTAGTTACTGTAAACCGTTACGATAGATATCTAACGCAACAGTTAGAACCGTTGCGCCTTAACCGCTGCAATAGATCAATTATGTGGTAGTGTATGATATAAATTTGTATTACTTTTTTAATCGGCCACACTCTGTTTAGGAAGTCAATGTTACCCTTACCGATTTTTAGCTTATGCATAAGAATAATACCATCCTCATTAGAGAACTATAATCCTTAGAATCCTCAGGTTAAATGATTTACGATGCACACCTTACTGACATTTGCTAACAGAATATAACATTAATAATGCATTTATGAATATACTCCCTTTAAAAGCACGAGTTCAGAAAAAACTTTTCATGGTCAATATTACCCTTCACTATTTTGAATATTTTATTTAAATCTTAATCTATTCAAATTGTAATCATATCTAATCTAATTCCATATGAACTATCTATAGCTCAACAATTTAAAAAAAAGTTATTATGAATATTTATTTAAATCTTAATCTATCTAAATACTAATTATATCCTATGTTAACGCCATCTGAACTACCTATAGCTCAATAATTTAGAAAAAATAAGATTAAGAAATTACACATAGATAACATAATATAATACATAAAGTATTACCAAAAACCCAAAAGTTTTAAAAATTGCATATAATAGCCTGAAAAGTTTAAAATTACAGAAAACATCTTAACTTTTTAAAACATAAAAATCAAAAAATTTAAAATTTGTAATTAACACCCTCAACATTTTAAATATTGTAGAAACAACCTCAAAAGTTTAAATTATAAGAAAACACCCTAAAATTTAGAGATTTCAAAAATTGAAAACAACATAGATGGATTATAGGGATAACCATTAGGCACTTAAAAATTTAAAATTTATGCAATATAACCTTAAAGTTAAAAAATTACAAAAGCTTCCTCAATAGTAAAAATTACAAATCCTAAAATTTCAAAACTTACAACCGATACATGTCAAATTTATCAACAGATCATTGAAATTTTAAATTTTTCAAAAAACAACCCAAAATTTTAGTAATCATAAAAATACCTTCAAAATTTCAAGGTTACAAAAAACATTCTAACATTTGAAAACTTAAAACTAACACATCAAACATCAAATTTATAACTACGCAACTTAAAATTTAATTTTTTATAAAGTACTATCAAAATTTAAAAATTACAAAACACACCCTCAAAAACTCAAAATCACAAAATGTTGAAATTTAGCAAAGAAAAGAGGAAATGTTTGATATTATTATATTAAGATATATAAATTTAACTTTTAATTTAAAAATTTATCATTCTTTTTCAGTATCTAAAAGTAGTCTAAATTGATGCCAGTAAAAAATAACAATTATAGTAGAATAAAACTATCTAGTTAGGGAATAAGAATTTAGAAATATATGATAGACTAAAAATTAACATTACTATATAAATTTAAGAAACTACACATAATTTTACTAATAACATTCATTGATAGAAGACAAACTAATAAAAGTATATAATATAATAGGTTAGCATTAATTATTTATAATGTATAAACATGTATCTCTAATGTTGATAATATTTATAGGATATAAAAATACAAGGAGTTATGTATGAAGAAACTATCAGAAAGTTCAGAGATATCCTTTAAAAGAACTAAGTTTTTTTCTTTTCAAATAAAGAAGTGAAGAAAATAAACTCAAAATTCAAAAACAATCATAAATCACCTGAATTGACATTGAAAAAAGGTTTATCTTGCAAAGAAACACTAAACGAGTTTTCCTTGAAGAACATATTGAACAATTTTTTCCTAATTAAAAAATTATTTAGAACATATTGAACAATTTTGTATTAATTAAAAAAGCATTCTTCATGAAAGAAACAAGAAAAATTAGTAAGTACTTATAAATTTTCATACTTTATTCTTGAAATACTAAAGGAATCTAAACTAAATATAAAATTTACATATAAATAATATTATAGTAGAAACTAAGGTGAAGCCATTGATCAAATATGTTACGAGATATAATAAGCTAGATAAGATGAGGAAAATCACTATAATGAACAAAAAGTATGCATATGATGCTTAGTTACCATAGCGTAAGTAAAAAAATTTAAAATTGATGTTTTTCTTCTATATAGTTGCACAACTCTACAAGTAACCTTTGTTCGCGGAAAAAACCGTTGCTTTCTTCATTAATGATTCCATTGTACACTCTTGTAACAGATTATCGATTACAAAGATCCGGTCTTTTTATAAGATCCGGTTACAACGAAAATCAAATAAAAAGAAATGAAAAATTACAACTTTGTTTCCTTGTTTGTCGAACGAATCACGAGCTCCTGTTTTGCGGTCGCTCGCTTGTATGGGTTCTTTGCCTGCGCCGGGGTTGTTTGCCGTGGACCACCGCGCGATCTAGATCCAGTCGGATCTACGCAGTACGACGGGTATTATTCCACGAAGGAAATAATAGCCGGGAGGGATTGATTCACCAAGGAAACAATCGCTCAAGTCTCGGGATCTAAGACCAAGCTTAGATCCGGAGTTCGTACGCGTAGATCTGAGATCTGGTCCTCTCGAATACCTGCCTTATTTGGCGTTGACGGTCGCCGAGCACCAGATCTGGATGAGCAAGTCCTTGAAGTCCTAAAGTTTGAATCTTGTTAAGTTCTGAGTCTCCAATCCAGCAGGGCTTCGCTAAAATGAACAACCCCCTCTCCTATTTATAGCCAAGCGTCACTGTGCCCGTGTGCACGTGTGGCCGACCCCCTAGGTGGCCGGCCACCTCAAGGTGGCTCGGCTCATGCCGAGCCACCCTGAGGTGGCTCGGCCACCCCAAGGGGTGGCTCGGCCTTGGCCGAGCCACC
>NC_033798.1:52880410-52915241 GCF_001876935.1 Asparagus officinalis
GCTCGGCCACCGAGCCACCTCAGGGTGTCTCAGCATGGGCCGAGCCACCTCAGGGTGGCTCAGCTTGGGCCGAGCCACCTTGAGGTGGCTCGGTTTCGGCCGAGCCCCTCCGGGTGTTGTTCGTTCCGTCATTTTTCCGTTGTCCGGTTCTGCGCTTCGTTGTTGATCTGGACTTGATTCGGTTGTGTTTCTGTTGTGTGGTTGATTGACCTGGAAACGACTCGTTGACTTGATTCCAGATTTGGCAGTAAGTCCGGATCCTGATTAGGCAGTAAATCCACTTCTGAATCTGAGTCCGAAACTGATCTTGATTCGATCGTGATTCGTTCGAGTCCGCTCTCGGTTGGATGACTCGTTGACTCTTCGAATACTTGGCTTGATCCCGCACGCGAATGGATGTATTCCGTTGCTTGCGTGCGATTCGTCGATCTCATCGCCTCGTTGGTTTGTCGGTTTGTGCCGAGCTATGCTAGGGGACCTATAAGCAATTTTATATGCCTACAACCTTATTTAGGGATATGACTACCAACAAAAGATCAATTTTAAGGAGACAATGAAAGATAAGCATGTGATAGTATTATTAGATTTTAAGATATTTAAATATAAAGGAAATATATTTTACAATTAAAATTCTTATCAAAGGCCACTAAACATAAAATTCACCTTATTTGTCTCAAATTTGTAGAAAAGATATACATGTCATCGTAAATTATGTTAATAATATATATCAATCCAAATATACAACTTATTAAAGAAATATGAGAATGATAAGTAAACTGAGCAAACATCCATATAACACAAAAAAAATATTACACTTTAAAGCTAATATGCATGGCTCATTCAGAACAAGCTGCTAAAACAAAACCATCTCCATCAAGGCTCTTTATAAATATAACAGAAATTTAAGTTATTGAATATTTTATAGAATAGCTTAATTTTTTGAGTAAAACCAGGAATCTTTAGAAGGGATTTTCATGAACTCTTTTAATATTTTTATATGGTTATGTGGATGTTTTTATCATATAAAAGTGTACTAGAGTTAACATTAATCTTTATTTTATGATTTTTTAAGTCTATTAATGATTACCATTAATCTTTATTTTATGATTTTTTAAGTCTATCAATGATTACCAATAAAATTTATATTCTCCTTAGTTTTATTCTAGCCCACTTTTAGTTAATCATCTTGGCTTATTGGCTTTAGTTATTCATTCTTCTTTTATAACGCTATTTTTCTAAGTGTTTTTTTACTTTTACAACATTATACATTCTCAAGTCAAACTTGGTTTCATATCGATTCAAATAACATAAAAATTCAATTTAGCTTTAGATTGCATTTATTTTTTTTCAATTCAATTATTAACAAGAAAAAAATTAAATTCGGTGTAGACCATTCAAACAAATATCAAAGAAACTAAATAGTCATAATAATAAAGTTTAAAGATATAAGTGAGCAAAAATAATCAAAGTGGAACTGCAGAACAAATTTTAGTAAAGAAATAAATCAAAAATACTTAATAATAGTATTTAACCACATGCATTGCACATGCCTAGTACAATCAAAAGTATTAGCCAAAGAAGAGTTTGGTCAAACCTTCAAGATTGAGATGTGCAACCCATGCTTAAAGATATTTGTGAAGTGAAAGAACGAATATCTCAAGATATATATGTGACGAAGCAATATAAAAAGAAGTGTATGTTAGGATGTAGTCTATACAATATCTATCGTTTGAGTAATAACAAACTCCTATTTGGTACTAATAAATATTTAAGATTATTCAATATAAGTGAATACATATATAAAACGTTTACGAGGCAAAACGATACGAAAATTAGCTCCAAAGCAATTTCAACCTTCGAACTACGATAGTCTATAGGGATTAATTGATTATTGATGATGTTATAGATGGATACATGTACAAATTGATGATACTTCAGAAATAGGATTTTAGCTCATTGGTGGTTTGCAGGAACCCATCGATGGTGTCTCAACACCAACGACTGTCGACATGAACCCATGTTGTTTTAATCTTAGCCATTCGTCATTCTTTTAATCTCTAATCTCTTCCATGTTTAGTATATCTTTTTTCTGACATATCATAGGCTATATATTATTGATAGAGATAGAGAGAAGAGAGAGTTCTAGCGTGTGTTTGGCAAAATGTCAAAAACTAGGCCAAGATCAGTCTTAGTCTAGTTTTATTCTAAACTGGTTTTATTATGGATCAGGGGGGCTGGTCCAATCTAAAACTAGTTTAAGATCCTTTTTTAGCTTACAAAAGCTAGGCCAACATTGATCTAATTTTTTTGCTAATTAAAAAAGCACCTGAAACTGGGCCAGATTCAGTTCTTGCCCAATTTTGGAGATTTGCTAACCAGTTCCTAGCATGGTTTTGATTTGAGAAAAATTATATTGAAGGTTTTGACCCCTAGAGCTTCGATAAACCCTTTCTCATTGTGTGCAACATCTCTAGATCATTTCTGTGAGGAGAATTTCCTTTTGATTTGTCATCTACACTGTTCTTTATCAGGCTACAATTAGATTCATTGAAGGATAGTTTTTAATCAAAAGGTATGTAATATATTTCATATTTTCTGTGGTTAATTGTGTTTGATTGTTGTGTTTTAAACTTATTTTTACAGTATACCCAAACCAGTATTAATTGAGGGTTAGGACTAGATAGGGTTATTTCTTTACTCATTGTAGAAAGTTAGGGTTGATGAATGGATTCGGGTATATTTCAGGGTGTTCTTTGTAAGCCTACTGAATCGAGCTGTTATTTAAGAGAACTCTTGGCATAGTGAGGAATCCCTTTTGTAAGAAGAAGAATAGATGTATGATTATTATCCAAACCACTATAAAATTTTATATGTCCTTAGGTGGTTATTATTCGCTTTTATTTTATCTATTCTGATGCATATTTTTTGTTTTTAGTAAAAATGGTCATAACCCTATTCATCCCCCTCTAGGCTTTCATATCAGAACCAATAAGTAGTATAAGAACCTTGTTACCCATTTTTAGGATTCATAACCTGGGGTAGAGATATTTAGTTTGACCATTACAATGGCTTTTCCTAAGGAAGATGTAGTTAACCGACTACCTCTTTTTGATAGGACAAACTGCACCTACTGGAAAGCACATATGAGAGTTTTTTTAATGTTCACCAATTATGATGTTTGGAGTAGTGTCGAAAATGACTATAGTGAACCCACTACCATTATGGAAGTGGTCACCATTGTCACTCCCTAGAGACAAGTGCACTCCTCCCAACAAAGAGCTTTACTCTTTAAATACAAAAGCTATGAATGCTCTTCATTATTCTTTATCTGCTGAAGAATTTAATCATGTGTCAAATTTCTCTACTATGTAGGAAAATTTAGAAAATATTAAAAGTTATGCATGAGAGAACTTCATAGGCGAAAGAGATGAAATTATGATGCATGCAAGTAAGTATGAGAATTTTAAGAT
Organism: Asparagus officinalis; assembly: GCF_001876935.1. NCBI lineage: Eukaryota > Viridiplantae > Streptophyta > Magnoliopsida > Asparagales > Asparagaceae > Asparagus > Asparagus officinalis. The sequence continues at coordinate 52,883,881 of NC_033798.1, forward strand.
AAAAGGCCTCAAAGAGTACTTAGAATATGTTTACTCAATTCATGGATATAGTAAACAAATCAAAAGATTTGGGAAGAAATATAATAACAAGGAGCATGTGAGGAAAATTCTTCGTTCTCTTTTCAGGGATTGGGAACTAAAAGTAACAGCTATTGAATCTAGTGACACCTGCAGCTCCTAGAAAAATAGTGTCTACATTGGCCTCCAATACTAGCTTTATGATCCTTTGAAATTAGTTGATAGACCAGTATGCGACCATGAAGCCAATATTTATGATGTTGAGTCGATACTTGCCCCTATTTTGGCTCAAGTACTTACTAGTATTCACTACTTGCTTGTGACTCTTCTTAAAACAATTGCACAGGAGCCCACATGCTTCACACAAGCCTCCAAGGAACCGACATGGCATGCAACAATGCCATTCGAGTTTGATGCCCTTTTGTACAGTGGCACTAGGTCGTTAGTTCCCTAACAACCTCATTTATATATAGCAGGTTGTAAGTGGATCTTCAAACTGAAGCAATGGGTAGATGGTTTTCTTGGGTATAAAAAGGCTTGTTTTATACCCAACTTGTAGTAACATGGATCAATTTTTTTGAATCCTTAAGTATAGTTATCAAAATCGCTAGTGTACCTAAACCATTCCTGACCGGGTACCAGGATTACCTCCTGGGTATGCTGCCATGACTGTTTGGTGGAAAATTTGCAAATAAGAAAATAATGAAAGAACTGTACTTGATTTTATTCTCTCTAACTGTTTAGAAAAAGAATGATTACAATTCTCTCAGCTCTCAATTACAATTGGATTTCCGATTACAAAAGAGAAGAGAATGATCTGGATTCTCTCCTTTGTTTAATTCTGGGTTCTTCTTGGTAGCGATGAGATGCCTCTCTCGATTGTTTGCGTCGAGTTTGCTCCTCGTTGACGATCCGACCGTCTTGACTCCCTGGAACAACTGTATTGTCTGGTTGATAACTCTTGACGAGTTTCGTGATTCAGAACAAGTAACAAACTCTAATGATAGATTTGTTTGAACCGAAAATAATTCGGTTAATAAGCCAAATATCGACGGTTTAGAGTTCCTCCGTCTGTTGATTTCCCAGACTGTGTAAGGAGTCAATCCTCCTTTTTTGATTCTGGAAGATCTGATCGAAAAGATCTTCTCTAAAATCTAACCTCGCCTGAAAAATCCCCTCGACAAAAATCCGCCCCTGGTCTGATTATCTAAAATCCGATCCTTAACTCTGTTGAGTTTGTTGCTATTTATAGGGGGATTAGGGGTGTAACTGCCCCCATAATCCGCGCCTAAATGGGGGTTTAGTTACCCCATTAGTCGGGTGTAACAACCCACTAAAGCCACTCCTCAAATCGTGGGTGAAGAACAGCTTCGAAGTTGTTACGATCGCGTTTGAATGAGTCAGAACCTTGACCTGCGTTCTGGCGGTGATTGAGCTGCGTTTGGCAGTGATGGATGAGCTGCGTTGGCAACGGTTGATAAGCTGCGTTGGGCAGCGATGGTTGATAAGCTGCGTTCGAGCTGTGCTTGGCAGCGATTGGAGCTGCGTTCGAGCTGTGCTTGGCAGCGATTGGAGCTGCGTTCGAGCTGTTGATTGTTTGCAGTATTTAGATTTCTCTGTCTTTATATATGGATGACACCAAAGACCAGTAAAGAAGGTCTTATTCAGGCCATTTGTGACAATTGAGGCATCTCAATAACGCTCTATCAACTGCAGGTCATGATCTCCACTGAGTGTGTCGAATATCATTACACTGCTCATCAGCACCTCTAATGGTTGCTAATATAATATTAATTGTAGTCTTCTGGAAGTCGTCAGATTGTAACTTCCATCATCAGTGTTCGATGGAGACTCAGCTATCCATTGTGATTTTTAGACAGCCTACAGAACCCCCTCCAAAGTTTTCGAAAGTTCGCGGTTGACTGGGACGAATTTTCGGAATACTTTGGATCCCAAAACTTTGCTGATTAAATGTATTCCATCGTAGACTGAGTAGAGCATCTCAGGGTTTTAGGCAAATTTTGTCGACATCCTCCTTCTTGTTTGATTCATCAACAATGGCTTTAGACTTCAGCTTGTATGAACAGACTTTCATCCCCAGCTTAGTCAGGGAGACAGCTTCGGAAGAATCTTCTTGATCAGCTCGTCTGAGGTAAAATGATCTCGGCCGTCTGATTATTACTTCGAATATTTACCCCTCTGAAGGAGTTCTTTATGTGGTAGGCTGAGTTCGGCCATCAGAACGCACGTCTAAGTCATGCGTTCGACTGTTTGATCATGAGGGTGCGTTTGGGAATTGAAACCCCCCCCCTTCATTTGAAAACACGAGAATCACGTTTCAGGTGAGATTTTACCTAAAATCTCGTTTCGATTTGACAGCTACAGCTGTTTATAAATGGACCACTGAGGTCAAATCAAAAAGTCATTCGACTTTTGACAGCTACAGCTGTTTATAAATAGACCACTGAGGTCAAATCAAAAGGTCATTCGACTTTTCTCCTTTTTTACTCAGTTTCTTAACAGAGCTCCTGTTCATCTTCTCCAGCGCTTCAACGGAGGAAAAGATCCGTTCCTAAATACTTCGCCCATTTTCGTCTTCCACTCCACGGTTGCCATGGGACCTAAGAAGAAAATGGCGTCCAAATCGAAGATCGCCGAAGCTCAGGGTGCTTCTTCGGCTAGAACCTCTGGGGACGATCAAATCCCCGCGCCTTCGTCGCTGATTTCTTCGACTAACGGTAAGATGGAGTTTAAACTCGAGAGATAATTCTCAGTGTTTACCAATTAAACGTATGGCTAGCTCCATCGTTCCTTGTGTTTAGAATTTTGGATGCAGGTTGAGACCCTGCGTTCGGGTTTCCGAACGCATGTCCGAACCTTGCGTTCAAAGTTTTAGAGACCTTGCGTTCAATAATCCAAACGCAGGTCTAAAGTTTGCGTTCGGAACTTTAAATACGGGTTGAGATCCTGCGTTTAATGACCTGGACGCCAGTCTGAGCTTTATATTCTTGAGTGACCCTGCGTTCAAGACCCCGAACGCAGGTTTGAACCTTGTATTCTTGAGTTAGACTTCTTATGACTAATTTTTCTATTTGCAGTATGCTACTCCAAAGAGCCTCTTTCTTTCAACCACTACTTCGGTCATGCGGGAGGTGCGGAGAAGAATACAATCTTCAGCTTCGCCTTTGAATATCCAGTGTTTCAGAACACCCACAAAGAACGGTCGAAGCTCATCACTCAAGCCTTTCCTGAGACTCTCAGGTCTTTGGTTACAAATGCCAAATTCGAAACCGCAGAGCGTGAGATTTTAAAGAAGCCGTCCTTCCTATTCGGGGATTCTGTAAAAATGGACCCCAAGCGGATGTCCGAGGGGAATTACAAATGGCTGAAGGTAGTCAACAACCGTCGTCTTTTCCTTCCCAATTTGGAGCGGATGTGGCCGATCTCTTATTATCAGTGCGCTTCTATCCCGCGGTCGATGAATTGGGAACTTGTTCAAGACCAAGGCGGTGTTGCTACGGGGCACATCACTCATCGGGGTACTCATCCCGCTGGTTTCAATAATTTCATGGCTTTGAAGCCAGGTTTATTCCAAAAAGAGCACCCTGTCGGAGAGTCTGCTAAGTTAGCGGAGGTGTTTATCAGAACATTTATTTCTGTCAAAGGAGAGTTCCCTGCTCGGGATTGTTTATCAGAACATTTATTTCTGTCAAATGAGAGTTCCCTGCTCGGGATTTCAGGGCCCCTACTTGGGTTCACTCCAGTGATGCGGACTGGTGGGCCCGGATGATAAATTTCGTCTTGGAGGAACTAAAAGAACCCTTGAGAATTTTGGATTTGAGAGTTCCAATAACAGCCACTCGATACGGTATTCCTCCGAATTACAGCGGACTCTTCGCTATGCTGGAATTCTACAACCCTCACACTGGCACCTTTTTCACTCCAGTTGGTGAACTGGGCTTCGCTCTCCACGAAATGTTTGAGATTTCTGGACTGTCTTTTGGAGAATTGCCTTATGAGGAGTTTGTTCCCAGAAGCAGGGAATTAGAGATCTTGAAAAATGGTGCTCCTGAAATCTACGACACTTACTGGGAATTGATGTGCCATTTCCAGATATGTGCGCAAATTACCGGGAAAAGAGCAAGCGGCGTTAAACAAGGACAATGGGCGGAATATCTTTTTCACAATTTGTGGGACAAAGAAGCTGAGGTGACTCGCTTAACGGCCAGTACCCTTGAGGAAATCACGGAACGTATCAATGACGCAACTTCTCATTATACTTGCGAGGTTGAGGAGGATGTCTTCCCGGCGTTTACCACGTTTGAAAGCTTCCACTATCAGGCAGAAGTCCCAATCTCCGACATGGCTTTGTTTGCTGGTTTTCTAACTCTTTGGTTGAAGCGTTGTGTGGTCCCCACAAGGCCAGTGGATGCTATTACAGTAGAAGTTTTGTATCCCGCCGTTCTCTTGGCTTATGGACGACCCTTGAATCTTCTTTCAGCCATGGTGTGCTGCTTACAAAGTGGTTTGCGGGAACTATCTTCCGAATTTGTTGCTGTCAAGAAAGTGGATTCCGACGGGAAGACTATCATTCAGACCCCAACCCCTCGAGTGCCGATGCCATACATTTATTTAGTGTCTTGGTTTGTGTTGCATTGCCCACCGATAATGACGACTCCTGAATCAAGTGGCACCTCAACTCCTCTTGTTCAGCAATTAATAACCTCTGAATGGGCCGGTTGGTATCAAGTTATATTCCGTGAAATATTGAGACGGAATTATAATTACGAGATTGCTTGTAAGTTTCCCGCTTTCGAGGGCGGCGTGTATGGAGAACTTCATCAAGACATTCCGGGACCGAATTCTTTCACCATGCTTAGCAGGGGTGCCTTTTGGTGGCTCATAAACATTCGTCCGGGCTATCTTATTTTTCGACAAGGGAGAAAATGCTTTATTGAACCATATCAGCCTTATCGTTTTTCTTGGCAATTTGGCTATGATCAGCTCTATGTTGGGAACCCAAACCCTACTCTTGCATACATAGGTAATGTGTATGAAGGAGCAAGAGCTTGGTACTACTCAGTAGCTGGTTGTACCGGAGAAAAATTCCGACTACCACATAAGACGCCCAACGCTTCTCAGATTTCTGCTTACAATATGAATACATCTTGTTTGAAGGTCATCCGCAAATGGTATGCTTCGAAAAGAGAGGCTAAAAGGTTTCGTGCCCGAGGTGCCAACGAATATTTGTCATATGAAAAGTCAATTACAGAGGGCGAACAACGACAGTCACCGGAGCGAGCTCAGGAAGAGGTCAGGGTGCCGGAGACTCACGTGGTGGAACCTTCAAGAATTCTGACTCGTAGTAAGAGTGCTCTTGGAAAAAGGGCGCTGGGGCCAGTTGAGGAAGCCAAGTATGACAAAAGAGCTCGTCGAAAGTTAACGCTTGAACCCCCTACTTCTAAACTTATGACAGATGCTCAGAAAGCATGGTGTACTGAAGATGAAGAACAAGAATCGACTGCTATGGAACTCTCGCCTCAGCCTGGTCTCCCCACAGTTGGTCCTGCTTTAGGAGGTCATGATTCCTCTGCTCATTCATTGTATGAAGAAGAGCGTTGTGATGAATCTTTTGCAGGGGGTGCAGATTTTGTCCCCGAAGGCACGCTTCATGATACTGCCTCCACTACTTCTCACGTGGTAGAAGATATACCTCCTGTCCCCGAACCTATTGTGACTGCCCAGCAAGACCCAGCAACAGACAAGTCTCCTTCCACCTCTGTGTTATTGCCAATTGTAGTCGATTCACAGCTTAGCCCTACCACTGGGATCGTAGCAAAGCCTACAATCACCGAAGATGCATCAGTATTTTCTTCCGTAGGCGAGGATGAGCCCATGGATCATAGCGACGGCGATGATGATATGAATGATGAGGGTGACCAAGCTGTATTTAAATAGATTTCTCATACAGATCCTATGATACATGAAGCGAGTACTGTCACCCCTCCTTCGACGCAACAGCTTATACCACCACCAGCTCAGGTGTCAGAGCCACCTCGTTTGGAGACCTCCACAACGGCTCTTCCACCGACGACTTTACTGACAATTTCTCTAGCCTCTACCGAAGTGGTAGACGTTCCAAGGTCATCTCAAATGGGGGAACTGATGGCTTTGCAATCGAGTCCATCTCAGCTGGATATCGGCACTCCTTCACAAGCCACTACACCGAAATCGCCTGCTGGTCTTTTACTTGGCTTAGCATCTTCAGAAGTTTCTGTACCGTCGCCTATTGCTGTTTCGAGCCCCGCAGACGTACCAGATTTTGTCAAGATTTCCCTTGACTACTTGAGAGGGCTTACCAAGAAAATAATTGAGGTTGTGCTAGCCGGACGAGATACTTTTGATACCTTCAAACCCATGCTCACGAATAGTTTGAACAACCTCAAGCTTGTAGGTGACGTCGACGTCGTTCAGCGCTGCTCTGAAGCTATCTCACGTCTAGAGGGACAACTCAGATTCTTGGAGGCTTTGGGTCGCGCTGATATCCAAGCGCAGATTGCATCTACTTTTGAGGATATTCGAGCCGAAGAACTCAATAAGTATGAAGCCGCTCAACGTCATATAGCTGAGGAAGAGGTTGAGGTTGAACAACTGCAACAGCTACATGCTCAAAAACAAGTTGAGCTGACACTTTCGAATACTTCTCTGGAGAATTTGCGAGAGAAGATCGCTGCCGCTGAAGTGGAGTTGACTAGGATGAAGGCTCAATTCAAACGAGAAGAATCTATTGTCACTGAGCTCAACGTCAAAAGTGCTGCTTCCCTGGTGAATTACCGTGCCAAGGCTGGTGCTCTGGAAGAGGCTAAGAAGGAGGTAGCTGCCATGTTGTCTAGTGAGGACGAACTTCGGAAACGGGCCGAGATGCTGGTTCGGGCAGATCATGAAGAAAAACTTTCTGACATTAAGTCTCAGCTAACTTCATTTGATCTGATGAATTGATGAGTCTGTTTTCGTATCGTTCTTTTGGTAGGAACCACACTTATCTTAGGTCACCTTGTTTTCCTTTAAATAAAGGTAGTACTGCCGTTTGGCTTTTTATTGTTTCTTTTTCATATCATGTTTTGACATGGAACAATGAAATACCAATTTGATATTGTGACAACAACTATTTATTCCTCTTGTATTATGCTTTTGCCTTAAATACTGGAAGAATAATGTAAGTGCCAGGAATACAGTATTAACATGGCATACTTTGTGGTCCCGTCGCTCTATTGTTAAGAGTCGACGAGTGGAAGGTGTTGCGATTGGAGCAACTTTGGAGACCTATCGCTCTATTGACGAGAGTTGATAAGTTAGAAGTGTTGCGATTGGAGCAACTTTGGAGACCTATCGCTCTATTAACGAGAGTCGATAAGTTAGAAGTGTTGCGATTGGAGCAACTTTGGAGACCTATCGCTCTATTGACGAGAGTCGATAAGTTAGAAGTGTTGCGTTTGGAGCAACTTTGGAGACCTATCGCTCTATTGACGAGAGTCGATAAGTTAGAAGTGTTGCGTTTGGAGCAACTTTGGAGACCTATCGCTCTATTGACGAGAGTCGATAAATTAGGAGTGTTGCGATCGGAGCAACTTTGATGACCTATCGCTCTATTGACGAGAGTCGATAAGTTAGAAGTGTTGCGATTGGAGCAACTTTGGGGACCTATCGCTCTATTGACGAGAGTCGATAAGTTAGAAGTGTTGCGTTTGGAGCAACTTTGGAGACCTATCGCTCTATTGACGAGAGTCAATAAGTTAGAAGTGTTGCGATTAGAGCAACTTTGGAGACCTATCGCTCTATTGACGGGAGTCGATAAGTTAGAAGTGTTGCGATTGGAGCAACTTTGAGGACCTATCGCTCTATTGACGAGAGTCGATAAGTTAGAAGTGTTGCGATTGGAGCAACTTTGGAGACCTATCGCTCTATTGACGAGAGTCGATAAGTTAGAAGTGTTGCGATTGGAGCAACTTTGAGGACCTATCGCTCTATTGACGAGAGTCGATAAGTTAGAAGTGTTGCGATTGGAGCAACTTTGAGGACCTATCGCTCTATTGACGAGAGTCGATAAGTTAGAAGTGTTGCAATAATTGTTATCGTGTAACAGAATCTCAATTGTAGCTGTAGGGGTTCCGAGGAACAGGATCACCCCCTGCGTTTGGGGCCTTCGGATTGAATTGTGGATATTACCTCCAGATTATTGCGTTTGGCTTCCACTATACGTTTTCCAAACGCAAGGCTTTGTCTTGCGTCTTATCAGAAGCCCAAACGGCTGTAATGATGACGAAGAGATCTCCTTTAAGCGGGAGTCTTGGGACTCTGCACCGTCATAAATTATTTATAAATTGGGTTGATTAGTCATGTCAAGAGGCTTTAACGTTTAAGCTTCTTTCTTGAACTCCCAAACGAGTTTCTTCTCGTTATTTCTTCCACGATCTGATTTCGTCATCTGGCCATGGCTCCCAAGAGATCTCACGAACAGATGGCGGACATTCTTCCGCCGTCGAAGGGTGCTTCTGGGTCCGCCTCCGGACCGTCGTCGACGCCTCCGACGCCTGGACATCGAAGTGAGTATCACTGTCTTCTTCGTTTTAAGTATTCTTCGTCAATGGGTTTTCTTGACATTCCATAGACGAGTTCTGGTTGATGATGACGAATAAAATTCGTCTTTTCAACCTTGAATATGCACAGAGTTTGCATTCTTCTTGATGAAAACCGTTCATCTTCTTGACTTTGGATCCTGAAGGAATTTCTTATATCCATTGTAACGATGAAGAATCAAACTCTTGAAGTTGAACACCTGGAGAAGTTTCTGTGTTTGTTGTTAAGATTTGTTCGTCTTAGATACGAACAATCATTCATGTGTTCTTTGATCGTGAATGCGGAAGAAAACTTCCGTGTTTATTGATAAGTTGAAGGGATTAATCTCTTAATCTGGAACTCAAGCAGAAGTCCTGCGTTCATAGCTGTTGAACGCAGGTTTAACTTCCTTGCGTTCAGGCTGATCCTGACGCATGTTTAGAATTACTGCGTTTGCTTCCATCTATTTTATTAACTTTGCTTTGGCTCATATGCCAGGTGGGGCTTCTGCTGCTAAGCCTATTGTCGTGTCTGACGATGAAGGAGAAAGATCATCTCAAGAAGACGCCCCTCTTATTCCACCCATCTCTGTGATCTTCCCGCACGAGGACTTCGAGCGGGTGTGTGATGAGAAGGTTCGTCTGTTTCCCCATTCTGTTCTTTTTCTTTCCAGACGTTTAGAAAACTTGGTGAGGCACGCTTTCTGCATTGTGATGCACGGGTAGGGCTCTTTCTCTGAGTTTCGAGCGCCTATCGTGGAAGGGTTGAAAGCTCTCGCGGAAGTCAACCCCTTCGACGCTAAGCGCTTTGACGAGAAGATATATCGATACTCGGGGGCTGCTTGTTATCTAGAGGAGCTGCAGCACACAGACTTGGAGTCTAAAATCCAATGGGCCATCGGCGATGCTATGCTGAAGGAGGGGATTGCTGATAGGGTCCGGGTTCTGGACATTTCAGAGAAGAAGGCTCGTATCTGGAACTTGCAGAAGCAACGTCGTCAAGCCAAGGCCAGACTGAATGCAGGGGAGATAACTCAGGAAGAGTTCAGCCTTGAGGATGCCACTCTCGCATCAGAAGTTCAGGCTGAGAAGGAGGCTGTCGAAGTGCTAAAACAGGAGGCCTCTGCTGCTGCGGAATCAAGAGAATTAGAGAAGAGGTGCTGGCGAAGCACGAAAAATCCATATCGAATACAGAGGCTCATCTTATGAGTTTCTCTTTACTTTAAACCCCAGCAACTCTTACTTTTGATTTTGTAATAACTCTATGCTACTTCCTCAAACACTTATTATCTGCATGAAATGAACTGCTGTTTTTTTTTCTTGCATTTTTCTGTGTTTGTCTGGGATGTTGCAGTCTTGTTGTGATGTTGGAACTTCTGCAAATTATTCTTTTGTGTTCGAATGGTTTGGACGCGGGCCCATTGAGGACATCTGGCTTTGTCAAACAGGTTTGACCGCGACTTCAAGACTTGGATTATAGTCATAAGTCTGGTCTTTTAGAAAAACTTGACTTCTTCTAGTTTGTAGAGTACTTTCTGAAAGTTAGAACGATCATGTTGTGCGTTCATTGGTGCGAACTCTGTAATAACTTTTTGATACTCTCATGACAATTATGACTTTTGCCTGTGATGAATTGTGGACATCTCTTGAAATGATATGGTTTTTCTTGTGGTATGAAAACTTCTGTAAAGTTATTCTCTTGTGTCTGAATGGTTTGAACGCAGGCCCGTTGAGGACATCTGGCTTTGTCAAACAGGTTTGACCTCGACTTCAAGACTTGGATGATGGTCATAAGTCTGGTCTTTTAGAAAAACCTGATTTCTTCTAGTTTGTAGAATACCTCCTGGAGGTTGAAACGATCATGTTGCACGTTCATTGGTGTGAACGCAGTGTCAGATTCTGTAGCTGTAGGGCTTGAAACGCAGCTGTAGCCATGTTTTGAACGCAACCGGAGGACTTGCGTTCAGGTGGACTGAACGCAGGCTTTATCAAGGACGCATGGTTCATACAGGTCTGAACGCAGCTCTGAGATTTGAGCTGTGTTCAGACAAGTCTGACGCACTCCGACTTGTCACGGATCCCCTTTGTTGTTGTTTGGGGTAATTTCTGGAAGTTGAAATGACTACGCTGTGCGTTCGTTGGTGTAAACGCAGCATCAGGTTCTGCAGCTGTAGGTCTTGAAACGCAGCTGTAGACATGTTTTGAGTGTAGCCATAGGACTTGCGTTCAGGAGAGCTGAATGTAATCAAAATTGAGATCTTTTCTCGAAACAGATTATGCTGATAGCTATCTGAAAGACTTTGAAAAATTCTTTTATTAAAATGAACTTTAAATCGTCAGAGGTGTAGTGTTAACTTGACGACATACAAAGTAGAAGAACTTATTTGTTCAGACAGACATTTGATGAGCAACCCCCAGTTAAGCTCAAGAAGCTTGTAGCTTACGGGTAGTATTGCTTGAGAAATTTTCCATTAATTGGCATCATAAGTCTGTCGCCTTTCTTGTTGATGAGACGATAAGCTCCGTTGGAATAGACTGTCTCAACAACAAAGGGTCCTTCCCATTTGGGATTGAACTTCCCCTTGGTTTTGTGGGTCATTACCATGGGTCGTCGATTAGCCAGAACCAAATCGCCTTTCTTGAAAATCCGTTCCTTAACCTTTTTGTTGTAGGCTTTAGAAATACGGGCTTGATATAGTTCGATCTGTTGTTGAGCCTGAAGTCGTTTGTCGTCTAAGGCTTCAAGCTCTTGCAGACGTCGCTCGTGTTTCTCTTCATCTGTCAATCCGGTTGCGATAGCGACTCTTAATGAAGGAATTTGGATTTCTAATGGCAGTACGGCCTCACAGCCGTATACCAAAGAAAACGGCGTAGCTCTTGTAGGGGTCCTTACTGTTGTGCGGTAGGCCCACAAACATTCACCGAGTCTTTCGTCCCAATCTCGTCGGCTCTTAGAAACGAACTTTTTGAGGAGCTTCACGATAGTTTTGTTAAAAGCCTCTGCAAGGCCGTTTGCCGGCGGATAATATGCCGTGGATGCGACACTTTGGATGCGAAATTTATCACAGAATCTCTGAAATCCAAAGCTAACGAATTGTGTCCCGTTGTCGTGAACTATTCGTCTCGGGACTCCAAAGCGATATACGACATGATGTTTAATGAACTTGATCACGTTCTTTGTCTTGACTTCTTTTAGCGGGATTGCCTCTGCCCACTTAGAGAAATAATCGGTTACAGCCAAAATGAACCGGTGCCCTTTAGAAGTTGGAGGAGAGATTGGTCCCACAATATCCATGCCCCACATTTCAAATGGCCAAGTTACAGATGTAGGATGTAGTTTACCCGGCGCTTGATGGATAAAATCGCCATGAATTTGGCATTCGTGGCAATGTCTGGCGTAGTCCACCGCATCTGCGAACATCTTCGGCCAATAATAACAAATTCGCCGAAGACGATCGCCTAACTTAGCTCCAGGCTGATGAGCTCCGCACATTCCGTCATGAGCTTCCTTAAGAGCTTCTTTTGCCTCCTTCCGGGAGAGACATCGAAGCAAAATTCCATCATGTGATCTACGATACAGGGTTTGAGAAACTGCATCGTAATAGAATTGGAGGGCCTTCCGTTTGATAGCAGCCGCTTCCTTAGGGTCATCGGGCAAAATTCCGTATATAGCATAATCGATGTATGGGAATCGCCAATCTCTAGCTTCTAATTCCATCGAGGTTGTGCAGACTTCTCCTATCGATGTCTCATCTGAGCTTTCCTCTGTAGAAATCTTGAAATAGTATAGCTCGCGTCCTGCGACTGAGATAGTAGTCTCAGCCCCTGGGGGTAATGCTAATGAGGTTGCCAAAGAGGCTAATGCATCTGCATAAGCATTCTGAGCTCGCGGGATGTACTCAATAAAGAAACCCTCGAACTTCTTAGCTTGCTCTAGCACTGCGAAGTAGTACGGGATCAAATCTTCATGGCGTACTTCGTATTCTCCCCGGATTTGATTAACGATGAGCTGGGAGTCACTGTAAGCTTCAAGGCGCTGAACATTAAGTTCTTCCGCAAATTGCATTCCTAACAATAGGGCATTATATTCAGCTACATTGTTGGTGCAGGGTTTGATTAGGGAAAATCCTCTTGGTATTATGTGACCATTCGGGGAGACGAGTACCACCCCCACCCCTGCAGTGATTGCTCCATGAGGATTCGCTCTGGATGCCCCGTCGAAGAACAACTTCCACACCTGCGTGGTTTCTTGAGTAACGCAAGTTTCAGCAACTTCATCAGGCAATTCTTCATACAACTTAGATATTCCCGACACTGGATGGTCGGCTAAGAAGTCTGCCAATGCTTGACCCTTGACTGCCTTTTGCGGCATGAATTGCATATCATATTGTGACAAGAGGATAGCCCATTTTGCAAGCCGGCAATTTAGGGACGATGGTTTGGTCATCAGAACTCTTAAGGGATTCACTTTAGAAATGACATGAATTGTTTGCCCAACTAGGTAATGTCGCATCTTTTAAGTCTGCTAATGCTTGACCCTTGACTGCCTTTTGCGGCATGAATTGCATATCATATTGTGACAAGAGGATAGCCCATTTTGCAAGCCGGCAATTTAGGGACGATGGTTTGGTCATCAGAACTCTTAAGGGATTCACCTTAGAAATGACATGAATTGTTTGCCCAACTAGGTAATGTCGCATCTTTTGAACCGCGAATACCAAAGCAAGACATTCTTTTTCAACTGGATTGTATCGGTGCTCGGCTCCCATCATAGTCCTGCTTAGGTAATAGATGGCTTGCTCTTGACCCTGATCATTATTTTGGGCCAACAAAGCTCCGAGAGAATGTTCCATGGCCCTTACGTACAACAGGAATGGCTTTCCTGATATTGGGGCTACAAGAACCGGCGGTTGAGTAAGATACTCCTTAATCTCCTCGAATGCTCTTTGACATTCCGCATCCCAAACAAAGGATATTCCTTTCTTCATAAGCTTAGAGAAAGGTTGGCAGCGCCCTGACAGATTTGATATAAATCTTCGAATGTAGGCCAATCTGCCTTGCAAACCTCTGAGCTCTTTGAGATTCTTCGGAGGTGGCATGTCTTGGATGGCACACACTTTTTCTGGGTCAAGAGAGATTCCCTTGGAGGTAACGATAAATCCCAGGAATTTTCCACTTGAAACTCCGAGGAATGATTTTGTTGGATTCATCTTCAGCTGATGTGCTCGCATGATTTCGAACATTGTCTTCAGATCTGCAAGATGATCGTCTTTGCATTGGCTCTTTACCGCTATGTCATCAACGTAGCACTCAATCTTTTTTCGTAAGTGTTCGTGAAAGATCGTGTTCATTGCACGTTGATAAGTCGCACCTGCATTTTTCAATCCGAAGGGCATCACTGTATAGCAATACACCCCCAGTGGTGTTCTAAAAGCAGTGTGTTTTTCGTCGTCCGGGTGCATCTTTATCTGATTGTACCCAGAGAATCCATCCATGAAAGACATCCTTTCATACCCGCAAGTGTTGTCAATCATAACATCCGTGATGGGGAGTGGGAATTCGTCTTTCGGACAGGCGGCATTGAGGTCGCGGAAATCAATGCATATCCGGACCTTACCGTTCTTCTTGGGAACTGGAACAATGTTGGCCACCCAGTCAGGGTGTTGTTCTTCCCTAACAAAACCTGAGTCTATAAGCTTTTTAACTTCTGACTCAATTGATTCCATGATCTCTGGACGAAACCTGCGTTGTTGTTGTTTAACGGGTTTTACATCCGGATCGATGTTGAGACGGTGCATGGCCACCTTCGGGTCAAGACCAGGCATATCTTCATAATTCCAAGCGAAGACATCTATATATTCTCGGATGAGAGATATAAGGTCTTCCTTCTCGGATGATGATAGGTCTTCAGCTATAAAGATAGGCTTGGGATCAGATTCATCTCCCATGTTGACCTGGATCACTTTATCTTCAGTGGGTGATTCGCGTTGTTCGAATCGCATATCCCACAAGATGTTAAGACGTTTGATCCAAGGATCGTTGGTCGACTCAATTAACTCTTCGTCACCCCCTGCATCTTCATCGGGGTGACTAGTTGAAGCCATGTTCACAGTCAAACTCTTAAAGAAGGGTCCGACGCTGACGTCAGATTCCCAAGAAGAAGTTCCGGATGAGTGATCCTGACGCAGATAATTACTGATTTCATTTTCTGAGGCAGGAGGAGTTGTGACATAACCTAAACCACTTCTGGTTTTGTGGTAATAATCCTGAGGTTTTCCTTCAGGGGCTAGAGACATTCGGACTGGGGTTCGTCTGCCTTTCCCGAAGTTCAGACCCTGTTTTTCATTAAAATTATACCCCATTCGTTTCATCAATTGGATGGAATTGGGTTCGTGATAATGAAACTGAGGAACTCCGTCATCTTCCTCTGAACTTCCTCGCTTAAGTTGTTCGGGTTTGACTCTACCGAACTGGATCGGCTTCTGCCCTTTCCTTTTGGACGGGACTTTGTAGAAAGCCTTTTGTGCGTCTTCCACCTCTTCATCGGAAGCGAAGGATGACTTGATTGGGAGTGTTAGACATGCCTCTGTACATAATGCGTGCCATGAGTGGGTACCTGCATCATGATCATTTACTATTTGTCCAACTTTAATGGGTTCATCAGACAAGTACGCCAAAATAAAATCTTCATTAATGCACCACTCGCCCTCACTCGGTACATTGTTATTGTTCTTGACTGACCCAATTACATCAAAGTTTAACTCCCACGGACAATTCCCTTCTAGATCTGGTTCGACATCTGCCTCATTACCGCTATCCACGTCTTCTTCTTGTGATTCTGAGTAGAAAACGGAATCAGTATGAAAGTTCTCCACTCCTCGGAAAGGGTATTTTTCTGCAATCAGGGTTCGAACTTCCCCTTCATCATTAGCATATTTCATGACCTGATGTAGGGTAGACGGGACAATGCGGTTTGCATGTATCCATGGTCGTCCTAGCAATAGATTGTAGGAAGTGTCCGCGTCTATGATGTAGCATGTCACCTCGGACTTGAGGTCTCCAATTTGGCATCTGAGTTTGATCTTCCCTAGGGGTCGAGTGCTGTTTGCATTGAACCCGAAGATGGTGGTCTGGGTAGTGTGCAATCTGTGCATAGGAATCCCTAAGACCTGCATGACCCTATAGGGCATGATGCTGAGTGCGGAGCCCGGGTCGACCTGGACACGACTGATTTCGGAAGATCCGATATACCCCGTATAGTACAAAGGCCTGTCGTGTTCATGTTTAACCTGCATGTCTTCTTGAGTAAACGATATACAGGGTAAACTTCTTGCAGTTTGCAGACATTGCCGACAAGTCTGATCTTCATAAGTTTCAGGAATTGGGGTGACTTGGGTGATGAAGCTCTCGGTGTTCTTTAAGGCTTCGATCAGGGCTTCTTTGGTAGTTTTGGACAACCTCAGGAGCTCATATAGAGTGATTCTGGCCGGTATGTTAGCCAACTGTGCCATGACATTGAATTGGAAGGGAGTGCTCGACTCCCCATGTTCCGGGTGGAGATTTCTGTTGAAACGGAGTTCTTTTTGTTTCCCTTTATCAGCCGGCTTTTTCGGGACAGAACCCCCAGCGTCTTGGGGCTGTTCCTCAACTTCTTGAACATTCTGGCCGTAGTCTTTCAAGTAAGTCTTTCCAGACCGAGTACCAGGGTTATCCCCCGGGTATGCTGCCAGGACAATCCTCTCCTCTTCTGAATCTGTAAGGGTTTTGAGGTGGTCATCATTCTCAGTAACGGAGGGGCTAATCATGTTAGAAGACTTAGCCTTGCCTCCTTTCTTCTTGGACGAGGTATTCGTCCACTGTTGGTCACCCACTAGATCAGGATGGACCCACATGATTTCTCCTTGGGAGGTTGTGAAGGGTACCAACCCCCTGTCCTTCTGATTGTGTAAGTCGGTGTTTTTCAGGTGCATCTCCCCTTTACGGACTGGGATGACACCGTCTGCAGCAGCTACAGGAGGAAAATCACCGAATTGGACCGCAATCAAGTTAGTAGATACAGTCTTCTGCTCCGGCTTCAGAGTAAGCACATTAGCATTCACCAAGTTTTGCAAAATGTCCTTGAACACATAGCATTTTCTGGTAGGATGTCCCAAGAACCTGTGATAGCGACAGTAATTGGGGTCATCTATCTTCCCTGCTTCATCTGGTTTTCTGATTTCAGGAAGCTGCAATTTATTGTTCTTCCGAAGTAGTTGGAACAGAGTGTCCACATGCTCTTCTTTGAACGAATACTGCTTGGGTGCTCTTTGCTGATTGGGCGTCTTGCCTTGCTTAGTAGGCGGCGGTACTTGCGTATAGTCAGCTGCTAATGTCTCCTTTCCCTTAGACCGCTGGGCATTGTTCTGATTGCGTTGTTGCTGCGGTTTGGGTTGTGGCTCTTCTTCAGCTTTGACCCGAGCGACAATCTCTTCAGCTTGTTCTCCTTGTGAAACTAGTTGTCTCCAAGAGCGACATTCTGCTACTCCCATCTGGGCGAGGAGCTGAGTCTGCAGGTTGTGCCTGCAAGTTTCAACTAGAGTTGATTGGGTCATACCTGATGGGCATCGCAATGCCATGCTACGGAACCTTTCCACATAGGCTTTAATAGATTCTCCCTTCTTTTGCTTTGTGGCGAGAAGAGTAGGAACCGAAACCTCTGTGTCATCTTCGAAGAATCTGGCCAAGAAAAGCCTTTCCAGATCTACCCATTTCTGGATTGATCCAGCAGGCAGTTTCATAAACCATTCAAAGGCCACCCCTTTAAGAGTGCCGATGAACAAGCGCGTCAGAATGGCATCATTGGCTACCACATCTCCTGTCTGAGACTTGAAGTAGTAGATATGCTGATTTGGTGATCCTGTACCGTCGAAAGGTTGTAGCGTTGGAGCCTTAAACTTCGGTGGGTAGGGAGCCGTATCCCATTCTGCAGGGTAGGGTCGTATCACTCCTTCCTCGCGAAGCTCGCTCCTGTTGGCCATTGCGTTAAGGCGGGCTTCTAGCTCGTCTACTTTGGTTGACTGAGGATACAGTTCTTTTTCCATCTCCTTCTCATTGTCAGAAGAAGAATCTAAGTTGTGAGTCTCACGATCTGAGTGTTCGTGCACCTTCTGCTTTCCTTTTGACGTAGTCCTCCGGGAAGACTCGGGTTTTTGCCCTTTTTCAGCGAGAAATTGGACGAACATATCCTTCAATTGGAGAAGTGTCTCCTGTTGTGCCTGGAGCATGGTATGATGTTCATCCACTCTTTTAGCTATGTCCTCGGGATTCGTCGTCATGTAAACAGAAACTTTTTGTGCTCCAACAGAGCTTGAAGATTGAGATTCAGCTATTGCCGAATGTTCATCACTTGTCGTAATCCCTTGGGCTAACCTTTGGTAATTAACCGGGCGGATAGCTCCAGTCCGTGACCGGGTATGTCGATATACCCCTTCGAACTCGTCGCAAATTTCTCGAACGGTCGGGGAATGGCTTCTTTCTGATTCATCGGAACTGGGACACGGGGCTTTTCCTCTACTGGTCATGTTGATGGTAACCTGAGGGTATTCAGCTTCAGAAACTTTCTTCTTTTGACGTCGTCGTTTGGTAGGTCTTGCGACGTCAGTCAATCTGTCGAATACAGATCTGCGAGGTTCAGGAATACAACAGTGACATTCGGAAAGGACTGTTGAAATAAGCCGTTCGCAATGACATGGATGGGCTGCTCGTTGCGTTGGCTTTTCTCTGGAAAGCAACTCTCGCAAATCTGAGACCCGAGGACAGTTCTTCATCGGGGATGAAACTCCCTGTTCTTGAGTGGGTGAAATTGGTTCTTGTTGAACCTGACGGACCCTATTGCATTCGGGCGTCGAAGCGTGAGGGTCGCGTTTTGATTTATAAACACTAGGCCTTGGCCTGCGTTTAGTTGAAGGAACAGACCCTTTAGGGTCTTGTTTTGTTTGGACGCACTCTTGAGGTGCTTGTTTTCCCTTAACAGGGCTGTGCTTTGATTGGACAACGCACCACTGAGGGTCGCGTTTAAGTTGAATCACCCGAGGTTTGTAATTGGATTCATTACCTCGAAGTGTGCGTTCTGGAGTATGGACGCAATGCTTGTGCAGATCTTCGGAGACGCAATCCTTGCGTTGGACTCGGGATTGATTTTCTCGGAGGTGTGCTCGTCGGATGGACCTTCTTCGTCGTCGAGCAGCGTTTTTCTTGGCTTGTTTCAAAGCCTTAGTATCAGCAACACCGGCGTTGATTGTGCCTATCTCTGTCATAGGCCTTTTACAACCAAGTACACGCTGTGTCGACATAGGCGTGTGATCTTCGGTTTGCAGAGCGAGCTTGAGGCTTGGTGAACGTCGGATTGCACCACCACTTCTTTGTCAGAGAAGCTAGTCCCCAGCGGAGTCGCCATCTTTTGTTTGTGGGAAATTTTGTAATAAAAAGAATATAAGGAAAGAATTGCGTTTGATTTTATTCTCTCTAACTGTTTAGAAAAAGAATGATTACAATTCTCTCAGCTCTCAATTACAATTGGATTTCCGATTACAAAAGAGAAGAGAATGATCTGGATTCTTTCCTTTGTTTAATTCTGGGTTCTTCTTGGTAGCGATGAGATGCCTCCCTCGATTGTTTGCGTCGAGTTTGCTCCTCGTTGACGATCCGACCGTCTTGACTCCCTGGAACAACCTCGTTGACGATCCGAATATCTATACTCACTGGAACAACTGTCTTGGCCGGTTGATAACTCTTGACGAGTTTAGTGATTCAGAACAAGTAACAAACTCTAATGATAGAGTTGTTTGAACCGAAAATAATTCGGTTAATAAGCCAAATATCGACGGTTTAGAGTTCCTCCGTCTGTTGATTTCCCAGACTGTGTAAGGAGTCAATCCTCCTTTTTTGATTCTGGAAGATCTGATCGAAAAGATCTTCTCTAAAATCCAAAAAGAGATCTCTTACTCTGTTGAGTTTGTTGCTATTTATAGGGGGATTAGGGGTGTAACTGCCCCCATAATCCGCGCCTAAATGGGGGTTTAGTTACCCCATTAGTCGGGTGTAACAACCCACTAAAGCCACTCTTCAAATCGTGGGTGAAGAACAGCTTCGAAGTTGTTACGATCGCGTTTGAATGAGTCAGAACCTTGACCTGCGTTCTGGCGGTGATTGAGTTGCGTTTGGCAGTGACTGGCGGGCTGCGTTGGGCAGTGATGGATGAGCTGCGTCGGTAGCGGTTGATAAGCTGCGTTGGGCAGCGATTGATATGCTGCGTTGGGCAGCGATGGAGCTGCGTTCGAGCTGTGCTTGGCAGCGATTGGAGCTGCGTCCGAGCTGTGCTTAGCAGCGATTGGAGTTGCGTTCGAGCTGTGCTTGGCAGCGATTGGAGCTGCGTTCGAGCTGTGCTTGGCAGCGATTGGAGCTGCGTTCGAGCTGTGCTTGGCAGCGATTGGAGCTGCGTTCGAGCTGTGCTTGGCAGCGATTGGAGCTGCGTTCGAGCTGTGCTTGGCAGCGATTGGAGCTGCGTTCGAGCTGTGCTTGGCAGCGATTGGAGCTGCGTTCGAGCTGTGCTTGGCAGCGATTGGAGCTGCGTTCGAGCTGTGCTTGGCAGCGATTGGAGCTGCGTTCGAGCTGTTGATTGTTGTAGTATTTAGATTTCTCTGTCTTTATATATGGATGACACCAAAGACCAGTAAAGAAGGTCTTATTCAGGCCATTTGTGACAATTGAGGCATCTCAATAACGCTCTATCAACTGCAGGTCATGATCTCCACTGAGTGTGTCGAATATCATTACACTGCTCATCAGCACCTCTAATGGTTGCTAATATAATATTAGTCATGTTGTTGTCGCAGCCATCAAGATCAATCATCTCACATAAGAAGCTGCATTCGTGTTTATAGCTGTTGAAGCGGCGTAGGTGATTGAATCGGTGTAGTGTCTTGATGATGGTACGCGGGGAGGACTTCCACGTCTTGGTTTGAAGAGATCGTCGATTTGTAATCCTTTCTGTCAGAGTATTGCTAAAGACTGTCGTTTTGTAATCTTTGCTTTAACTCTTTGACATGTGAAAATCTTCGAATTGTAGCCTTCTGGAAGTCGTCAGATTGTAACTTCCATCATCAGTGTTCGATGGAGACTCAGCTATCCATTGTGATTTTTAGACAGCCTACAATGACGATTCTCTCTTCTTGTGAGTTGGTGAGAGGTTTGAGATGGTCATCATTTTCATTTATGGAGGGGCTAATCATGTTGGATGATTTAGCATTGCCTCCTTTCTTCTTGCACGAGGCGTTCGTCCACTGTTGGTCTTCAACCAGATCAGGATGGACCCACATGATTTCCCCTTTTGGGATAGTGAGGGGTACTAACCCCCTGTCCTTCTGACTGTGTAAGTCAGTATTCTTCAGATGCATCTCTCCTTTATGGATGTGGATAACGCCATCTGCAGCTGCTATTGGAGGAAAATCACCGAACTAGATCGCTATCAAATTAGTGGATATAGTCTTCTGCTCGGGCTTCAGTGTGAACACGTTAGCATTCACCAGATTTTGTAAAATGTCTTTGAAGACATAACATTTTCTGGTAGGATGTCCTAAGAACCTATGATAACTACAGTAATTGGGGTCATCCACCTTTCCTGCTTCAACTGGCTTTCTAATCTCAGGGAGCTGCAATTTGTTGTTCTTCTGAAGTAGTTGGAACAGGGTGTCCACATGCTCTTCTTTGAACGAGTATTGCTTAGGTGCTCTCAGTTGGCTCGGAACTTTGTCCTGCTTAGCTGGTGAAGCTCGTGTATTGGTGTCGGCAGCCAAAGTCTCTTTTCCTTTGGAGCACTGATGATACGAGTTGCCGTGCGAGCACCTTTGATCGCGGAATTATTAAAGGTGGGTAGAGAAGTGGATGACAGAAACACAAGCACAATTCAGTATATGACGAAGGAAAATACTTTCTCTAGATTATGAGTATGAAAAGATTATAATACCTCTCTCACAATCTCACTAGAATCGAGAACAAACTCTTAATTCTCACTAAACTCTAATACAATGATTAGAATCTCTCTTAATTACCTCTTTGAATCTATCTGATTGTTTAGAAACCCTAAAACAATCCTTTATATAGGTGTACAAACATAGATGACAATTTGGTAAATAACCAGACCCCAAACCAATAGGAATTCGTGTGAACAGAAACCCAAACAAACCAGGAAACCATCGATGAGTTGACTCATGACTGAGATGAGTCGACTCATCAGAAACTAGACAAAACTCAAAAACCAGCGATGAGTCGACTCATGACAGTCATGAGTCGACTCAACCTGATGAGTCGACTCATGACTGTTATGAGTCGACTCACAGGCTGAAAACTGGATACTTCGATTCTTCTGCTCGTCATCTTGTTCCACGCTTCCTCCTGTGTTCCCTTGTATTATTTGACACCTCTATTCTCATGCTATCATGAGAATCATCTATCCTAAAGCTCCCATGAGGATCGCTAAGTTCCGAAGAGAAGATACACCCATATCATGGGTCCCCACTTTAGGAACTTGAAGTCCCGTTCAAGTTAGAACTTTTGCTGAGGAAACTTTCGAGCTCCTCCATCTTTTCTGCACCCTAGCCTTGCTAGGAATTCGGTTTCGACGTCCGATCGGAAACAACTCATTCGTCCCGCGTCTCGTCATAGTCATCGTTCGCTCTAAGTTGCAATCCTTTGTCGATGGCTTTTTTGGAAGTCTAATGCACAGCGAGACAAACTTCTTGTTTGCATTCACTAGTCTCTTCGCTCGTGTCACCATCCCCAAGCTTATCTCCTTCGGAAGAGATGCCGAATGAAATATAAACTTTACAACATCCTTAGTGAAGGTATACTTCTGAGCCCGCCTCTCATAGATCGCATATGTATCCCATAAGTACGGATTGCCCAGTATAATTTAACAAACATCCAATGGAATGACGTCGCACGTGACCTCGTTAATATACGACTCGTGGAGCGCAAATCTGACAGTGCATTGATCAACTACACTTAGTTTCTCCTCCTTCTGAATCCACCCTAATGGATAGGGCTTCGGATGCTTGACCGTCTTCAGACCCAGCTTCTGCACCAATGCCTCGGATATCAAATTCATCTCACTGCCCGAATCAACAATGGCATCAACCAAACTGGTCTTCACTTGCAACTTAAGAACAAAGAGTTGCTCTCTCGGGTCGTCGTCCTCTTTCGTGGTCTGATTCTTCGTCATAAGGTTGAGACTGTTGTTGGGCTCTGTTATCCCCGGGACTTCTTTCGGACCTTGAGCTATCATGTATGCCTTTTTCTCCTCCTTCTTCTTTAACCCTCTTGGCTTGAGATGATGATACTTCTCCCAGCACCGATCAGCTGTATGCCCTGTCTTCTCGTAGTGACTATAAATCAGCCCTGCTTTCCCTAGATCACCCTTCTACTTCTCCTCCTTAGATTGAGAACCACTAGACTCGCCTTCCATCTGTTTGGAGTCTCCCTTAGCCTCGTTGCCCTTCTTTTGCTTACCCTCGAGGGCAATAGCCTTCACGCTCGCCTCTGCAATTGATTCCACCATGAATAGCTTCATCTCCTTTCGGATGTAATCGTTCAATCCCACCATATAATTCATAAACACGGAATATTCCTCTGTCGCAATGTTGAGGACCATCACCTGCTGCTGGAACTTCATAGTGTATTCTTAAACGGTTTGATTTACCCTTTGGCGCAAGCTGTACCACTTGTACCAACGTTCTTCAAGGATTCCCACCGGGTAGAACTGCTTTCTCAGTAACTCCTTAAACTTGTTCCACGACACCGCCTTCTTCTCCTGCTTGCAGTAGGATTTCCACCACGTCAACGCGTGCCCTGAAAGCTTCAAAGTCGCGAACACAGTCTTCTCTTTTGATGAATAGCCATAAAGAGTAAAATACGTCTCCATCCGCTCGATCTGGTCATCAAGCTTCTCGACGTCAACACTATCATCATAAATAAGAATCTCCACCTTGAAGTCAATCTTCAGGTTCTGATAAGAATTCTTACCCCCTTGATGCAATGCAGTCTTAACGGTCTCCTCCTCCTCGTTGGAATCTGAATCTACTCTCTCCACATCGGACTCAACAATTTTTTTAGAAGAAGATTCACCTTGTTTGCCACCTCCATGGATAAGACTGACGAGTTGTGTGAGAGTCGAACCTATCATCTCGATCTACTTCTCCAATACATCAATCCTCGCTGAATTGTCTCCTTTAGCCATCTTCTTCGTCCTTAAGACCTGGACTCCTTCCAATGAAATAAGAATCTCGCCAAGGTTCTTGTATTGCAATCGAGTAAGGACCATACACAGGACGCCCCTTCACCGGATCTGATGCTCTAATACCAACTTGATACGAGTTGCCATGCGAGCACCTTTAATCGCGGAATTATCAAAGGTGGGTAGAGAAGAGGATGACAGAAACACAAGCACAATTCAGTATATGGAAAAGGAAAATACCTTCTCTAGATTATGAGTATGAAAAGATTACAATCCCTCTCTCACAATCTCACTAGAATCGAGAACAAACTCTCAATTCTCACTAAACCCTAATACAATGATTAGAATCTCTCTTAATTACCTCTCTGAATATATCTGATTGTTTAGAAACCCTAAAACAATCCTTTATATAGGTATACAAACGTGGATGGCAATTTGGTAAATAACCAGACCCAAAACCAATATGAATTCGTGTGAACAGAAACCCAAACAAACCAGGAAACCATCGATGAGTCGACTCGTCAGAAACTGGACAAAACTTTAAAACCAGTGATGAGTCGACTCATGACAGTCATGAGTCGACTCAACCTGATGAGTTGACTCATGACTGTTATGAGTCGACTCACAGGCTAAAAACTGGATACTTCATTCTTCTGCTCGTCGTCTTGTTCCACGCTTCTTCCTACATTCTCTTGTACTGTTTGATACCTCTATTCTCATACTATCATGAGAATCATCTATCCTCAAGCTCCCATGAGGATCGCTAAGTTCCGAAGAGAAGATACACCCGTATCAGCTGAGCATTATGCTGGTTGCATTGTTGATGTGGCTTAGGTTGCGGAATTTCTTCAGCCTTGACTCGAGCAACAATTTCTTCGACTTGCTCTCCTTGTGAAACCAATTATCTCCAGGAGCGATATTCTGCTATCCCCATCTGAGCAAGGAGCTAGATCTGCAAGTTGTGCCTGCAAGTTTCAACTAAAGTTGATTGAGTCATACCTGACTGGCATCACAATGCCATGTTGCGGAATCTTTCCACATAAGTCTTGATGGACTCTCCTTTCCTCTGCTTGGTGGTGAGAAGAGTCGGGACCGAAACTTCTGTGTAATCATCGAAGAATCTGGCACTGAAGAGCCTTTCTAGACCTACCCATTTTTGAATAGATCCAGCAGGCAGTTTCATAAACCACTCGAAGGCAACTCCTTTAAGAGTGCCGATGAATAACCGGGTTAGGATAGCATCATTTGCCACTACATCTCCAGTCTGTTATTTGAAGTAGTAGATGTGCTGATTTGGCGATCTTGTGCCATCAAATGGTTGCAGAGTTGGGGCCTTGAATTTTGGCGGATAGGGAGTTGTATCCCATTCGGTAGGATAAGGCCATATTACTCCTTCTTTGTGAAGCTCACTTCTATTGGCGATTGCATTTAGGCGGGCTTCTAGCTCATCCACTTTAGCTGACTGAGGATTCGGTTCTCTTTTCATCTCCCTCTCGTTATCAGAAGAAGATTCCAGGTTGTGAGTTTCATGTTCCGAATTCTCATGCGCCTTTTGTTTTCCCTTTAAAATTGTTCTCCGAGAAGATTCAGGTCTTTGGCCTTTTTCGGCAAGGAACTGAGCCAACATATCCTTCATTTGGAGAAGTGTCTCCTGTTGTACCTGAAGCATGACGTGATGTTCGTCAACTCTCTTGGCTAAGTCTTCGGGGCCTCCAAACATGTAAACGGAAGCTTCTCGTGCCCTGACGGAGCTTGAAGATTGAGATTCAATAATTACTGAATGTTTATCATCGGAAATGACGGCCTCTTGTCAAATCTCATTGTCGAGCCACTGCCAGTCGTCCCCGCGCTGCACCGTCAACGTCAATTCGTTTGATGTACCAAGGCAAGATTTCACTTCCCTTGACTTGTATTTTCATTATTTATATCTATTATTAATTAATTGCATAGAATAGACTGCGATATGTTATAACCTGCATGGGATTATTGACGAACGATACTATACGATAATGATTACTGTTGTAGTGATATTCGTGAAGAGGAGCATGATATGTATTTTGAGCTGTATGTGATGAAAGGAAACTTTGACAATTAGGTTATAATTATTTTGAATCATTATAATAATAAATAAGTTAAAAGAGTTATTCTGGAAAAAGGATTATTTTGAATTATTAAGAAATAATTTTTAAAAGAATTAATTTTGGTATCAGAATTATTTTTAGATGATTATGCTAATTTAAAAATTTTATTTTGAGAACAGAATCATTTTAGATAATTATAATAATTTAAAAGAAATTATCTTAAAAAAGAATCATTTTAGAATAATTATGAATAAATTAAAGGAATTTATTTTGAAAAGGGAATTATTTTAGAATAATTATAATTAGAAAAGAAATTATTTTGTAAGAGGGAATATTAAAAGGAATATGTAAAGAATGTTTTTAGAATTATTTAAAAGGAGTTATTTTGGAAAATGGAATTATTTTTGGATAATTATATTAGAATTATTTAAAAGGAGTTATTTTGGAAAATGGAATTATTTTTGGATAATTATAACAAGAAATAAAGAATTTATTTTATTTTGGAAAATGGAATTATTTTTGGATAATTATAACAAGAAATAAAGAATTTATTTTGGATAAAGAAAACTTTTTGAAGTAAATAAATTTATTATTTTAAAAGATTATTTTTGAAAACATCGTGATTTGTGATTCACATTTTAATTATGTGTTATGTGGTGATATCGTTGCACATGATTGGTTGTATTTATTGTTTCCTGTTGTGTTTGAGAACCCCTAGTAGTTCATCACTTAGTGGCTTCATATGTCATGAATGGACTTAGTGACATGTGTGTGTGCGTTGACTGAGTTTAGGTGGTGAACCCAAGTTTTAATGAGGATTATGGTTAATTTAGAAAAACGAGAAGAGTTGGGATGGAGAAGTCCATGTTCATGTGATCGGATATAGCAGTTGATGTATCTTCCAGGCTCGCCCCATGATCCAGTGTAGCTTAGGGTTAGTTTGTTGGGTCAAAGTGAAGCTAGTGTAGTCACTTTGGTCCGTGAATTAGATATTCACCGAAGTTAAAATCGGATTGCATACAGCCCTCTGACCGATCCAGTGTAGCAGGTATTAGGTTCACATAGAGGACTTGGAAACATTCAGTTATCTAGTAGTATGAATGTCGACTCTATGTGAGATGTGGACCAGTGAGTTTTTAAGATGGCTAGTTACATGACATTGTTATATAAGGTAATTATGAATTCTTGTGTGACGTAGGCCAGTTTAGTTTCTTTTCATACATAGATCGGGGTTAATATTTAATTATCTACAATTTGAGACATATGGTATATACATGAGGGTTTCCTTGTTTGGATTATTTTGCTCGACGTACTACGTCTCTTGTTATAGATTTTTAAGTATTAATTCCATCTAGTTGTATGACATTGTTACTTGGATGATTTCTGATCGCTAGCTTCATGATTGATTTTTTACTTGATTGATTTCGTTGGATTACCCGTTGCACGTTTCTTTATCATTTTTTTGTTGTATCGTTTTTCACATTGGTTTTTCATTTGTTCTTTTCTTTTGTTGGGTCTTACCGTGTGCCATGCACACTGACGTACACCTGTTTTTTCTGGTATACGTCAGACTTAGAGGAAGAACAGGTTCAACAGGAGCCAGAGGATACTCAGCAGGAGTGCCTAGTGGACGGAGTAGAAGAAAAAACCGAAGTTTAGTTATTTCTTTCAGTTTATTTTGTAGCACTTTCATTTCCTTTTGATCAGTGTATTTTTATATTTCTCTAGTATTTCATTCAGTTGGATAGTTTTGTAATAAGGGCATGTTTGACCCGAATATTATGTCTTGGATGATATTCACTTGTGATATGTATCATTTTGTTCTGAGTTTGTTCATTATATTCTTACTAACTGTGATCGGGGACCTGTGATTTTGTATTTATTTATTTCCAGACGCTTAGCTTATTAGGTTGAGGAGAAATGTTTATTTTTATTTTTTCTTCTTAATCTAATTCGTCGCGGGTTTGTTCACGTCCTGATTCTCGGGTATTTTAGGAAGCGGTGCGTGACATGTTTTAGTAGTGGCTCATGCAGGTCACGGTCCTGGTCACGGTCTCGAGTCCTCACCACTGAGAATATAATGGATAATTTAGATACATATCATAGTTCATCTGTAAGACTATTCTTGAGCCCTTATACTATTTTTCTTGATAGATTTTGTTTCGTCACTATCTTACCACTCTTTGACTCCGGAGTTTTCCATGGTTCTTGTCCCATCGCTTCGCAATTACCCTCTCTTTGTATAACTTCTCTATCCTCGTGTCGGTTATTATTTTATATGTTATTATTTTTACAACTATATTTTCTTTAATTTGACTTATATATCATTTGATTATATTAATTTCTGTATTATTTATTATATTATTTTATGTATCACACGCAATGTTATATTATTATATTTTTATTAATAAAAATATATATCATTACTTATACATTTTTAATTGTTCAAATCATGTTCAATCTGACATTTAGATTATTTTATTATGTTTAATTATACTTTTGCATATCTAAAATTATGTATGTGTATGCTTTCTCTGTCATATCATCTATCATTTATTTATATTCTAGATTATTGTATGTTGTTCGTATTTTAGTAATATTTATTTATAAGTTTATGATTCTAATATTCTATATATGCATTACATCCTTATTGTTTATTTTTTTTACTCACAACATTTTCAGTACATAGTTTTCTTATCAGTCAGTTTTATCATTCAGTCAATTTTGTCTTGATTAGGTTGTTTTCGTATGTTCACAATTGGTTTTGTTATTTTCAAGAGTAATGTATTTATACTTTAATATTCAGGCATTATTTATTTTGTTAAGTTTAGAGTTGAGTTACTAATTATATAGTTATTTTGTTACATTAATTATTATCCT
Source organism: Asparagus officinalis (assembly GCF_001876935.1). Taxonomy (NCBI): domain Eukaryota; kingdom Viridiplantae; phylum Streptophyta; class Magnoliopsida; order Asparagales; family Asparagaceae; genus Asparagus; species Asparagus officinalis. The sequence goes on from NC_033798.1 coordinate 52,912,743, forward strand.
TTTATAATCAATATAAAGATAATTCTAAATAGCATTGTCGGTATGTATTAATATTTACTCATGGGTTGTTTATAGTACAAATGTGTATTTGTTGTTATTGCTTCATTTTTGATATATATTATCTCGTCATTGAAACAAAATACATTGTATACGCGTGTTATTTTATTAGTATTTATTTTATGGTATTTTTGGATATTTATGTCTTTATTGTGTTATTGTTTGTTGTTCATTCTCTATTCATTGTTTTCATTACTTGTGTTATATTTTACTTTTTTATTCTTTTATAATTACTATTCTCTTTTTATTATAGTGTATTCACATAGATTATTATATTTATGATGTATACTTTTTATTGATTTATAGTCATTCATTATTTCTAGTATCAACAGTGTAATTATGTTTATCTATAAAATATCGGTGTTTTTATTATACGGAATTATGCTCTTCTTATGTTTTCATTTGCTTATATACCTATTTTACCTTTCATAGTTTTGTTATTATATATTATACTTCTTTATCTAGTAGTATGTTTGTGAGTGTGAGTAATATTAGTAAGCATTTATGTTTTAGTGTATTCTACGATTTTTGTTTGTGTTAATTTATTTTGAGTTTTATACTATTAATTTGTTTGTTACTTATTGAATGCATTGAGTCCTTCAATTATGTTTTTTTTGTCAGGTTGGTATTTTATTATCTTGACTTGTGTTATTTTACATCATGTTACTCTTCTGCTTTGTTTCTCTTATTTTTATATTTTTTCATAGATCATACATATTATATTAATATCGTTTTATTCTTATATTTTTCTTTGAATAGGAGTTGTTATTTTTCGGTGTGAGTATATGGTGTTATGACTTTATAGTTTGTGTAAAGGGTTATTAAAGGTTTTTACAATGTGTGTGTTTGTTTAGCTTTGATTTTGTGATTTTACATATTATGATTACGTAATTAGTCGAAATATTTTTGTAGTTAGTGAGTTTTATATTTTATGCTGTGTATTCTTGCTCATGTTTTTTCACATTTCAATTTGTGTATTGATATACTTATTGTGATTTAGTATTTATTGTGTTTTGCTATAATTTTTGTTAGTAGTCTTGTTATGGTGTAGTTATTTTTATTTTGTGATGCATTTGTTTTATTAATCCTACGTATTGTACATGTATTTATACATGTTTGCTGTGTATATTACCACATAATTTTGGTCACATTTTACTTTTCATGTACACGTTTTGTTATCATTACAACTTGGTTATTATCAAGTTATATGTTTTTCTTGTATGTCTTTTTATGTTGTCTGTAACTTTATTAATTTATTAGTTTATTTGTGTTATTTGGGTCATATTTTTATTAGTTAACATAGTTATTTCTTTTACGTTTCATCAGTAGTTTCATATTTTATTTTAGGATGTGAAATGAGTGTTATAAGTTTATACAGCTTAGATGTAGGTTTTGTACATTGTAGATATTTTATTGTGTTTATTAGTTATTTTTCTTTTGTTAGGTTGTGTATATTTTACTTTGATAATATATTTTATTATCTATTCATTAATTATTTTAATTACTGTATTTATCAATTTTCCATATACAAAAGTCTCTGCATTACTGTTTTAATTAACTATTCATGTCCATATTTGATTATTGTTTTGGATATTAATATATGGCAATTCATATGTAGTATTATGTTTATTCTTTATGTATATTGGGTTTATAGTTTTTGTATCATAATTGGTTATTCTCACAGGTATGGTTAATGGTATATTTTGAATTTGTGTTCGTTGTGTAAATATTATGAATACATAATTACATGATTGTTGCATATATTTTTATGTCTTTTATCTACATCTATTATTAATATGCTTTTTACTTTCTATTGTCTGCTATTATTGTATTATTTTTGCTTTACAGATTACTATATGATATCATGCATATCTTATTTTAATTCCGAGGGCGGAATTTGTTTTAAGGGAGGTAAAATATAAGGATCATGAATTTTCGATACTAGTTAAAATAAATTTTTGGTATTTTAAAATATTTAATTATGTTTTTTAAAAGAGTATTTGTAACTTTCTTAATTTTCTAGATTTTTCTATGATTTAAAATTCAAGTTTTATATTTATTTAAATGATTTTAATATTTATAATTAATTTCGTACGGTGAAAATTTCTGGAATTATTCTATTGCATTATTGATACTATTACGTATTATTTTTAAATAATATATTATTATTATTATTATTATTACATATTATTTCGTATAATACGTTGTATTATTAATTACGTATTATTTATATGATTAGTTATATTATTTCCACTGTTGCATATTATCTATCGTATTAATATAACTGGTACGTTTTACTATGTATATAATTATAAGTAATTATATTTTTTATTATTTATTTATTTTTAAATATAAGTAATTATATTTTTAATTAATTATTCTTGTTTAATTATGCAATTTTTTATTTTATTTTTACTGTTACGTATTATCAGTTGTAATACT
>NC_033798.1:52915791-52929923 GCF_001876935.1 Asparagus officinalis
AGATCCGAGCCGTTAGCGAGCTCCTCCCCCTTACCCCGTCGACCCCGCCTCTCGCCAAATCTCGTTGCCGAGCCGCCGCCAGTCGTCCCCGCGCTATACCGTCAACGTCGATTCGTTCGATGCACCGAGGCGAGATCTCACTTCCTTGACTTGTATTTTTATTATTTATATCTGTTATTAATTGATTGCATAGAATAGACTGTGATATGTTATAACCTGTGTGGGATTGTTGACGAACAATACTATATGATATTGATTACTGTTGTAGTAATATTCATGAAGAGGGGCATGATATGTATTTGAGCCGTATGTGAAGATAGGATACTTTGACAATTAGATTATAATTAATTATGAGATGTTTTTGATAAAAAGAATATATCTAAGGATTATTTTGTATCATTATAATAATAAATAAGTTATTCTAGAAAAAAGGATTATTTTGAATTATTAAGAAATAATTTTTAAAAGAATTTATTTCGGTATAAGAATTATTTTTAGATGATTATGCTAATTTAAAAAGAATTTATTTTGAGAACAGAATCATTTTAGAAAATTATAATAATTTAAAAGGAATTATCTTGGAAAAGAATCATTTTAGAATATTTATGAATAAATTAAAGGAATTTATTTTGAAAAGGGAATTATTTTAGATTAATTATAATTAGAAAATAAATTATTTTGTAAGAGGGAATATTAAAAGGAATATGTAAAGAATGTTTTTAGAATTATTTAAAAGTAGTTATTTTGGAAAATAGAATTATTTTTCGATAATTATAACAAGAAATAAAGAATTTATTTTCTATAAAGAAAACATTTTGAAGTAAATAAATTTATTATTTTATAAGATTATTTTTGAAAATCTCGTGATTTGAGATTCTCATTTTAATTATGTGTTAAGCCGTGATATCGTTGCACATGATCGGTTGTATTTATTGTTTCCTGTTGTGTTTGATAACCCCTAGTAGTTCATGACTTAGTTGCTTCGTACGTCATGAACGGACATAGTGACATGTGTGTGTGCGTTGACTAAGTTTAGGTGGTGAACTCGAGTTTCAATGAGGATTATGGTTGATTTAGAAAAACGAGAAGAGTTGGGATGGGGAAGTCCATATTCATGTGATCGGATATAGCCGTTGATGCATCTTCCAGGCTCGCCCCATGATCCAGTGTAGCTTAGGATTAGTTTGTTGGGTCAAAGTAAAGCCAGTAGAGTCACTTTGGTCCGTGAATTTGATATTCACCCGAGTTTAGCTTGAGTTCGAACCAGGTTGAAATCGGATTACGTGCAGCCCTCTGAACGATCCAGTGTAGCGGCGTATTGGGTGCACGTAGAGGATTTGTGAACAGTAAGTTATCTGTTAATATGAATGTTGACTCTATGTGAGATGTGGACTAGTGAGTTTTTAAGATGGCTAGTTACATAACATTATTATATGAGGTGATTATAGATTCTTGTGAGACGTAGGCCAGTTTGGTTTCTTTTCATACATAGATCGGGGTTAATATTTAATTATCTATAATTTAAGACATATGATATATACATGAGGGTTTCCTTGTTTGGATTATTTCGTTCGACGTACTACATCTCTTGTTGTAGACTTTTAAGTATTAATTCTATCTAGTTGTATGACATTGTTACTTGGATGATTTCTGATCGCTAGCTGCATGATTGACTTGTTACTTGATTGATTTCGTTGGATTTCCCGTTGCACGTTTCCTTATCATTTTTTTGTTGTATCGTTTTTCACATTGGTTTTTCGTTCGTTCTTTTCTTTTGTTGGATCTTATCGCGTTCCATGCACACTGACATATACCCGTTTTCTCTGGTATATGTCAGACTTAGAGGAAGAACATGTTCATCAGCAGGAGCCAGAGGATTCTCAGCAGGAGTGCCTAGTGGACGGAGTAGAAGAAGAAACCGAAGCTTAGTTATTTCTTTCAGTTTATTTTGTAGCACTTTCATTTCCTTTTGATCAGTGTAATTTTATATTTCTCCAGTATTTCATTCAGTTGGATAGTTTTGTAAAAAGGGCATGTTTGACCCGAATATTATGTCTTGGAGGATGATATTGATAATCACATTTTATTATAATTTTATACCCTTATTATCTATTTTATATGAATAAATATACCACTAATAATTGTTTTTATCTTTTAATTGAAGATTAATAAAGAATAAATCTCAAACTCTCATCTCTCAATAAAAAACCCTTTATTAAATAAAGAAATGAAGTAAAGAAACCCATTGGAAAATCAATTGCCAAATTATCCAAAAGCCCAAGCTTAAAAGAAGAATTAAAGCTCAAAATGCCAAAGGCCCAAGCCCAAAAGCCAAAACACAAGAAGAAGCTGCGGGTTGAAAAAGGAGAGCTCTTGACATCGATGCCAGCATCGATGGGGGCATCGATACTAGCATCGATGGGGGCATCGATGCTAGCATCGATGCCACTGGCATCGATACCTCCGGTAGTTTGTTACAGATTAGTGGCTGAATATAGTTGTTTTTGGATAACATTTTAATCCAATGGTTCTCATTCACTGATGTTTACTATAAATGGGGGTAGAGAGTGAGGGGTTAGAGGTGTGAAAATTTTTGTAACTCTTTTTGGAGAGGAGGGCTACTCTTAATTGATAAGGCCTTCCAAATTTATAACTTTTGTTATAATTAATAAAATAAAATTTCACCACTTTAAATATTTCTTCACTTTGTTGGATGATGAAAATAGAGATGAAGAATTATTTGGAGGTTTGCATTTCTTTTATTTTTCTCTTTTATTTCTTTTTCTTATTGTTTATTAGTTTAGATATATTTCGATGCTTGTAGTTAGATTTTATTTTCTTGTTAAATAGCCAAGAGGTTAGAACCATCTTGCCTTAGATTTATTTCATGCTTATAGAGTAGATTTATTTTCTTGCATTTAATTCTTACAATTTATTTTATAGTTTAGATTTTGTAATTTATTTTATAGTTAGATTTTAATTTCTTGCACTATTCACCTTGCGGCTAGAACCCTCTTGGGTTTAGTTTTTCTTTTTGTTTATTTTTATTTTCTTTGATTCGCCATTAGGCTAGAACCCTCTAGGGATTGCTATTTTATTTTCTTACACTATTCACCTTGAGGCTAGAACCCTCTTGGGTTTAGTTTTCCTTTTTGTTCATTTTTATATTCTTTGATTTGCCTTTAGGCTAGAACCCTTTAGGGAATCAACTTTTTCTAAGAAGTGGATTCAATTCTAGATTACCCATATCTTTAATTGAATTCGTCATCTTTACTTTCTTGAATTTTCTTTTTATTCTTAATTTTCTTTTTTGATTCTTGATTTTATTCATCTTTCTTTTTCTCCTTGTGAAAATCATTCATTCTTTGTCACATCTACTCTCACTTACATTTTGTGCCGATTTACACACTATCACTTTCACACTCATTATCTATCCACAATCACACTTACGCACACAACATAAGAACCGATTTATATTTTCTCCTACTAAACACCTTCCTCGTGTGATCGATAACTTTTTACACTATAACTTGACACAGTTGTGCACATGCAATATTTTTTGTACATGTTTATGCTGCATCAAGTTTTTGGCGCTGTTGCCGGGGAAGGTCCTTAAGTTGGATTTTATTTAATTTGGTTATTTAACTTGTGTGTTTTTTGTGAAGGAACCGCTTGGAGCTTGAAGATCGCGGATTGGAGATCTAGAACTTGGTGAATTGCTTTTAGGTAACTCTTCTTTCTAGTATTTCAATTCCACCCTCTTTAGTTAGATTCACAATTAGAGACAATTAGGATTAAATAAAGTATTTTTTTTGTTGACCATAATAAAATTCACCTTTCACTTGGACATTAACTAACAAGATAATAAACTCAAATAATGTTCACCCTTCTCATAGTTGTTTGATTGTTAACCCTAATAAAAAATATAAAGATTTTTTTCCATCCTTTTTACTCGCTTTTAATTTCTAGGGTTACATTTCATATAGTTAGTAGGAATTCACCAAAGTGATTTGAGCATCTTGATTTGGCACACACCTAAAAATATTTTTAAGAACAAAACCCCATAATCAAGATAATGTAAGAGATTTCATCACCCTTTCCTTAGCTCAAAAATCACTAATTCCTCACCACACCACCCAAGCCTAATAAAACTCATTAGACGTTGGCCCTAAGGATTCGAGCTCAATAAGGAACAAAGAATCCTTAAGTGAATCGATTTAAGTTTTCTTGGATTAGTTGGTGTCTAACGTAAGGTTTAGGGGTTGCGTAAAGCGCTCCGTAAGGAATAAGGTACTTAATTGATCTATGATCATCCTCTAGTACTATCCTTACCTGGCTGACTACCTAGATAAAACTTTAATCTTTTTACTTTAGGAGTTTTTGGTTAGGAGATGGTCTAGTTCAGTTAGGCTTAACCCTAGAGTAAGAGTGATTGAAAAGTAATTGTTTTTGATTTGTTTTAGTTAGGATTTTCCTTTTTCTTCTCATAAAAAAAAATAATTTTTATAAAAAATTATAAAAAGAAGTTGTTTTGGGTGTATGCAAACATGAATTAGGGATAATACACATCGATTAATTCATTTTGAACAAATTCTAGAAATGGCTGTTGGCCTTCTTGTTTTGATGATGTTTAGCAAACAATTTATTACTAATGTTGTTTGTCTAGTGTTTGTGCATTCCTATGTTTTGTAGACAAACAACGTTGTTGGAGGATGGATGGAATTAAGCATTCACGATCATATCAAATGGAGGTTGGCGGAATTGTGGAGTGAAGCAATATACAATTCAAGTTAAAGATCAAGTTCAAGCTTCATCCGCATGTGTACCAAGTTGAGTTATAATGAAGATCAAGATCAAGCTTGGGTAATCTAGTTTAGATTTTATATTATGTGTGTTAAGTACCTTAAGCTCAATATCATATACACACATGTATTTGGTTTCTATGTATATATATAGTTATATATATACATGCATGGTTTTGGGTTTTCTTGTTTTGGACATACTTGCAAAATACATGAGTTTTCACAAATAGAAATTCAATTTGAGAAATTCTTTTTCTAACATGTTTGTTTTCATGTTTATAAATATTTTGTAAAGTTTCATCAAGTTTGGAATTGATTTGTTATGTTTAATGGAATTTACAAAATCATGTTTTTCGTTTGTGCATGTTCGTGCATGTTTTACAAAATAGATGAGTTTTCATAAATGGGAAGTGATATTCAAGAAATTCTTTCTTTTACATGTTTATCTACATGTTTAGAAACGTTTCTCAAAATTTTACTATTTTTGGAATTGATTTACTATGCCCAATTGATTTTACCAAATCGTGTATGTTAACAGTTTTTTAGAAACTGTAAATTTGTGTTAAAATATTTATTTCTCTCAACTGGGAAAAGATTTTTCAGAAATGCTTTCTCTGACATGTTGTTCTACGTGTCTAGAACATTCCCACAAAATTTCATAATTTTTGGAGTTCATTTACTATTTTAAATTGATTTTACAAAACAGCTGCGCACTGCTACAGTAACTCCGGTCGACCGGACCGGTCGACCGGAAATGTCTCTGGACGTTTCTCAGCTTTGCACATGGCTCTCGGTCGACCGTACCGGTCGACCGAAGTACTGTAGCAGCCGACCAATGCTAAGTAAGTGCTGTTTTGTTTTTTGTTATTTTAAGTATTTTGGGGTGTTTTTCTTGGTTGTTTGGACTTGTTTCATGAGCCATATATTGCCCATGCGCTCATACTTCTTAAGAGGACTTCAGAAATGTTTTACAAAAGTTAAAGAGTTTTAAACAAGGGTTAAGTGTGTTAGTGGTTTGTTTTGGGTTTTTGAGAAGTTTTCAGAAGTGGAGGAGATCATTTCTTGTTTGGCTTAATACTCCATCTCTCCATTCTTGGTTATTCAGGAGAAGAATCTCCTAAACTCATTTTCAGTATTTTATTTTTTTTATAATTTCATATGCTAGATTTAAATTGGAGTTTAGTTTTGATTTTGATATTCACTCATTGTACACACCCCATTGAGCTTATTTGTATTTGCATTCAAATCATTATTAGGGTTGTGAGAGTTGTAACATTGATGTGGGTTTTAGTTGTGGGGGGGTGTTCAATGCAATAATTAAGAACAATTTATATTTGGTTACATATGTGAGATTGTTAGGTTTTCGGTGAGCAGAAACCGAGTATGTTGTGGAAGTTTTCGGTTGAACTAGAAAAGCCGATTGTGAGACGAGTGAAGTGATCGGTGAGGTTGAAAACCGATTACTGTGAGGTGTAAACGTTATTGGGTGAACGAGAAAACACGGTGTGAAGTGAGATTTTCCCGCGGGATGGGGGAGCGTAGACGTAGACGAAGGTCGAACTTCTCGTGATATATTGACTTGTATTGAGTTTGTACTTTGGCGTTAATTTGTTTTTTGCATTTATCTATATCGCAATTGTGACATTCTCAAACCAATCCACTCTACTCTCATCCCACTATCTTGTTTAGATTATTTACCCTTGTGTTTTTATATAATCTTGCATATATCTCTATCATTATAGGATATATTCTCATTGTTTCATGATTGCTTATCCTAAAGCTTTTTCTTGTTGTATTTTCATATTGAGGATATACGTAATTAATTAATTTTTTATTGGATTAATCGATTAGATTATATGACATATACCCCCCCCCCTCTAGGGTCTAACAATGGCATATCCTAATTCACCCGTTCTTCAAGATATGTACTATCCCACTAGGAATGCAATCCCCTCTTGCATTAGGTTTCCCGAGGCAAATGGAACTAACTTTGAGCTTCGACCGTAATATATCAACATGCTTCAAAAATTTCTAGGGAATGAAACTGAAGATACATATATTTTTATCTCAGAATTTGAAGAAGTATGTATGATGATTAAAATAAGAGCATTAACTGAAGACGCAATCAAACTCAGATTTATTCTTTTTGCCCTCAAAGACAAAGCAAAAAAATGGCTATACAGCTTACCCATAAATTCCATCACAACTTGGGAGGAATTTATCACCGTTTTTCTTAAGAAATTTTTTCCGATCCATAAAACGGTGAAGCTAAGAAATAGCATCATGAATTATAAAATTGTCCCGGGAGAACCTTTTTGGAAGTATTTTGATCGATTTAAAGATCATCTCATCTAATGTCCTCATCACGGTTTAGAAAAATGGCGATTGTGCCAAATAATTTATGAGAGATTAGATTATTCTTCAAAAACGTCCTTAGAGTCAATGTGCCACGGGGATTTCATGAGGAAAAATGCTGATGAAGCTTGGGAGTTTTTAGAGAGTCTTTCTGGAAAAACCATGCAATGGGAACACTGTAATGACCGAGTGTCATCAGTTCCCCAACCCAAGTCCAGTGGTATTTTCTTAGAATCGAACATTGCATCTGAAGCTAAGATGACCACAATCATGCGTAGTTTAGAAGCCTTAGAAATCAAGGAAAGAGCCCCGGCTCAAATTAATCATGTTTCAGCCTCAGGATGTCACAACTGTCTGTCACCATCTCATGTTTCAGAAGAATGTCCTCTCTTAGGAAATAATCAGTCATTAGGACAGGTCAACGCTATATTCCAGCATTACGCAAATGAACAATTCTCTCCAACCTACAACCCAGGTTGGAGAAATCACCCAAACTTTGCATGTAATCAGGGAACTCACTCCGGAACTCAAAACTTCACTCTCTCTTCAAACTAACAATTTCCTAGGGGAAACACAGTTCCTTTCAATTCTCATCCATAATTTCAACAACCCAATCTGCCGTATCAAAATCAGTCTCCTCTTCATCAAGCTGTAATTCAGACTCCTCATAATGCAGATCAGGATAAACGTCTCAATGTCTTGGAAAGAGGTTTGGAAACCATAATTAAGGCCTCCACTCAAACAACGAATATGTTGACTCAAACGTCCAGCACTTTGAATTCCTTTATGCAATCAACCTGACAAGTGCTCAACTCCAACACTCAAGCTATATCTAGATTAGGATCCCAACTTGGTCAACTAGCTAGTGTCGTGAGTGAAAGAGAGAAAGGAAAATTTCCGAGTCAACCCGTGGTCAACCCTAAGGACACAGGATGCAGTTCATCCTATGAAGCTCAAGTGAATGCAATCCATTCACTTCGATCAAGTAGACATATCGATAATCAAGTAATAACTCCTCCAAGTCAAACTCTTGATATAGTACAAATTCCTTCTCCTTCTCCTTCTGATGAATCTATTCAACAATCACCCCTCTCAGATGACCAAGAAACTGAACCCAAACCTGAGCCTGTTTTTGATAGGTTTAGACCAGTTGCTCCTTTTCCAGATAGACTCAAGCCTAGGAAACACTCTTCTCAAGAGGAGAAGATCCTAGAAACATTCAAGCAGGTTAAGGTCAATATACCTCTCTTAGATGTAATTGAACAAATTTCATCTTATGCCAAATTTTTGAAAGAATTATGCACTAAGAAGTCCTCTCTTAGATGTAATTGAACAAATTTCATCTTATGCCAAATTTTTGAAAGAATTATGCACTAAGAAGAGGAGAATAAATGTTCCAAAGAAAGTCTTTTTAGCCACCAATATCAGTGATATGCTCTCAAATCCCATACCTTTGAAACGTAAGGATCCAGGTTCTCCTATCATTTCATGTGTTATTGGTAATACTCACATTGATAAGGCATTTTTAGACTTAGGGGCCAGTGTTAATTTACTTCCATATTCAGTTTACCAGCAATTGGGTCTAGGTGTACTGAACCCAACCCGCTACACTTTGCAGTTGGCTGATAGATCTGTCAAGGTCCCTATGGGTGAGTTAGAGGATGTTTTGATTAAGGTTGGAGATTTTATTTTTCCAGTAGATTTCGTAGTCTTGGAAACACAGCCCTTTCTAATCCCAAAGGACAGACACCTGTCATCTTAGGACGATCATTCTTAGCCACTTCTAATGCTCTCATCAACTGTAGAACTGAACAAATGAAGCTGTCCTTTGGGAATTTGACTGCCGATCTTAACATTTTTAATCCAGAGGACCAACCAAATAATTAGCCTTTAGAAATAAATTACATTCAGGAAAGATCAGAAGAAGAAGAAGAAGAAAAAGAAGAGTCTGATTTGAGTTTTGAGGAAATTTTTGGTGAGGAGTTGGAAATTTTAGAAATAGCAGATCAGGTCTTTGAGAATAATGAAACTGTGTTAAACATTTGCTGCTTTGAATTAAATTTTTAAGAACTGTTTCTTGATGAATTTAGATTTTTGGAGAATAATCAACAACCAAATTTTCAGAATTTAACTATGAATCTTGGGGTTGAGTAAAATACTACAGAAGAATTGGTTGTTAGAAAACAAAAATTCATAGTACAAGAGTCTAAGTTCATTAAGAAATACAAAATGCATGACACCAATAATACCTACCTTACTTTGTTGTAAGAATTACTAAACACCCCGAAATGCTTAGAATTTCACATTATTGATTATATCATTCTGAATTTATTTAAAATCCAGGGAAGAATTTTTAACAATAAGGTAGGATTCAATGTAGAATACGAGCTCTTCATGTTGAACACTTCATGCTGCTGTTGGCCTTCTTGTTTTGATGATGTTTAACAAACAATTTACTTCTAATGTTGTTTATCTAGTGTTTGTGTTTTCGTATTTATTCTAGGCAAACAACGTGTTGGAGGATGGATGAAATTGCGCTTCAAAGAACAAATCCAATGGAGGTTGGAGGAATTGTGGAGTGAAGCAACGTACAATTCAAGTTCAAGATCCAAGTTCAAGCTTCTTCCGCAAGTGTACCAAGTCAAGCTTATTAGTTATGTAGATATGAAACAATATATATCTTCATATACACTTTTGTTTGTTTTATATTCTATTGTATTTAGAAAAAATATTGTTTTTATGGATTAAAGACTTGTTCACACTATTTTCATATCTCGTAGAATGTCTACAAATCCATTCTAAAGTGTTTCCAAGTTGTTTGAACTCGTTTTTGGAAATATCAAGTTTTTTTGTTCATGTACGTGCATGTGTCCGTGCATGTTTTTTACAAAACTGATACGTTTTCACAATTGGGTAATGCGATTTAAAAAATTTCTTCATTTACATGTTTATCTTCATACCAAATTTTTACTATTTTTGGAGTTGTTTTGTTATTTTCAATTGAATTTACAAAACCGTATTTTCTGCAGTTTTTTTTAGAAACTATATATCTGTGTTCAAATAGTTATTTCTCTCAACTGGGAAATGATATTTCAGAAATTCTTTTCTAACATGTTTATCTACATGTGTAAAACTTTTTCTCAAAATTTCATGATTTTTAGAGTTGATTTACTATTTTTAATTAATTTTACAAAGCCAGATACGCAAATTTCCAGAATGCTGGATTTTGGGGTATTTTGGTCTTTTCAGCCTATAACGGCTAGTAACGGCTAGTTTTTGATATTTTTAGTTTTTGGGGGTTTGTGGCTGGTAAAAGCCCTCAACTTTCATTGTTTCTTATGGATGTTTAAGAGAGTTTTAAAAAGAGTTTTACAAGTTTGTTGAAGGGTTTTTAAGTTTGTTTCAAGAGTTTGTTTGTGAAGAAAATTCCACAAGAGCTTGAGGAGATCATCTATTGGAGTTTGAGCAATCAACTAGTCTCCCTCCATCTCTTGTCATCTATTGAGAAGTTTTCTAAACTCTATTTATAGCTTTACATCTATTTATTTGATTATCATTTTATTAAAGCTAGTGTTCATATTGAGTTTAGTTCATTTGATTTCACTCATTATTTACACACACCCACTTGAGCTTATTGTATTTGTATACATAGTATATTTGGGTTGGTGAGAGTTGTAATATTTGAGTGTGAGCTTTTATTGTGTTCTCATCCATATTAGAGAACAATTATTTGTTGTGTGCCTAATTGTAAAGTTTACTTTGTAATACACTTGTATACCGAGAGGAGTGTGTGGTGAGGACGGAGTCGATACCGAGAGGAGTGGCGTCGGTGGCCTAGTGAGAGGTGATAATTCCGAGCACTTGAGGGAGTCGATATGTGAGGACCAACACTTGAGGTTGTAGCTTGTGTATGTACTTTGTGAGGATTTGTGAGAGTTGTCGGTTGACTTGATAACCGAGTGTGTAGAGTTTTCGGTTAGCTTGAAAACCGAGTGTGTAGAGAAGTTCCGACTTCCAAACCGGGTTGTGTAGTGGATTCTCCCCGGGAGTGGGGAGCAGAGACGTAGGACGGAAGGTCCGAACTCCGTGATCATTTCCTTGTGTTTAGGTTTGGCATTGGCGTATTTATTCTTGCATATTGTTATATCGCCATTTTTGCATGATCATATTGTTTACCCTTGTTTATATTGTATATCCTTGCACATATATTGTAGCATATCATACTTGCTAGGATATATTTGTTAATTAGTTTTAATTAGCATAAAATCGGATTAGATTAGCATAAGACTCTATTCACCCCCACTCTAGGGTTCTTTCATAGCGACCTTAGGGTCTAACAATTGGTATCTGAGCTTGGTGGTCTTTGATTTAAGGTCTAATCATCTTGAGTTAAAGATCCAAGTTATCTTTTTGTGCTAATCTTATTTTGATTGCATTTGTATCTTGCTTGCATATTTTTACATATTATGGATATGAATGATGTATCTTTTTTAGGCTATGATTCTAGTATTGCTCCTAAATTCAATGTTTTCCCCTATGTTCAATAGTATTTTAGATTCAAAATATTTGTTTAATCTAAAAATATCGATTTATGGGAAGTCATTGATTGTGCTTATATTGTGCCCATGTTGGAGAAATCTAAGTGGAACAAACATGATAAAAGGATGTTTACAATGAAAAAGATTTTGTTAGAATATTTATTAAATGCTCTTAATTCATCTATGTCTAACAAGTTTCTTCATTTTGATAGTGCTTACACCTTATGAAAATTTATTGAAGCACATCAAGGGGACTTGGAGGCAATCCAACAAGTTTTGGAGGTTCCGGCCTCAAGCTCATATGGAGCGTCATGCACACGCGTACTAGGCGATAGCCCTAGTGAGGTTTGCGAGTTTGAATCTATTAATGATTTATCTAGTGATGAACTTGCTTGTGCTAGTGAAAAATTATTGGATGCCTATAACAAATTGCATAAAAATTTTATTGATTTTCAAAGCAAGCATGAAGATTTAAAATCTGATCATGAGAAGTTAGCTTCCAAATTTGATATCATTTCTCAAGAAAATTTTGCTCTTAAAGAAAACAATGATATGTTAAATTTGGAAAATAAAAATTTGAAATTGGATATTGCTAACTTGACTCATGACAAAAATAATGCCATGTTAGAAGTAGAGAACATACAAAATGATACTGCCTCCTTTATAAATGACTATTTATGTTCTACTTCTAAAAATGCATATGTGCCTAAAAATAAAGTGTGACGCTCCTGGGTTCACACAAGGCTGCAGTCCAAGGTGAAACCAAGAATGTCAAACCTGCCATGCACCACACCGTGCAATAACATGTTTCACCATCACAATTAACATCTATCTAGTAGAGTCAACAACTGGTGTAGGTACAAAACAGGTAAAAGATAATACAAGGAATACTGATGAAATGATAATAGTCATGTAAATATCTCATCATCCAACGTACAAAAATACATAGTCAAGATCTGAGTAGATAAACTGTAATACTCAACAAGTCTCAAATACAAATATCTGAGAAAAAGGAAATAAGGCACACAGCCTTTACAACTTCTAGAACAAGATTCTCAAATGTCTAAACACACAAAAAAATCTACTGTGGAACTCCAGAAGAAAATATATAACTAAATAGACGGCGGAGGCTAAAATGTATCCCCATCAACCTGCGACTCTCCGGGCTTCTGGCTCGTTACCTGAAAGGGGGAGGGACAACGAGCGTCAAAGCGCTAGCGAGTAACATCACAACCAACCCCAAGGGGATAGGGCTCGTTGTATAAGAAAATACAGTTAATATATAAGAGATCTAAAATCATTGATCTTACTAAAGAGGGTTTTAGTATTTAGAAATTTACAACACGAGCATAGGTACGTCGAGCGAAATAATCCAAACAAGGAAACCCTCATGTATATACCTTGTGTCTCAAATTGTAAATCTCTAAACACCAATTCCGAGGTTCTAGTACAGGAAAACAATAATAAAAGGAATACAACTAATCTCAAAGCATAAATACAGTGCCATAACATCACTAACATGAGTAGCATGTCATAACTTACATGAATATCATGTCGTAATCTACATAAGTGTCATGTCAAACTCACATGAGTCACATGTCAGAAAACGATTGAGTGTCTAAAACATAGACTATATAGATTAAACGACCAACTCATAGACTGCATGAAGTAAACGTCCAACTTAGGAACTGAATATAGCCGTCGTCCAACGCATGGACCGGATGTGACCGTTGTCCAACGCATGGACCGTGATGGGTAACTGCAGTGATCCAGGCACTGAAGGAGTTAAATAGCATATGCATGTGCGCAAACGAGGACTAAAGTGGGGAGGCTTGGTCCAACCACGAGGACTAAGACAGGTAATCGCTTGTCAACCCACGGAGGACTTCTATGGAGTTAGTAGGTCCCACACGAAGGACTGTGAACTGGACTGAAAAGTAGATAGTCAGACAGATATCATAATCTATCACTTACACGCATTCCGGATGTACTGTCTAAACTTGTGTCAAAAGGTCATCTCAGCAGTGTATAGGTGACGATTCATAATTTCACTGCAAATAAAATATCCAATAAACCAGGCACTCCTCAGTCCAACATGTAGATTAGTACGCCTTAATATGTAAACAGCTGTATACATACATACTTATGTATAGTATATAGTATCATATATATATATATAATATATATAAATATATATATATATATATATAGATATAATAGTATAATATATATTATAATAATATATATTAATATACTGATAACTAATATTAGAGTATTATATATATATAATATATATATATATATATATATAAATACATTATATATATATATAGGTATTAGTATATATATATATGTAGGCGTATAAAATTACTATAGGTCGCTTAGCATGGTTCAGCATGATGGTTTCGACGTGAGTGGTTAGGTTAACGATGTTCGA
>NC_033798.1:52930923-52937578 GCF_001876935.1 Asparagus officinalis
CGATCCACACTTCCATTTTTAAATGATCTACACTTCTATAGCCATTGATTTTCTACTATGATACAGTGATAAAAACATATTTATTATGAGAAACGATTTTCTTGTAGGTTAAAATCTAACATTTAACTCCTATACATGAAAGAAAGCATTCAATCAAAATAAAACTCATATTTTTATTCTTTAAATAAAATTCCAGATCTGGGTTTTCATGAAAAACTTGTTGGTGGGGATTTAAAAAATCCGAACTACATGATTTCTAGCATTAACCCTAACAAGGATATTGATTTACACTTGAAAATAAGTCTTAGGCTCAATAAAACTTATGGAAAACAGTTATAAACTATTAAAAACATGGGAGAAGGGTTGAGCGAGATGTTACTCGCCTCAAAAGTGATGATGAATGATCCCCTTCGCTGCAATCTACGAAAAGCCGCTGAAAATCCCCAAAAATCGCCCAAGAAATCCCAAAAACGAGCTAGGGTTTAGAGGGGGAGAGGAGGCTAGGGTTTCTCTAGGGTTTTCTGATCCACAAGAGTGTTTTCGGGTGGGGAGAAATATATATAAGTGGGTAAAACCCGACCCGAAACCCAAACAAACCCGACCCAGAAAACCAGAAAAACCCCGATGAGTCGACTCATAACAGTCATGGATCGACTCATGACTCATGGGTCGACTCATAATATACTGAGTCGACTCAACAGAGGCTAATGACCATGGTAGATGATATCATGAGTCGACTCATGACAGTCATGGGTGGACTCATGAGCTGAGAACTGAGTTTCTTCGACACTGATGCTTATGATTTGCAAATTTGCAAACTCAACCTCATAATTGATGCATATATACATTCTCATAAACTCAAAAAATGCTAGATATCATGAACAACCATATCATAAAGATATTTATCATAAATAAATATTATTTCTCACTAATAGTAACATATATAAATTGTCAAAATCTACGGGGTCTTACATTCTTCCCTCCTTAAAGGAATTTCGTCCTCGAAATTCGGAAACTATATGCATTTCACAACATGAACTTCTAAATAAACATATAGAGATATTTATACTTAACGATCTAAAATGGTAACACTCCCGCTCAAACCCTAATCTAGTGGAACTAGTACATCGGGTGAAAAATCCAAACAAGGAACCCCCCATATATATACCACGTGTTCCAAAGGATTAAGAATTAAGCGAGAATGTCCTCATTCTAGTGTTAAATGTAAATATCATATAAGATACGTATCATAAAAATTTAATTTACCTGTTCAAACAGGTGTGGGTAGTCGCGACGTAAATCCTCTTCGCGCTCCCAAGAAATCTCCTTAATGCCTGCTCGGTTCCACTGAACTTTCACCAAGGGAATTACCTTGTTTCTAAGTCTCTTGTCCTCTCTGGCAAGAATACGAATTGGAATCTCGATAGTAGTCAAATCCTCCTGAAGGTCAATCTCTGGTGTATCCAATACCCGCTGCTTCTCCTCATCATGCAAGTGTTTCTTGAGCATAGAAACATGAAACACATTGTGTATACTAGACATCGATGCTGGAAGATCTAGTCTGTATGACACAACTCCAATGCGCTCCAAAATCTGGAATGGTCTAATATATTTCGGCGCAAGCTTCCCCCGTCGTCCAAATCGCTGCACGCCCTTCAAATCCCCAATCTGAAACTCTAGGGGTCTTCGCCTCTTATCTGCATAACTCTTCTGCCGACTCTGAGCGGCTAGAATCCGCTCCCTGATCAATGCTACCTTCTCGGTAGTCTGCCTCACCAGCTCTGGCCCATGCATCAAGCTGTCCTCTGGCTTTGTCCAACATATCAGCGATCTACAGGGCCTCCCGTATAATGCCTCATATGGCGCCATACCGATCATCGCCATATAACTGTTGTTATAAGCGAATTCTACCAATGGAATATGATCCTCCCAGCTGCCTTGGAAGTCAATGACACATGCCCGCAACATGTCCTCCAACACCTGATTTACCCTCTCCGTCTGACCATCCGTCTGGGGGTGGAATACACTGCTATAAGATAGCCTGCTACCCAATGAGTCCTTGAAACTCCTCCAAAAATGTGAAGTGAACACCGAACCTCGACCCGATACAATCGTGTCTGGAACTCCATGAAGTCGAACTATCTCCCTGATAAATATACTCGTATATGCCTCGGCAGTATAGGTAGTCCTCACTGGAATGAAATGGTCCGACTTCGTCAATCGGTCCACAATCACCCAAACTGAATTATTCCCCTTTTTCGACTTCGGCAATCCCCACAATAAAATCCATGAAAATGTCTGCCCACTTCCACTCTGGAATGGGTAAAGGCTGAAGTGTCCCTGGCGGTCTCTGATGCTCCGCCTTCACCTGCTCATAGGTAAAACATCTAGCCACATAGTCTGCAATCTCTCTACGCATACCGCTCCACCAGAAATATCTCTTCAAGTTCTTGTACATCTTAGTGGTTCTTGGATACACTATGTACCGAGTACGGTGTGCCTCATCAAATAACTCTCTCTTCAGCTCTATACTGGCTGGCATAACCAATCTACCCTTCATCCGTAGACCTCCATCAGCTCCAATGGTCCAATCAGTCATAGGCTCTTTGGAAATCTCCCCTTTTCGGATTTGAATCCAAGAGTCTCCCAACGGAACTCTGACAACTCTGTCACTCCAAGATGGCTACACTGCCACAGCTCCCAAAAATGCATTGGTTCCTCCAATTTCGGGTCTAAAATCAAACTGGCTAAGAGTGCATTGGTTCCTCCAATTTCGGGTCTAAAATCAAACTGGCTAAGAGTGATTAGATCCCGATGTAGTGAATTGCGAACTGCTACGACGTTTGCCTTCCACAACTAGACCACCTCAAAGCCGAAATCCGATGTCAATGCTTCCTGCTTAAGGCATCTGCTACGACGTTTGCCTTCCCCGGATGGTACTGAATTGCGAACTCGTAGTCCTTGATAAACTCAATCCACCTCATTTGTCTCTGATTGAGCTCCTTCTGAGAAAAGAGGTACTTCAGACTCTGATGGTCTGTGAATAACTCAAACTGTACTCCATATAAGTAGTACCTCCATGACTTCAGTGCAAATACCACTGCTGCTAACTCCAAGTCATGAGTGGGATAGTTCTGCTCATGCACCCTCAACTGCCGTGAGATATAAGCTACTACCCTCTGAGTCTGCATCAATACGCCTCCTAAGCCTGCTAACGATGCATCTGTATATACAACGAATGTCCTGTCGCTGCTCGGAATAGTCAAAACCGGCGCTGTAGTCAACTTAGTCTTCAAAATATCAAAGGCCTTCTGGCACTCCATGCTCCATATGAACTGTACACCCTTCTTCATAAGGTGTGTAATCGGCGTCAAAATCTTTGAGAAGTCCTGAATAAACTTCCTATAATATCCAGCTAATCCCAAAAAGCTGCGAATCTCTGTCACCGTCTTCAGTGGCTCCCAATCAAGAACTGCCGTGACCTTAGCCGGGTCCACTACTATGCCCTCTCTGCTGATGACATGGCCAAGGAATCTGACTTCTGAAAGCCAAAATTCGAAATGGCATGACCAAGAACTCGAAAGAACCATATCGAGTAAGAAAGGCGGTCTTGGGAATATCCATCTCCCGAACCCGCAACTGATGATAGCCAGAACGAAGATCAATCTTTGAGAAATACTGCGCTCCCTGCAACTGGTCAAACAAGTCATCAATCCTAGGTAGTGGGTACCTATTCCGGATAGTGACCTTGTTCAACTCTCGATAATCTATACATAATCTCATACTGCCGTCCTTCTTCTTCACGAAGAGGACCGGCGCGCCCCACGGAGAATGACTCCGACGAATAAAACCCTGAGCTAACAACTCATCCAACTGGGTCCGAAGCTCCCTCATCTCAGCTGGTGCCATGCGATAGGGTGCGCGGGATATCGGGGCTATGCCTTGCTACAACTCAATACAGAACTCTACCTCTCTCACCGGAGGTAATCCAGGTATGTCCTGAAAGACATCCTGATACTCTGAGACAACTCTAGTCTCCAATAACTTAGCACCCTGATCCCGTCGCATCACCCCCTCGATGTACGCCAGAAATGACTCCGCAAGTCGGTTGTCCTGAGAGGCGGCTACAATCATTTCGGACCCATCAGACGCTCGCAACTTGACTGTCTTCGCAAAGCAGTCAATACTAATATGGTAGGAAGACAACCAATCCATACCAAGGATGACATCGAACTCGGACATATGCAACACTATCAAATCGACTATGAACTCCGACTCGTCTAAACTGACGGTACACCTCCTACAAACGCTCTCCAGAAGCGATACATCTCTCCAGAAGCGATACCCCACCTAAAGGGATGGAAAACCGATAATGGAATGTCTAGGGGTTGAGCTACGATTTGGAGTCTAGCCATAAATGCATGCGATATGAAGGAATGCGAAACTCCCGAATCGAAAAGAATACGGGCGGGAAAAGAATTCACAAAGAACGTACCCTCCACTACGGCTCCGCTAGCTCCATGATCGCGTGGAATAACCACATAAACCCTGCCCGTGGCTGTAGACTGCTCTGCTGCTGGAGCTGGAGAAAATGGGACAATCCGCCCCTGAGGAAACTTGTGAACTGCTCGAACTTGCCCCTCAGTCTTCTGCTGCTGCTGAATTGGACCATTTCCCTTCTGAGTTCTTGTTAGTGCATTGCGGCATTCTAATGCCTTGTGTCCAACCTTGCGATAGTTAAAACAAGTTCCCCGGAACTTTTGCTGCTGTCGAGTTCTCTGATCTTGTTGAGATCCCTTCTTATGAGGGCCCTGCTATTGCTGTTGAGGTCCAGTCAAGGGTCTCTTGTTCTTATCCTTGTCTCCGACGTGCACTCTCTTAGTACTCCCTTCCTTGTCCCTCTGAAACTTAGCTGTCCTATTTTTTTGAGAAATGGCGGTTTCAGCTACTGGTGGTGGTGGTGGTGTAATGTGATTCGTCACAAGCTCCTCGATTGCTGCTAATAAGAGTTGTGAGCCAAAATAGACGTCTATAAATAGCGTATCATGACACAATTTTCACATCATATAGTATTTGCACAACTGTTTGAATTTATACAAAATTAGTTGTCATAAAAAAAAATTCTCAAATTTTGAGATATACGCATATATCGTCCTCACTCATACTAGGAAATCCTTACGGACTCTATACATGAATCCTAGGAAACTCTATCCTAGCTCCACGACTCGACACAGGATGATCCTAAGGATACTGGAACTAGAGCTCTGATACCAACTGTGACGCTCCTGGGTTCACACAAGGCTGCAGTCCAAGGTAAAACCAAGAATGTCAAACCTGCCATGCATCACACCATACAATAACATGTTTCACCATCACAATTAACATCTATCTAGTAGAGTCAACAACTGGTGTAGGTACAAAACAGGTAAAAGATAATACAAGGAATACTGGTGAAATGATAATAGTCATGTAAATATCTCATCATCCAACATACAAAAATACATAGTCAAGATCTGAGTAGATAAACTGGAATACTCAACAAGTCTCAAATACAAATATTAGACAAAAAGGAAATAAGGCACACAGCCTTTACAACTTCTAGAACAAGATTCTCAAATGTCTAAACACAAAAAAAAATCTACTGTGGAACTCCAGAAGAAAATATATAACTAAATAGACGACGGAGGCTAAAATGCATCCCCATCAACCTGCGACTCTCCAGGCTTCTAGTTCGTTACCTGAAAGGGGGAGGGACAACGAGCGTCAAAGCGCTAGCGAGCAACATCACAACCAACCCCAAGGGGATAGGGCTCATTGTATAAGAAAATACAGTTAATATATAAGAGATCTAAAATCATTGATCTTACTAAAGAGGGTTTTAGTATTTAGAAATTTACAACACGAGCATAGGTACGTCGAGCGAAATAATCCAAACAAGGAAACCCTCATGTATATACCTTGTATCTCAAATTGTAAATCTCTAAACACCAAACCCGAGGTTCTAGTACAGGAAACAATAATAAAAGGAATACAACTAATCTCAGAGCATAAATACAGTGCCATAACATCACTAACATGAGTAGCATGTCATAACTTACATGAATATCATGTCGTAATCTACATAAGTGTCATGTCAAACTCACATGAGTGACATGTCAGAAAATGATTGAGTGTCTAAAACATAGACTATATAGATTAAACGTCCAACTCATAGACTGCATGAAGTAAACGTCCAACTTAGGATCTGAATATAGCCGTCGTCCAACGCATGGACCAGATGTGACCGTTGTCCAACGCATGGACCGGATGGTAATGCATATCCAGCACGAGGATTAAATAGCAATGCATGTCCAACACGAGGACTAAGTGGGGAGGGTGTCCAACACGAGGACTAAAAGGTAATGCTTGTCCAACACGAGGACTTCTATGGATTATAGTCCTCGCTGAGATGCATAGTGAAATCTACCTATATCAATTCACAATCAAATCAGTATGTATATCCACATTTGGTACC
Organism: Asparagus officinalis; assembly: GCF_001876935.1. Taxonomy (NCBI): domain Eukaryota; kingdom Viridiplantae; phylum Streptophyta; class Magnoliopsida; order Asparagales; family Asparagaceae; genus Asparagus; species Asparagus officinalis. Next base: position 52,937,438 of record NC_033798.1, read on the forward strand.
CTCAGGTCATCTATCATGCATGGATACATAATAAGACTAAAACCAATGTCAGATAATCCAGGCGAACTCTCGCACATGAGTGAAATACCCCAGAATACACAAAACAGGGGTTATACAACAGACAGAGCGGCGGTCGACCGC
>NC_033798.1:52937598-53048771 GCF_001876935.1 Asparagus officinalis
TAAAACCCGACCCGAAACCCAAACAAACCCGACCCAGAAAACCAGAAAAACCCCGATGAGTCGACTCATGACAGTCATGGGTCGACTCAACCTGTTGAGTCGACTCATGATGAGCCGTGGGTCGACTCACGGGCTGAACAAAGCATTTCTCCCAACTGTAACTTGTTTCAAACGATCCACACTTCCATTTTAAATGATCTACACTTCTATAGCCATTGATTTTCTACTATGATACAGTGAGAAAAACATATTTATCATGAGAAATGATTTTCTTGTAGGTTAAATCTAACATTTAATTCCTATACATGAAAGAAAGCATTTAATCAAAATAAAACTCATATTTTTATTCTTTAAATAAAATTCCAGATCTGGGTTTTCATGAAAAACTTGTTGGTGGGGATTTAAAAAATCCGAACTACATGATTTCTAGCATTAACCCTAACAAGGATATTGATTTACACTTGAAAATAAGTCTTAGGCTCAATAAAACTTATGGAAAACAGTTATATATATGAGTGATGATGAATGATCCCCTTCGCTGCAATCTACGAAAAGCCGCTGAAAATCCCCAAAAATCGCCCAAGAAATCCCAAAAACGAGCTAGGGTTTAGAGGGGGAGAGGAGGCTAGGGTTTCTCTAGGGTTTTCTGATCAACAAGAGTGTTTTCGGGTGGGGATAAATATATATGAGTGGGTAAAACCCGACCCGAAACCCAAACAAACCCGACCCAGAAAACCAGAAAAACCCCGATTAGTCAACTCATGACAGTCATGGGTCGACTCATGACTCATGGGTCGACTCATAATATACTGAGTCGACTTAGCAGAGACTAATGACCATGGTAGATGATATCATGAGTCGACTCATGACAGTCATGGGTCGACTCATGAGCTGAGAACTGAGTTTCTTCGACACTGATGCTTATGATTTGCAAATTTGCAAACTCAACCTCATAACTGATGCATATATACATTCTCATAAACTCAAAAAATGCTAGATATCATGAACAACCATATCATAAAGATATTTATCATAAATAAATATTATTTCTCACTAATAGTAACATATATAAATTGTCAAAATCTACAGGGTCTTACATAAAGATTTGAATCTATGAATAATCGCATTTCATCTTTAGATTCAACTTTGAAAACATGCATTAATAATCATAAGAGACTTATGGATATGTGTGCCAAGTCTAAGTCATCATCCACTCATTATGCACACATATATAGCAAAGTCTACAAATGCACAATTTGCGGTCGTAAATTGCTAGATTTTGCTATGATGCACACAAACATAACAATGCTAATGCTCATTGTGCATCTCATGTAGCTTCTTCATCACATACACATGCAAATGCTTATCATGCACATCATAAACATGCTAATGTGTTCAAATGTGATCTTTGTGGACGTTTTGGCCATTTAGAAAATTTTTGCTATGATTTGAAAAAGACTTCACTTTTGCCAAATGATTTTAAAAGACCACAAAAGTTTAAGTGTGATCATTGTGGTATATTTGGTCATTTGACCAAGTTTTGTTTTGATTTGAAGAGAGTTTCCCATTTGCAAAATAATTTTAAAGAACAATCTATTTTTACAAAAGAGTCCCATGCACAACCGTTTGGTCCACAAAAACAAATGGATCTCTTTCATTGCACAAATTGCAATCGGAAGGAGCATTTGAGTAAATATTTCTTTGACCGTGTTAGTGCACCACATATGCCCAAGAGGGTTCATAACCCTAGGACTTTGAGCTTTAATGATAGGGATCATGTCCCTAAACAAACCGGCACCAAGAATACTTAGGTGCCAAAATAATTTTTAAGCCAAGAATTTTAGTACTTTTATTTTTCTTTTTCTTGGTTTTGAAAAATTTATTTTAAACTTTTATGAAAACAATTCCTTTTATTGGTCAAACTCTTTTGTTTTCATGATTATTGGTTTTGTTTTGATAAGAGGTTTGTACTTTTATAACCCTCTGGATTTATTGGGTGTTTATTCCCAAATCATGTTTACCGGATGCTTAAATGTTTATATGGGTTATTACTAGCTCAAGAGCTAGATATGGTTGCCTCTCATGATTTTTGAATCAATGATGATTTGGTCTTACGTTTTTGGATTTAAACTTTAATTTATGATTTCTTTTGGTTGATTTGTTTTTATTTGAAAACTTTTTGCACGATTCTCATGTTCCTCTTCTTTTGATTTCATAAATCTATTCATTTATATAGTTTTTATATTTTTTGTGTTAGTGAGACACTTCTTTCATATTAACATATTTATATGTGTCTTTTTTGTATGTAAGTTATGTTTAGCATGTTTTAATCTATGTGTTCTCATTATCTTTTTTGTATGTAAGTTATGTTTAGCATGTTTTAATCTATGCTTTCTCACATATGTATTCCTTAGCATTCATTTCATACATTCATGAGGCATTTTGATTAATCTATGCTTTCTCACATATGTATTCCTTAGCATTCATTTCATACATTCATGAGGCATTTTGATAGGGGGAGCAATCCCTATATTTTTTTATGTGGCATTTTGATAGGGGGAGCAATCCCTATATTTTTTTATGTGGTATACTCACCCATGCATATTGATAGGGAGAGCTTTCGCTCTCTTCATTCCTTTGTCCCCTTTTTGATGTTGTCAAAGAGGGAGAAATATTATGAGTATACATTTCCTTTTCATGCAACGTACAATTCAAGTTCAAGATCCAAGTTCAAGCTTCTTCCGCAAGTGTACCAAGTCAAGCTTATTGAAGATCAAGATCAAACTTGGGAAATTTAGTTTAGGTTTTTATATTATTTGTGTTGGTACTCTAAGCTCAATCATATACACACATACACGTATTTGGTTTTTTATATATATATATATAAGTTAGCCCTTATGTTTTGATGATGTTCTTACAACCACTATTATCGGTACTAATGGCTTATTGAGTGTATATGTAGTAAAATCATTTGTCAAGCTCGTTAGTGCCATTAATGGAGGATGGATGGAATATATGCTACAACGAAGATATCCAAAGGAGGAGGAGGCCAAGAGATGAAGCAACGTTATTTCAAGAACGACAAATTCGATCAAAAGCTTCATCCGATTCAAGCTATATCAAAGCTCAAGTATATTGCTCTCTATATGAGGATATTAGCTTTCTTTTGTTTTTCTCTCTAGTGCTAGAATGTAGGCAAAGAGTTACTGAGTTTACTTGAAGCTATTGGGAATCACACACACGTTTTTAGACTTGTGCTTTTAAGCGTTTTTCACAAAATACTATTTTTCACAAGTTTGAGTACCTATCTGCAAAATTCTTTTTCCAAGCAGTTTGTTTTTAGTATTAAAAACATTTTACAAAGTTTCAGAATTTTCAGAGGTCAAATAAATATTTTGCAAATATTTCAAGTTGGTCATTCGGTTTTGCATTCTAGAACTAAGCATATTGACGTGCGCCATCATTTCTTACGCGATCATGTAGAGAGACAAGATGTATCCCTAGTATTTGTTGACACCAAATCTCAACTAGCGGATATATTTACTAAGCCTCTTGGAGAGGATGATTTTTGTCGCATAAGAAATGGTTTGGGCTTATGCACTATGTGAAAGTTCTACATTGCTTGCTTGATTAGTTGCATTTTGCATTTGGCATTTCTCTTTACCCCATTTTTGATGGTGACAAAGGGGGAGAGAAATCTCCTCATTTGTTGCATATATTTAGGGGGAGCTCATAGATAGGGGGAGCACCTATCTATAAGCTATTTCATTTTTGCTCTTATATAATGGTTGGTTGTCATCATCAAAAAGGGGGAGATTGTTAGCCCTTATGTTTTGATGATGTTCTTACAACCACCATTATCGGTACTAATGGCTTATTGAGTGTAAATGTAGTAAAATCATTTGTCAAGCTCGTTAGTGCCATTAATGGAGGATGGATGGAATATATGCTACAACGAAGATATCCAAAGGAGGAGGAGGCCAAGAGATGAAGCAACGTTATTTCAAGAACGTCAAATTCGATTAAAAGCTTCATCCGATTCAAGCTATATCAAAGCTCAAGTATATTGCTCTCTATATGAGGATATTAGCTTTCTTTTGTTTTTCTCTCTAGTGCTAGAATGTAGGCAAAGAGTTACTGAGTTTACTTGAAGCTATTGGGAATCACACACACGTTTTTAAACTTGTGCTTTTAAGCGTTTTTCACAAAATACTATTTTTCACAAGTTTGAGTACCTATCTGCAAAATTCTTTTTCCAAGCAGTTTGTTTTTAGTATTAAAAACATTTTACAAAGTTTCAGAATTTTCAGAGGTCAAATGAATATTTTGGAAATATTTCAACTTGGTCAAATAACCTGATTTCAGAATATGTCAGAAATCGGTCGACCGGTCCGGTCGACCGATCCGATGACCTTTCTTCACTATGTCTCCAGAGTGTTGTCGGTCGATCGATACGGTCGACCGAATTTCTCAACCCTTAATCGGTCGACCGTGCCGGTCGACCGATGAGTCTCTGGATGTTTTGTCAAAACTCCTTAGCTGCTGGCGGTCGACCGATTTTTTCGGTCGGTCGACCGAAGGTATTTTTCGGTCGACCGATATTTTCTTCGGTCAACCGATTTTTGCCTCTGTTCAGCCGCGACTTTTTTAAAACGGTCGTTTGCCTCGAACCCTGTGCTTTCACTTGTTAGTGATTGGCACAGTCTGTGATGAGGGTCTGAAGAAGAGATTATTATCTCATTTGGGTAGATTTGTTTTTGTTTTAAAATGATTTAAACTTTCCTATAAAATCCCCAGACCTCTTCTTCTTCCTCTAAGCCCTAACGTTTGAAAACCAGAGAGCTTTTTCTGTTTCCTGAGAAAATTTTCAAAACTCTGTTTTTCTTTCTGTTTCAAGTGTGTTTCACTTCCCAGCTTCAGTACTCTTCTCTTTGCTATAGGGGCTTGTGTAAAGAGAGGTTCTTGCTTGTTTTTTCTTCTGCTGCTGTGTGGTTGAGATCTGTGGAGATCTACTGTGAGGGAGTGTGATCTGTGAGATCAAACTGTGTAGTGAGAGAGAGATCTTGTGGGATCGCTGTGTAGACGAAGTTCCGGCTTCCAAACCGGATGTGTTAGTGGATTTCTCCTCGAGAGTGGGGAGCGGGGACGTAGGTCAGCGGGCCGAACCTCGTTAACACATCGCGCGTCAAGGATAACGATTCCTAACTCTATCTCTTTCTATTTGATTGCACTTCTGTTTTGTGGTTTGCTTGTGCTGAGTTTTAAATTGCATATTAGAGCCTCTTGACCCTAATCACCCCCCCTCTAGGGTCCAACAATTGGTATCAGAGCTTGGTCTCTATATCAGTTTTTGGTTTAACAACCTTAGAGAAAAGATCTAATGGAGGCCTCTTTGAATATGCATATGCTAGAAGGACAATCCACAACTAGACCACCTCTCTTCACCGGCACTAATTTTGCTTATTGGAAGGCTAGGATGAGAATTTACCTTCGTTGCATAGACCTTGACATTCTAGAGCTCATAGAAGAGAAATATGAAGAAAAGTCCAAAGTCGGGAACATGACCGATGGAGAAAGGCACCTAGCTAATCTCAACGCTAAGGCTATGAACGCCTTAATTTGTGGTCTTTCCCCTAATGAATATAATAGAGTTTCCACGTGTGCAACCGCATACGAAATTTGGGTAAAATTATGTGTCACACATGAAGGAACCCCCCAAGTTAAGGAATCTAAGATTAGTGGACTTATGCATGATTATGAGCTATTTAAAATGCTTCCAAATGAATCCATTGATGCTATGTTTTCTCGTTTTACTAATATCATCAATGAATTACATGGTCTAGATAAGCAATTATCCATTCAAGAGATGAATTACAAGATACTTCGCTCCTTGACTCCGACATGGGAACCCAAGGCTACGGCCATTGAGGAAGCTCATGACCTCACTACCTTAGCTCTTGATAGCCTCATCGGAAAGCTCAAAGTGCATGAGAAGAAGCTCAAGGGGAAGGAAAAGGAGGAAGTGTCATCACGCGAAGTTGAGGAGCCGTCACCAAAATTGAAGACCATAGCTCTCAAGGGAGCTAGTGACAACTCATCTTCGTCGTCGGAGAGTGAAGTTGATTTTTCTAGAGAAGTGGCTCATCTCTCTAGAAGAATCTCTAGACTTATCAAAATGAACAAAAAATTTAATCCCCGATCTAACAACAAGTTTTCATCTCGTGTAGGAAAATGCTTTGAATGCAACGAACCGGGTCACATCGCTAAGGATTGCCCCAAGCTCAAGGAAAAGTACATGAAGTACAAAAAGAAGAAGGCTATGTATGCCGGATGGGAAGAATCCGAACCAAGTGACTCGGATAGTGATGAAGAAGGAGCCAAATTTGCTCTTCATGACCCAAATGTTTGTTTCATGGCAAATGAACAAGAGGTAATATCCGAGGCCGAAAGTGAATCTTTCTATATGCAATGTGACATAGCTATGGCATTAGAAGAGTTGAACTTTGAATTTAAAAGAATGTCTAAAGAATACTCTTCTTTCAAAAAATTGCATACCTCTTGTGATATTAAGCTAGAGCAACTAACAACCTCTCTTGCTCTAAAAGATGAATTGCTAGGAGATCTCGATTTCGAGAACAAGCAATTAAGATCAAAGATTGAAAAATTAGAAATTGAGGGTTGTAGAACTAGACCCACTCATGCTTATGACAACTACAATCACCATGGTAGAAATAGGTTTCATAGTTCCAACATTCGTACATACAAAAGAAATTTTGTATGCACCTATTGTATGAGACATGGACACATTTCTACTCATTGTAGAATTAAAGACAATGAAGATTTTTATGGTTTGATATGGGTACCCAAAGGTACCAACACTACTAACCACCAAGGACCCAAGACATGGGTACCTAAAGCTACTACACCTTCATCTTCTTCTTTTGTAGGGAACGTCACGGCAACGACGTAAGGAGATGTGGTACCTTGATAGTGGTTGCTCACATCATATGACGGGCAACAAAGAGTTATTTGCAACCCTATCAAGGATTGAAGGAGGCAATGTCTCCTTCGGTGGTGGTGAGAAAGGTAAAATCATTGGTATCGGGTCTATTGGTAAGAAACCCTCACCCACAATTGAAGATGTTTATTTAGTAAGTGGTTTGAATCATAATCTTCTTAGCATTAGCCAATTAAGTGATAAAGGTTTTGATATTTCCTTTAAACCGGATAAATGCATCATTAGTATGGATGGAAATATTGTTTTTATTGCAAATCGCAAGTCTAATGTTTATATTTTTGAGATGAATGAGTTAGTTAATCAAGATGTGAAGTGTCTTGCGGCTATTGATGAAAACCCTTGGATTTGGCACAAGAGACTTGGACATGCAAATATGGAGTTAATATCAAAATTGTCTAAGAAGAATCTTGTGAAAGGGCTACCTAACTTACACTTCATAAAAGATACAATTTGTGAGGATTGTGCCAAAGGTAAACAAACGAAATCTTCTTTCAAATCCATTCATGAGGTATCAACTTCTAAACCTTTGCAATTACTTCATCTTGATTTATTTGGTCCTATGCGTGTTACCTCTCTTGGAGGCAAACACTATGTTTTTGTGATTATTGATGATTTTTCTCGTTTTACATGGACAATATTTCTTGCTAAGAAAAATGATTGTTTTGAAGAATTTGCAAATCATGTTAAAAGAATTGAAAATGAAAAAGATTTGAAAGTTGTTAAGATAAGAAGTGATCATGGTGGTGAATTTCAAAATGAATTTTTCTATGATTTTTGTGCTCATCATGGTATAACTCATATGTTTTCCGCTCCTAGAACACCACAACAAAATGGTGTTGTTGAACGGAAAAATCGTACCATACAAGAGATGGCACGCACTATGTTAAACTCATTTGATTTACCAAAATATTTTTGGGCGGAAGCCGTCAATACGGCTTGCCCTGTTTTAAATCGTGTTTTGATTAGACCAAAGCTTAAGAAAACCCCTTATGAACTTTATTATGGAAAAACTCCTTTCTTTGGTTATTTTCGTGTTTTTGGTTGCAAATGTTTTATCTTAAATACAAAAGATCACCATGATAAATTTGATTCCAAAATCGATGTTGGTATTTTCTTGGGTTATGCACCTCGAAGTAAGGCTTATAGAGTCTTCAATAAATGAAGCCTCGTTGTTGAAGAGTCTATAAACGTTACTTTTGATGAGACTAACGTTGGCTCTCAAGTTGTGTTGCCTAGGAAAGATGATGATGATGATATTGAGGGAGGATTGGACTTGTTGCAAATCAGTGACACTCCCTCTATAGAAGTTCTAAAGGATGTGGATAGCACAAACGCTCAAGATCAAGTTGAACCACCTAAAGCTTGGAAATTCACATCAAATCATCCAAAGGAACAAATCATTGGGAGCCCTTCAAAAGGAGTTATAACTCGCTCAAAAGCCTTGAGTGAATGTGGTAATGTTGCATTTCTATCTCAACTAGAACCTAAAAAGGTTAATGATGCTTTGAATGATGAATTTTGGGTTTTGGCTATGCATGAAGAATTAAACAATTTTCAAAGAAATGAAGTTTGGAAGTTAGTTCCTAGACCTAACAATGCTAGTGTAATTGGTACAAAATGGGTTTTTAGAAACAAACTTGATGAACATGGCATTGTAACTAGAAATAAAGCACGTTTGGTTGCCCAAGGATACAATCAAGAGGAGGGCATAGACTATGATGAAACCTTTGCACCGGTTGCAAGGTTGGAATCTATTAGGATGTTTTTGGCATTTGCTAGTTTCAAAAATTTCAAACTATTTCAAATGGATGTCAATAGTGCTTTCTTAAATGGTTTTATAGAAGAGGAAGGGTATGTTGAGCAACCCCCCGGTTTTATAGATCATGCTTTTCCTAATCATGTTTACCGGGTACAAAAAGCCTTATATGGGTTGAAACAAGCTCCTAGGGCTTGGTATGCTCGCCTCTCTAGTTTTCTTGTTGAAAATGGTTTTTCAAAAGGATCTATTGATAACACACTTTTTGTGAGAAAAAGGAAAAATGATTTCATTTTAGTTCAAATATATGTGGATGACATTATTTTTGGTGCTACTAATGAATCCTTGTGCAAGGAATTTTCTAAAGTTATGCAGGATCACTTTGAGATGAGTATGATGGGAGAGCTTACATTCTTTCTCGGGCTCCAAGTCAAGCAAACTGAGGATGGGATCTTTATTTCTCAAAGCAAGTATGCGAAGGAATTGGTGAAGAAATTCAAGTTGGAGAATTCTAAGCATGCGCCTACTCCCATGAGTACTAGTGTTAAGCTTGATGCCGATGAGAGTGGAGAAGATGTGGACCAAAAACTATACCGAGGTATGATAGGTAGTCTTCTTTATCTCACCGCTAGTAGACCCGACATCATGTTTAGTGTATGTGCATGTGCACGTTTTCAAGCTTCTCCCAAAGCGTCTCATTTAATTGCGGTTAAAAGAATCATTAAGTATGTTAATGGCACTTTTAACCTTGGTTTGTTTTATCCAAAAAGTACCACTTTTGATTTATATGGATTTTGTGATGCCGACTTTGCCGGATGTAAGGTAGATCGCAAGAGTACTAGTGGAACATGCCAATTCTTAGGAAATTCCCTTGTTTCTTGGGCTTCCAAGAAACAAAATTGTGTTGCATTGTCCACTACGGAAGCGGAATACATTGCCGCCGGCTTATGTTGTGCTCAAGTTTTATGGATGAAACAAAGTTTAGTTGACTATGATTTGAATTTTCAAAATATTAAAATCTTTTGTGATAACACAAGTGCCATAAATATTTCCAAAAATTCGGTTTTGCATTCTAGAACTAAGCATATTGACGTGCGCCATCATTTCTTACGCGATCATGTAGAGAGACAAGATGTATCCCTAGTATTTGTTGACACCAAATCTCAACTAGCGGATATATTTACTAAGCCTCTTGGAGAGGATGATTTTTGTCGCATAAGAAATGGTTTGGGCTTATGCACTATGTGAAAGTTCTACATTGCTTGCTTGATTAGTTGCATTTTGCATTTGGCATTTCTCTTTACCCCATTTTTGATGGTGACAAAGGGGGAGAGAAATCTCCTCATTTGTTGCATATATTTAGGGGGAGCTCATAGATAGGGGGAGCACCTATCTATAAGCTATTTCATTTTTGCTCTTATATAATGGTTGGTTGTCATCATCAAAAAGGGGGAGATTGTTAGCCCTTATGTTTTGATGATGTTCTTACAACCACCATTATCGGTACTAATGGCTTATTGAGTGTAAATGTAGTAAAATCATTTGTCAAGCTCGTTAGTGCCATTAACGGAGGATGGATGGAATATACGCTAAAACGAAGACATCTAAAGGAGGAGGAGGCCAAAAAGATGAAGCAACGTTATTTCAAGAACAACAAAGGCATATAAAAGCTTCATCCGATTCAAGCTATATCAAAGCTCAAGTATTGCTTTCAATATGAGGATATTAGCTTTCTTTTGTCTTTCTCTCTAGTGCTAGAATGTAGGCAAAGAGTTACTGAGTTTACTTGAAGCTATTGGGAATCACACACACGTTTTTAAACTTGTGCTTTTAAGCGTTTTTCACAAAATACTATTTTTCACAAGTTTGAGTACCTATCTGCAAAATTCTTTTTCCAAGCAGTTTGTTTTTAGTATTAAAAACATTTTACAAAGTTTCAGAATTTTCAGAGGTCAAATGAATATTTTGGAAATATTTCAACTTGGTCAAATAACCTGATTTCAGAATATGTCAGAAATCGGTCGACCGGTCCGGTCGACCGATCAGAAGCTAGACTACTTGTTCGGTGATCATGTTGAAGGCCCGGATATGCTGACTCTTGAGGATGAGCATTGGTTGAACGAAGATGGCAGGAGTTTGCTATATATTTCCCCTATTCCTTGTGAATATACCCTTGCACGTTTGAGGATGCAAGTTATGACTCGGGTGATGCCTTGGCATCTTACAGATGGTCATGAGTGGGTCTATTGTGGGTTTATTACTTATCAGAAGACCTCGGGTTCTGATGGGTAGGACTTTATTCATGGTCTCCAACCAGGTATTTTGGGACTTGATACAGCACGGCTGGATGAGCTGTCGATAGTTGCCAACACGGTGAGGAATTTGCTTGCTAGACTTGGGAGGAAATTCCCCGTGGTAGGATATAGATGTTATAGTTGGGTACACTTATCGGCAAAGAAGTGATGGATCTGTATGATGAGCGATGTTCTTGGGCTTTGGGGTGATGAGCTGAAGTATAGCTAGTTATACACATCAATACGCGCCAGTATGTACGGATTGCAGATCAGCAAACAACATTTCTTAGCATTGCTGGAGCTTTATAACCCTGACACCAATACTTCATTGACTCGCAATGGAGAGTTAGTATTGGCTCTTCATGAGGTCATCATCAAAAAGGGGGAGATTATTAGCCTTCTTGTTTTGATGATGTTTAACAAACAATTTACTTCTAAAGTTGTTTGTCTAGTGTTTGTGTTTTCGTATTTATTCTAGGCAAACAACGAGTTGGAGGTTGGATGGATTGCGTCATAACGATCATATCAAATGGAGGTTGGCGGATATAGTGGTTGAAGCCTTGCAATTCAAGTTTAAGATCCAAGTTCAGCTTCATCCGTATAGTGTACCAAGTCAAGCTTATTGAAGATCAAGATTGCTTGGGTATATTAGTTTAGATTTATATTATGTGTGTTCAATACTTTAAGCTCAATCATATACACACATACACGTATTTGGTTTTATATATATATAGTCATATATATAAATACAAGTTTTGATTTTCAAGTTTAAATATGAAACAAATACATATTTATATATATACATGTTTGTTTTCATATGGTTAAGTTGTTTTGGTTTAGTTATGTAGATATGAAACAATATATATCTTCATATACACTTTTATTTGTTTCTATTCTATTGTATTTAGAAAAATATTGTGTTTATAGATTAAAGACTTGTTCACACTATTTTCATATCTCATAGAATGTCTACAAATCCATTCTAAAGTGTTTCCAAGTTGTTTGAACTCGTTTTTGGAAAAATCAAGTTTTTTTGTTCATGTACGTGCATGTGTCCGTGCATGTTTTTACAAAACTGATGCGTTTTCACAATTGGGAAATGCGATTTAAAAAATTTCTTCGTTTACATATTTATCTTCATAAATACAAACATTTCCACAAGTTTTACTATTTTTTGAGTTGTTTTGTTATTTTCAATTGAATTTACAAAACCGTATTTTCTGCAGTTTTTTTCAGAAACTGTATATCTATGTTCAAACAGTTATTTCTCTCAACTGGGAAATGATATTTCAGAAATTCTTTTCTAAAATGTTTATCAACATGTCTATAACTTTTTATCAAATTTCATGATTTTTGGAGTTGATTTACTATTTTTAATTAATTTTACAAAACCAGATACACAAATTTACAGAATGCTGGATTTTGGGGTATTTTGGTCTTTTCAGCCTATAACGGCTAGTAACGGCTAGTTTTTGATATTTTCGGTTTTTGGGGGTTTTTGGCTGATTTAAGAGGCTATAAAAAGCCCTTAACTTTCATTGTTTTTTATGGATGTTTAAGAGAGTTTTAAATAGAGTTTTACAAGTTTGTTGAAGGGTTTTTAAGTTTGTTTCAAGAGTTTGTTTGTGAAGAAAATTCCACAAGAGCTTGAGGAGATCATCTATTGGAGTTTGAGCAATCAACTAGTCTCCCTCCATCTCTTGTCATCTATTGAGAAGTTTTCTAAACTCTATTTCTAGCTTTACATCTATTTATTAATTATCATTGTTATTAAGCTAGAATTATATTGAGTTTAGTTTTGATTTATTTCTCTTTGCTTACACACACACAACCATTGAGCTTATTGTATTTACATACATAGTATAATTTGGGGTTGTGGGTTTGTGACTAAGAGTTGTTTATTGTGTTCTCATCCATATTAGAGAACAATTATTTGTTGTGTGCCTAATTGTGAAGTTCACTTTGTAATACACTTGTATACCGAGAGGAGTGTGTGGTGAGGACGGAGTCGATACCGAGAGGAGTGGCGTCGGTGGCTTAGTGAGAGGTGATAATTCCGAGCACTTGATGGAGTCGATATGTGAGGACCAACACTTGAGGTTGTAGCTTGTGTATGTACTTTGTGAGGATTTGTGAGAGTTGTCGGCTGACTTGATAACCGAGTGTGTAGAGTTTTCGGTTAGCTTGAAAACCGAGTGTGTAGAGAAGTTCCGGCTTCCAAACCGGGTTGTGTAGTGGATTCTCCTCGGGAGTGGGGAGCGGTGACGTAGGACGGAAGGTCCGAACTCCGTGATCATTTCCTTTTGTTTTGGTTTGGCATTGGCATATTTATTCTTGCATATTGTTATATCGCCATTGTTGCATGATCATATTATTTACCCTTGTTTATATTGTATATCCTTGCACATATATTGCAGCATATCATACTTGCTAGGATATATTTGTTAATTAAATTAATTAGCATAAAATCGGATTAGATTAGCATATGACCCTATTCACCCCCCCTCTAGGGTTCTTTCATAGCGACCTTAGGGTCTAACAGCTGCAATGTTTGTTTTGTTTATTTCAGAATAGCAAAAAGAATTTATTCTTCTCTCATTAGAGAGTTTCTTGTTCAGTAGTAAAAAAAAGAAAAAAAGAAAAGAAGAAGAAAAAAAAGAAGAATAAATTTCTGATTCTATCCTCCTCAGACCAAAGGTAATTGCAGATTTCTATCAGCCAACCAAATGTAAGTGCTTTACTTCTTATCTGCTTTACTTTCTACATCAAAGAGTTTGTATTAAGGACAATGCAAAATTTAGGTGTGGGGGGTGGGAATTAGTGATTTTTTTTCTTTTTCTTTTACATTTTTAGTTGCATTGTTGTCATTTTTTTCCGTTTTTCTAAAAAAAAAATTTATCGTCACTTGCCAAATTGATAGAGTTATGTAATAATTAATTTATTTGATAAATTTTAAATTTTTTAATCTCTAGTTTGTTATTTTCTCAAGTTTACCTTTTATGATAACTCTAAATAAATTTCTAAAGAAATGATTTTCAAAGTAGTATACTTTACTTAAGCCTTAACTTAGATTTTTATTTAAAATAATGGAATTTATGCATGCTTAGCTTATAGTTAAAAATAATTTTTTAAAGTGTCTTGACTTACTATTTTTCAGAATATATATACATGTACATATAAAAAAAATTACAAAAGAAGAGTGCGAAAAATAGGCACCAAAAGAAGAAAAAAACTCTTAAATTCAAGGTGATTCTATCTTATAAAGCCTAAGCTGACCGAGTAATTAAGCCCAAGGAGTATTTCCATACTTAATGATCTAAACCTAATTGGATTGGGATCCATTGGCCCAAAACTCATTAAATGTTATATATATAGTTATATTTGTATATATGGTCTTGGAAAATATTTTAGATCAAGCAACTAGAATATTATTTTAAACAAGGAGTTAGCATGTTCTTTTTAAAACTTTTAAATTAAATTTCTAAGTTCGGATTGGTTTTGTATTGCTATAATGAGAAGATTTTCTAGGAAATTTACCTTAGAGTTATATATATAAATGTTTTCTTGAGTAATAACTAGCTTCAATTATCAAGTAAATTTAGTTATTTACTAATTTCTTTAATTTGGCAAGATGACCGAATTTTGTGGGTATATTCACTGCAAACCCTCACGAGACTACAACTCGTCCACTAGGGTAACTTAGGGGTTTAAAGGCTTGTTGTATGTACTAAATACAACCGCGATTCCTGCAAAAGTGAGTTAGGTTTTCTTTCATTCTTTTTTCTTTGCTAGAGGACTAGTAAAAGTTTAGGTGTGGGGGTATTTGATAATCATATTTTATTACAATTTTATACCCTTATTATCTATTTTTATATGAATAAATATACCACTAATAATTATTTTTATCTTTTAATTGCAGGTTAATGAAGAATAAATCTCAAACTCTCATCTCTCAATAAAAACCCCTTTATTAAATGAAGAAATCAAGCAAAGAAGCCCATTGTAAAATCAATTGCCAAATTATCCAAAAGCCCAAGCTAAAAAGAAGAATTAAAGCTCAAAATGCCAAAGGCCTAAGCCCAAAAGTCAAAACACAAGAAGAAGCTGCGGGTTGAAAAAGGAGAGCTTTTGACATCGATGCCAGCATCGATGGGAGCATCGATGCCCGTATCGATGCCAGCATCGATACGCCTATCGATGCTGGCATTGATACCTCCGGTAGTTTGTTACAGATTAGTGGCTGAAAATAGTTATGTTTAGATAAGATTTCAATCAAATGGCTCTCATTCACTGATGTTTACTATAAATAGGGGTAGAGAGTGAGGGGTTAGTGGTGTGAAAATTTTTGTAACTCCTTTTGGAGAGGAGGGCTACTCTTAATTGAGAAGGTCTTCTAAATTTATAACTTTTGTTATAATTAATAAAATAATTTTTTACCACTTTAAATATTTCTTCTCTTTGTTGGATGATAAAGATGGAGATGAAGAATTATTTGGACGTTTGTATTTCTTTTATTTTTCTCTTTTATTTATTTTTTTATTGCTTATTAGTTTAGATTTATTTCTATGCTTGTAGTTAGATTTTATTTTCTTGTTAAATAGCCAAGAGGCTAGAACCCTCTTGTCTTAAATTTATTTCATGCTTATAGAGTAGATTTATTTTCTTGCATTTATATCTTACAATTTATTTTGTAGTTTAGATTTTACAATTTATTTTGTAGTTAGATTTTAATTTCTTGCACTATTCACCTTGAGGCTAGAGCCCTCTTGGGTTTAGTTTTTCTTTTTGTTTATTTTTATTTTCTTTGATTCGTCTTTAGGCTAGAACCCTCTAGGGATTGCCATTTTATTTTCTTACACTATTCACCTTGAGGCTAGAACCCTATTGGGTTTAGTTTACCATTTTGTTCATTTTTATTTTCTTTGATTCGTCTTTAGGCTAGAACCCTCTATGGAATCACCTTTTTCTAAGATGTGGATTCAATTCAAGATTACCCATATCTTTAATTGAATTCGTCATCTTTACTTTCTTAAATTTTCTTTTTATTTTTTATTTTCCTTTTTGATTCTTGATTTTATTCATCTTTCTTTTTCTCCTTGTGAAAATCATTCATTCTTTATCACATCTACTCTCACTTACATTTTGTGCCGATTTACACACTATCACTTTCACACTCATTATCTCTCCACAATCACACTTATTCTTTCCTCCTATTTGTCACGCACACAACATAAGAACCGATTTATATTTTCTCCTACAAAACACCTTCCTCATGGGATCGATAACTTTTTATACTATAACTTGACATGGTTGTGCACTTACAAAATTTTTGGTACATGTTTATGCCGTATCAAGTGTTTGGCGCCAATTGATGCTAGCATCGATGTCAAGAGCTCTCCTTTTCATGCCATAGCTTCTTCTTGTGTTTTGGCTTTTTGGCTTAGGCCTTTGGCATTTTGAGCTTTAATTCTTCTTTTTAGCTTAGGCTTTTGGATAATTTGGCAATTGATTTTCTAATGGGCTTCTTTGCTTTAATTCTTCATTTAATAAAGGGGTTTTTATTGAGAGATGAGAGTTTGAGATTTATTCTTCATTAACCTGCAATTAAAAGATAAAAACAATTATTAGTGGTATATTTATTCATATAAAATAGATAATGAGGGTATAAAATTGTAATAAAATATGATTATCAGATATTCACTTGTGATATGGATTATTTTGTTCTGAGGTTGTCTATTATATTCTTGCTAACTTTGATCGGGGACCTGTAACTTCGCATTTATTTATTTCCAGATGCTTAGCATATTAGGTTGAGGAGAAATATTTATTTTTATTTATTCTCCTTAATCTAATACGTTGTAGGCTTGTTCATATCCCGATTCCTGGGTATTGGGAAGCGGGCGTGACATAACCCCTTTGAAGGGTTGTTTATCCACAACCACCATCTTCACTTGGTCATAGTCGTCCACATATTTCAAGCATTGGTGCAATGTGGATGGGACTATCCTGATGCTATGGATCCTTAGTCGGCCCAACAACATGTTGTATGAGGGTTCTGCGTCGATGATATAGCAGGGCTTCGCGAGTTGTCTTGGACAACTCCAGTAGCTCATACAGAGTGATCCTGGCTGGAATATTCTTCAGCTGGGCGAGCAGGTCAAACTGAAAGGGTTGACCACTTGAGCTCGGCTTGTCAGGACTTGGCTGAACTATTGATTGCAGTCCCATCAGTAGTCTTATCGGATTCTCTGCCATCAAAGGGTAGTTCTTAGCAAAGTCTTTTCCTGTTCAGGTGATCAATGTGTCTGCCTCCTGTTTGGGTCAAAAGTTACCTTTTTCATTATCATTGAACATGTTATAATCATTTATTGATTAAAAATTCAAGAAAATAGAAAAGTTGACATTTTTATAAGATCTTCTTACACAATAAAAAATAAAAGATTACAATTTTGTCAAACAACACACAAATCCTATTTATTAATTTCTGTTTGCATGAGATATTTGCCTTTGTTAGGGTTTATCCGTGGAACACCAACTAATCAGATCCAATATAGATTTCGTTACCTCACAAAGGAGACAAGAAACTGAAGTGACTATCTCAGCAATAGCAAGATAATCACTCTTCTCAAAAATCGCAGCTAGGTATGATCTCAAGGAAATGGATGAACGGATGCGGATCTCTCAAACTCTTCCTCTTTATGCTGAATAGCTCGCCAAGATCTCCTTCTCCTCTCAAAAATTCATGCTCTCACTCCTAAGTTTGACAGGGCTTCGCCGATGCTCTAGAATTCTATATCCGTGTAAATGAAGGTCCTAGGATTGTATTTATAGGCTTCAGGAACTCGGTTTTCGAATAAGAACGATCGATTTGACCTCATCCTCAGTTGTAACCACTCAATCACGTTCTAGGATAACTTCAAATCAGTATAGGATGCTTTGGATCGGATTAAATCAAAATCTAGGCAAAATCAGTGTTTTTATCCCCGAGACATACTTGGTGTCTCGGCCTTGGCCGAGACACAAAGTGTCTCAGCTTTGGCCGAGACACAATACGTGTCTCAGTTGCATGCCTTGATCTTCTTTTTTCGATAATTCTCCGGTCCAACCTCGGAGTAACGCAATTCAAAGTGCATTGGAAAGCCAGAGAAGAGACCTACAATGTTCCATAAGTGAATCATACGTGGAGTGGACAAGATACATATGGCGCTTCGTCTTTCGTGAGTGAAGCGTAACTTCCGATCAGATCGTCTCTTTGTTATTTCGCCATCCTATTGATTCGTACGCTTTGTCGACTTGCTTCATACGCTTGCTAACATCAAATAATCCTCTTTAACTTGGATAATAATATTCATCATCTTCTCTCTATCTCGAGCTACGTGCAGGAGCCTATAGGCAATTTTTGACTCCTACAAATACCCCCTCCAAAATGTTTCTGTCTCATTTCTTTTATAGAAGAGCCTGAAAATCTTTGGATGTGATAGGTCCAACCTTTAGTCAGTGTAAAAGGACCTACAATTGGCTCTAGTTCTTAACTTCTTCGTTTTTCAATCTATTCAGTATTTTATCGAATAGCTAAAATTCTTCCGATGCCGCGTTTATCGTCTGATCGTTGTCGAAGTCTCGAACTGAGACTGGTTTGTTGATTTTTGATTTTAGCTCATGTCATTGAGTCGATGTTGAACTAACTATCTTCATCAGGAATTCGTATCTAAATTATGACTGAACTCCTTAGGGATTATCATACAATCTCAAAGAATCAGAGTGTGTGTCGACTGATACCGTAGGGCGTGTCAACTAAAACCACTTGTCGTGTCGACACAAAAGGCGTCGTCGAGTCAACACAGAGGGTGTTGTTTCATCCGGCCGAGCTTCGTGTCGGCTGGTCGGGTTTCGTGTCGATTGGCTTCATGTTTCGAATCAACACAGGAAGTGTCGACTCATCTGGTCGGGCATGGACTTGATTTGAGCCCTGTTTCGGCAAAATTTGTCAACATGTTGATTTTCATCACGACGTGCTAACCCTCATTGACCTCTATCATAATGCATTGACTGGCATTGACTCAAGGCTACGTGTTGACTGACATTGACTTTCATCACAACGCGTTGACCAACGTTGACCCAATGCTATGCATTGACTGACGTTGACATTCATCGCAACGCGTTCACCAGCGTTGACCTAAGGCTATGCATTCATCGGCATTGACCTAGGGCTATGCGTTGACCGGCATTGACCTTTATCGTAACGTGTTGACCGACATTGACCTAAGGCTACGCATTGATCGACGTTGACCTAAGGCTATGCGTTGATAGACGTTGACCTTCACCTCAATGCGTTAACCGACATTAACCTAAGGCTATGCATTGTTCAGCGTTGACCTAAAGCTACTCCTTACTAGCGTTGACCTTCATTACACACGTCGATCGGTGTTGACCTGCATCAAAACATGTTGATCGTCATTGACACAAGGCTACGCATTAACTGGTGTAAATACAGTTTATACTTATACGTTAACTAGAGTCTATACAATTTAGGCTCTTAAGGCATTAGAACGGGGAGGACCAGTTTATACTCATATACTCCTGGGAGTTTTGGGAATTAGTTTAAGCTAGTGTACACATTAGAGGTTCAAGAAGATGCAGTTTATACTCATATACTCATCGGAGTGCGAATACGGGTATCGAATACACCAAAATAGGCAAAAATAGTTGAAAACAAATGAAAATATACCATCGAAAATACACAGGACCTTGTTTTAGGCACGAGACACAACTTGTGTCTCGGCCCTGGTCGAGACACAATTTGTGTCTCGGTTAGGGATGAGAGAGAGAGTATGAGAGAGAGAGAGGAGAGGGAAGATAGAGGAGAGAGAGGGTGGCTGGCCTAAGGCATGGTGTAGGGTGTTGTACAATAGATATTTGTGTCACCCCTCATATTTTGAATTCCCTCTCTTTTGCATCATCTTCCTCCTCCAAATTTCTTATCCAAACCCACTTCTTCATAACCCATAACTCTCCCCCTTTTTGGAACTCTTAATCCCCCCTTCAAGGACTCTTAAACTTTCTTATAAAAGGATTTGGAGCCTCATTTTCTCTACTTATTGTTCTTGGCCGAAAATAACTCTCAAGTTCAAAACCTAGGCTTTTGGCATTGGATTCAAGCTCTTAATTTGGGCAAGCTCCTCTCCATAGCCTCTTGTGCATTTGTTTGTTTTTGATTCACGAATTTGTAGGCCATGTTTAGGGCTTTTTGAGATCATGAATTAGAAAAATTTGAAACTTGAAAGTGGCCGAAATTTTGTAGCTTTTTGGCATGAAGATGAAGTTTGAGCATTTGAGGAGCTTGAGATTATGGCCAAAATTTGTAGGGGGTTAAATGCAAAAGAGGCCAAAATTTTGTGGGCTTGGGTTGCATATCCATGGTTGAAATTTGTAGGGGGATGGATGTCGGCTTATAGATGAAATTTTTGAGGGGGTTATGTGCAAAATTGTCAAAATTTTATTGAGAGAGTTATGTGCAAAAGTGGCAAATGTTTGGGGGCTTGGGTTGCATACCTATGGTTGAAATTTTGTCAGGGGTTTTATTGCAAAATTGGCCAAACTTTCTTGAGGGGTATTTTGGCCATTTTGACCAATAGTTGATCATGAGGGTCTTAGATGCAAAATGAACCCGTTGTTTCCATGTAAGGATCCCATAGGATTAATTAGACTTCAACCGTATAATCCTGTTTTATTTGTAAGATTTTGGTTAAAGTTCATAATTTCTCTTTTTAATTTTAGGTTCTTGAATTTATGATTGTACCTGACCCGCGGATTTTCATTGCAGGTTAGCATTGTCTCCACGATGACTTCATTTTATAGGAATCACTCTACTTCTCTATACAGCGAGATGGAGGCTCCTGTAACTCCTTCATATGGGGGTGAGATTTTGTAGCTTTTGTAAATTTGATATCATCATGTATTGCACCCTCGTTTGTCTCCTTGGCGAGTCATTCGGGAAGAGCCGATGTCCTACTTCACACTGATTGAAGCTTTAAAGGACGTGTTTTGCTTGGCCAATACACGTCTTCAGGTTGATGGGGCTATTTCATGCTATATTGCACCCTCGTTTGTCTCCTTGGCGAGTCATTCGGGAAGAGCCAAAGTCCTCCTTTGTGGGGATTAAAGCTTCAAAGGACGTGTTTTGCTTGGCCAATACATGTCTTCAGATTAATGGGGTGATTTTATGCTGTATTGCACCCTGTAGGGTAGAGTATATTATCACATTATTTGCTTGACAATGTATATTGTCCCTCTTGTGTAGAACAGTTGAAATCGTCTCGCTAATTTACCAAGTAGTGACTCTATCTCGCTGATTCGTTAGATGAGTTCAACTCCTTGTCTTGCTTTTAGAAATATCTTTCTAATTGTGCACTATATGTTTCAGTTGTGTTTCCTGCGGATGGATTCCCATCTTACGCCACGAGTGGTTGTAGCAGGGAGACTTTCATCACTAGTGCTGATAAGCTTCTTATTGGTTTGACTCCTCAGTTTGGTCCGACTGGACCTTAGGAGGTTCCTCCGCTAGTAATAGATGGGGGTCGTTATATTTTATGACAGTTGATCACATATGCTCTCCTTACTAAAAACTCTAGCTCTACTCAGGCTTTGAAGAAGTCGGGTTACTTGTTTAGTGATCATGTTAAGGACCCATGTTTGATGATTCTTGATGATGAGCAATGGCTGAATGATAACTGTGGAAGTGCACTGTATATCCCTCTTATCCCTCTCCAGTATTCATTTGTACATTTAGAGGCGCAAGCTGTGGGACGGGAGATGCCTTGGCATCTTACAGATGATCACAAGCGAGTCTACTGTGGATTTATTCTCCAGCATAAGATCCCAAGCTCGGATGGGTACAACTATATTCGTGGCCTTTAACTAGGGGTTATGTGACTTGATACAACACCGTCTGATGAAGTGTTGATAGCTACAAGCACAATAAGGAACCGTCTCGCTAGATTTGGTAGGAAACTCCATATGAGAGAGTACAGGTGCTATGGTTGGGTTCACTCGCCACCTAAGATGTAGTGGACTCGTATGACGAGTTATGTTCTCGGATGCTGAGAGAATGAATTGAAGCACAATGGATTGTATGCATCAATATGCGCCATTATGTACAGATTACCGACTAGCAGACACCATTTCTTAGCATTGTTGGAGCATTACAACCATGACACCAATACCTTCTTGACTCACAATAGGGAGTTAGGGCTAGCTCTTCATGAGATGAAGAAGGTTTCCGGACTTCCGATGGGAGATTACCTATATCAGGAGTATTTTCCTACTAACCGGTAGCTGAGGTAGTTGAAGAGGGCTTCTTCCGACATGTATGATATGTTCTGGGATCTTACATGTTACTATCAGACTGCTCTAATCAGTATAGGCTCCCTAGCGAAGAAGAAGAAATAGATCAGCTTGAAGCAGTTTGCTGACTATTTGTTTTAGCACTTAGAGAGTAATTCTGGTGAAGCTATTGGTGAGTTAGCCCTACTGACTCCTTCTGAGATTAATGACCTGATTGAGAAAATCGGTTCTCAATCCTTCACTACTACTGCTGTTGAAGGCCCCTTTCTGGCAGGGACCAAGTTTCGGACGTTCCTGTGGCATGTGCAGAAGCGTATTCGTCCTATGACTCTTCTAGAGGGGTATCTCACCATTTGGTTGAAGAAGTACGTCGTTTCATATCAATTTTCCGATGCTTTGCTGATTAAGGTTCTCTTTCCTACTATCTAGTTAGCTCATGTGAAGGACCTCTCTCTACTTCCAGCGATGGTTGTCGGTATTCATTGTGGGCTTAGATACATGGTCGATGGTCTTACGCAAATAGGGCCCGATCCATCGACCGAAATTCTTCTCGTGAAGATTGAGCTCCCATATACATATCTAATGACATAGCTCATCCTTCATCATCCTGATTTGATGTCAGCGTCGATTGTTACCAATACCTTCGTGCCCCTCCTACAATCATTAGAGGAGAGTAAGTAGTTTTTGAAGACTTTCACCGAGGTGAGACAAGAGCTTCAGATCCACAAGTGTTGGGAGTTCTTCAAATGTTTTCCTTGTTTCTCAGGTCGCTATGACGATGTATTAATTGATGAAGAGATGCCATGGACTAGTCGGACTTCTCTTGATATGGGTTGTTTCCATTTGTGGGTGAACATATCCCCCATATATCTCGTCTTTCGGGTGAAGGGTTGTTACCATATAGAGTCTTATTTGCCCTTTCCGTTCGCTCGTAAGTTCGGTTATGATCAACTATATGTTGGGAATCCGAACCGCGGTTTGAGGATCAGGGGAGGTCTTATAGACGGTGTTTGAACATGGTTTTGGACTATAACAGGTTGCACGGGCGCCACCTTCACTCTCCCTACATCCAAGTGCAAACCACAACTTACCTTCCTCAGCTACAAGTGGCTTATTTCTACGAATGAGCTCTTGAATGTGAAAGACATCGCTGAGTTGGAAGCCGAATAGTTAGTTCAAGCTACTTTTGAGGCTGCTCATGATGCTGAGCTTTGAAGAAGCAGGTGAAAAACCCTGTCAGACCTTCCCACAGATGAAGAGATAGGGTGGATGATGAAGAGGATCTCCTTCCTATCAATGACAATGAGGAGACTTCCGAAGAAGACATTTGAGATATGGACATCAGACTTAGAGGTGATGAGGAAGAAGTAGAGACATGTCTGTCATACTCTTTCTTCTCAGAATTACTAAGTCTAAAGTTTGCTAGTCGGGCTAAGTGCTCTATTTTCGCTAAACCTCCATCGGCTCCATCAAACCCAAGGCGAGAGGTTTTGTTTACTTATCCTAACAAGATGACTCTTGTTACCATAGGTTGGCTGGTCGAAGAAGATGAGCCTCTTATCCTTCGTCATGCGAGATTACGGTCTGCCGTTGAGTCTGCCGCACGGGTTGAGGTGCTTGCCAAATCCAAACACGAGAGACCTAGCTCCCACATAGAGGTTCGCTTCCCTAAGCAGAAGAAAATGACGAGTAAGTCGTATGTCAATCCGCGCGCTCGCCAGGCAGAGTTACTTGGCCACATACCCGTTGGAAAAGGAGGTAATCCCTCACCAGTATGTAGTTTCTAATTAGTTCTCTTATGGATTCTTCAAACTTAATCATGTCTCGTGTTTCAGGGGGTCTTGAAGAAGGTGAATTTCCGTACGAATCCATCTTCTCCAACATCAACCATTTCGAGGGCCCGAGCTTCATGTAGTAGATGTGTGATGCTATTGATGATGAGCCCATGCCTACTGAGGTTGGCGAAAGATTTGGTTAGGGTATCAATGTTGAGCCGAGGATTCCAAGTCCAGGTATATCTAACACCGGTAGTACACCATTCAAGTGGCAATTAAGGGAGTTAGGTGATTCAGAATTTATTCCCCCTTTAATCATTTCCATGTTTCATTTTTTTAGACAAATCGAACGATGCGGGCATGAATGTTGGGGTAACAAAATCTTCTGCAATTGCTAGAGATGAATCTAATTCCCACTATCATGAACTCTAGCTTCTTTCTCTTTACTCAACACTTAGGCTCTTATGTAGATATCACCGTGGGGGGACGCTTGAGGAGGAAGCATTTCATAGTGTGGACCCTGGAGGATTCATCGAACACGTATTCGTCTCAGCACTAAGCTTCTCAGGATCTGATAAAAGGATGCTTGTGGAGATGTCGACTGAGTTGGTCACTCGAGAGGCTGCAGGACCATTCGTTGAGCATAGCTCATATGTAGGTATGCATCTACTTCATAGATCACCTTTTTTCATCTGTTAATATTTTATTTAACCACAGGGGAGTTTTAATTGTAGGACTAGCGACTGGGGATGAATACAACTACCAAATCATTACCATTTCCTACCGGTTGAGCGCTATGCTCCCTTCTTCATTGGACGAGCCCGCCCTACAAGCTCAGCCGCCTAGTTCTCAACTTCAGGCTACTGTTTCTTCTGATCTGATGGACACAGACATCGTGAGGTTACCTGGAGGAGTTGATATACCGACGATAATTATTCCTACCATCATTCCGGGAGTTCCCGAGATTAGGTTAGAAAGACGAGTTCAAAACACCAAACTAAAGGGACTTCTGCTAGCGCTAGTAAACTTATTACTTTCTCCAAGTTTCCTCTACAATATTCTAGAATTTCTTATTCTTCTACAAAATTACTTGCAGGGCTTCTCCGTCTCCATACGAGTGCATCATGGCCTTACTATCTGATACTGATCTGGACAAGGACATATTCTGTATAGATCTTGAGAAATTTCTCACCTTCTTGGGCAAAATGGTGAAGAGATCGTTCATCATGGATACTATTTTGATTAGTTCAGGCGATCTCTTTGCTACCTTATAATGATGATTAGAGAGGAGGTACTTAGAGCTAGCTGAGTCCCTCACTGCAGATCTCATTGTATTGGAGCATGAATCCCAAGAGTTAGTAGAGCAAAAGACTGAAGGTGTTTCCTTGTTTGTTTCTAGTTGGTTGGAGTCCAAGTTGAAGCAGTGGCATGACACCAGAGCATCCATCGGAGATGATCTTTAGGCACAAGAGGGCTCTGTTATGCAGATGAAGGCTAATCTCTCGAGGAAGGACAAGGCTAGGGCTGAATTACTTAGCTCTTTAACCTTGGCTAACGAGAAGATTGTTGATCTTGAAAAGGCTCTGAAGTACGCCAAAGAATCCCGCGCCATTCTTGAAGATGAATTAGCAGATGCTGAAAAGTCTTAGAGACAAACACTAGAGAAGTTAGAGCCTGCAGAGGAGAAATTGGCTAAGTTGAGAGGTGAAGCCACAAAGATACTAGATACATCCGAAGATTCCATCCGGGCTGAGCTGCAGGCTAAACTCGAGCAAAGTTTTGCAGATAAGCTCTCTATATTAGAACTTCAGATTCCCAGTGACGGATTGTATTCGAACTGCTAGCTTTTATTTTTGTATCTTCATTTAACTTGACTTTATTAATGAAACAAAGTCTTTTACTTAGCGCATTCTCCTTCTTATTATGATTTTTATCTGATCTAGGACAAATGATCACAACACTTAAAGGATTTTTGGCAAATTCTCAGCCATCAAAGGATTTGGTGTGCCTTTACCAATTATCGGTTGAATCGGGCTAGTATATGAATTGATGAAACCCGTTTCACATGTAACGTTGTGCTAAAAGAATGAATTCTTTTAGACTTAGCGCTATGATTTTGAATACATAGACTTAATCCTCCCTTGCGGGGTGCTCGTAGGATTTTTGGCAAACCCTTTTCCATTAACTGATTTGATGTTCCTTTACCGATTACCATTTGAATCGGGCTAGCATGTGAATTATTAAAATTCGTTTTACTTGTAACATTGCGCTAATAGAATAAACTCTCTTAGACTGGGTGCTATGATTTTGAAAATAAGACTTTGTCATTTTCACGAGAACGGACCACCCGATAATGCATATTAGGTGTAGGCATATCTCTGATTATGGATTGAGATAATATCCTCCAGACATGGATTCTGGTGTCTTTTTCACCGTGAAAGATTAACCGGCAACGTGTGTTAGGCACAGACTTAACTCTGATTAGGGGTCGAGATAAAATTTCCTATACGTGTAAAGCATGGATTTTAGCATTATTAATAACGGTCTGCCACAATGTCGAATACGTGGGCTTTTGCTATTTTACGGGAATGCGCTACCCGACATCATGTATTAGATGTAGACTTATCTCTATTTAGGGGTCGATATAAATTCCCTCAAGTATGAATCCTGGTGTCTTTTCACGGTGAAAGATTAACTAGCAACGCGTATTAGGCACTGACTTATGCCTAGTTAGGATTCAGGATAAAATTCCCCATGCGTGTGAACAATGGATTTCAATTGTATAGAAATATGTGTCTTCTCTTGGGGCAAAGACGAACCAAATGCTAGAGAGAAAGAATTTTATATTCTATCTCCAGGTCTTCTTTTGGAGTAAAGACAAACCCAGTGTCGGAGAGGAAGAATTATATATTCTATCTCCTATAAAAGAAACTTAGAGTAGAATTTTTGCTTTGAGAATCGAAATGATTTGGATAACCCTAACGTTTATAGGATTGGTTACCCGATCTAAAGACAGATTTCTTGTTTATCGAGATGATGCTGGAGAGGAAGAATTTTATATTCTATCTCCTACGAAAAAAACTCAGAGTGGGATCTTCACTTCGAGACTCTTGAATGGTGAAACCAAGAGTAGGATCTCCACTCTGAGAATCGAAGAGATCTGGATAACCCTTACTTTTATAGGATTGTTTACCCGATCGGGAAGATAAATTTTTTGTTTATCGAGATGGAATTCTAACTTTGATCGAAACCATGGGAAGGTCCGGCCAAGTGGAGAATTGAAATGACCCTAAATTTATAGGTTTGATCATTCAAATTGGGTGGAGGCCTTTCGTTTATCGAAAGGGGAATCCGGCTTTGAAAGTGGCCCTCTCGTTCATTGAAATAGTTGAGAGGGGACTTTGACTCTGGTCCTAACCATAGAAATGTTTGACCAAGAAATAGTGGGAGTGAAGATACAAACTACAGTAAGAATGTTGACTTGTACAGATGACTCAGCGGGGGTTTTGGTGTCAAGTGCCAAGATCTTAACACGAAGGGGGTTTGATGATCCCCATATATCATCAGATTAAGATTTCAAGTATTGTGTCAAAACTTTTAAAAGTGGGAGTGTTAAGTACACAGACACGGTGGGAATTAGATGGACTCAGCCAAAAGAATTTTATGGACCCATTGTCAATTGATTTGATTAGTGAGGGATTTTGTGGTGGAGGACCATGAATAATTAAGTACCTCATAACTGCATTGTGAGAGTTCGTGAGGAAAGATTTAACGAATGAGGCCCTCAAACCTTATCTCGACGAAAGAAGGTTCCAAAACACTGTGGGAGAGTTTTAATCATCTAGGAAATGATTAAATAGACACACTGAGAGGTTCTTGATCATTTTTGTTATCATGATTAAGAATCAATTGGTTTTGGGTTATCTTTAAAAATACCCTATATAGCATTCTCCAAGAACTTCACACTAAATAGGTTATTCTGAACATACTAGGGATAGTACTTCTTTAGGAACTTCCCATTTATTAGTATCATAAGTTTGTCACCATTTTAGGTGACCAAACGATATGCGCCATTCGAGTAAACTGTTTCTACCACGAATGGTTCTTTCTATTTAGGTTGGAATTTTCCCTTCTTCTTGGAATTGAGAATCATCGGTCACCGAACGGCAAGGACCAAGTATCCTTCCTTAAAGCTCCACTATCAGACTTTTTTATCGAAAGCCCTAGAGATTCTGGCTTGATAGAATTGAATTTGTTGTTGAGCTTCTAAGCGCTTTTCATCTAACATCTAGAATTCTTCAAGATGTTTCTGTTACTGTTCCTCATTCGTCAACCCCGTTGCAAGAACTATATGTAGGGAGAGAATATGAATCTCTAATGGAAGGATGGCTTCAAATCTATATATCAGGGAATACAGGATTGTGCCCGTAGGTGTGCGGACTGTTGTACGATAGGCCCAGAGAGTTTCACCAAGTTTGTCATCCCATTCTCACTTGTTAGTTCTCATAAGCTTTGAAAAAATCTTTATTATTGTTTTGTTGAAAGCTTTAGTCAATCCTTTTGTAGTAGGATTGTATGCCGTTGATGAAATATCTTTAATCCTGAACTTTTGTAGAATTTGATTAAGGCGTTACTAACAAACTGAGGGCTGTCGTCATACACGATTCGCCTAGGTACACCATATCGATAAATAATATGGTGTTTGATGAACGCGATGACGTTGCTCGTCTTTACTTCTCTGAGCAGAATGGCTTCAGCCTACTTTGAGAAGTAGTCGATAATTGCCAAAATGAAACGATCGCCTTTAAATGATGATAGGAAGATAGGACCAACGATGTCCATTATTCATGTCTCAAATGGTCATGAAGTGGATGAAGGGTGCAAATGCTCCAGAGGTTGGTGCATCTAGTTTGCATGAACTTGGCACACATGACACCACCGGACGTAGTTGACTGCATCCTTGACCATAGTTGGCCAATAATATCTCATTCTTCTTAGATGATCATAGAGCTTGGGACTGGGCTGGTGTGCACCATAGATTTCGTGATGTGCTTCTTTAAGAGCTCCCTCCACCTCTTTGGTTGAAAGATATCGGAGTAGCAACCCGTCATATGCACGACGGTATAGCATCTGAGTCGCCGTATTATAATAAAATCTCGGTGCTCTTTGCCAGACTGAATCTCTCTCTTTTTTGTCTTCAGGTAAAATACCGTGCAAGACATAGTCAATAATAGGGAAATGCCAGTCTCGAGGTTGGAGTTTGATTTTGTTCGCATGTGCTTCTTTGGCCTCCAATGCGCACTCTGGTATGAAGAGTT
Organism: Asparagus officinalis; assembly: GCF_001876935.1. Taxonomy (NCBI): domain Eukaryota; kingdom Viridiplantae; phylum Streptophyta; class Magnoliopsida; order Asparagales; family Asparagaceae; genus Asparagus; species Asparagus officinalis. The sequence continues at coordinate 52,967,103 of NC_033798.1, forward strand.
GGTGAGTTCTCATGGTGACCAATTATTCCATTTCGGGAGGCTGTGCTAGAGATACTATCAATGTTTCTAGTGCATCTGCATATGCATTTTGGAGATACGGAACGTACTCGATGTAGAATCCTTCAAACGAGTCTGCCATCTTAATGGCCACCTTATGGTACAGAATCAAGCTCAGGTTTCTGACTTCGTACTCTCCACGCATTTGGTTGACTACTAGTTGGAAATCACCCAAAGCTTCAAGGTATTCGGCCCCCAGTTCTTTGGTGAAACTTAGTCCAATAAGCAGCGCGTTGTATTCGTCTATGTTGTTGGAACACATCTCTATCAATGAATAGGCTCGGGGGATCATATGCTTCTTCGGGGAAACTAGGACGACTCCGACTCCTACAGAAATTCTAGAACTACCAGGAACGCTTACTGTATTGGTCGCCCGGGAAGCCCCGTCAAAGTACAATTGCCACATTTATTAATGCAAGGTAGTGTTGACTTCCTAGGCTTCATCGGGTAAATCATTATATATTTCGGTTATATCCGCTATAGGGTTAGCCGCCAGAAGATCATAAATTGCATGTCCTTTAACTGACTTCTATTGCTTGAAATGTAAGTCATATTGGGATAGGAGGAGGGCCTATTTTGCTAATCGCCAAATCATGGAGGCTGGTTGCATCATGAATACTCGAACTGGATTAACGTTCGAGATGACATAAATCGTCTGCTCGACGAGGTAGTGTCTCATCTTTTGGATGGCGAACACCAAAGCAAGACATTCCTTTTTGATCATTGGGTATCGAGATTTAGCCCCTACCAAAGTTCGACTTAGGTAATATATTGCCTGTTTATGACCATTGTCATCGTCTTGTGTAAGTAAAGCACTTAATGAGTGGTTCATCACCATGATGTAAATCAATAATGGTTTACCCGACTTCAGTGCTACAAGAAAGGAGGATTTGAGAGATATGCCTTGATATCTTCAAATGCCTTTTGACAGGCATCATCCTAGATAAAAGATACGCCCTTCTTTGTGAACTTCAAGAATGGTTGACAATTCCCGGACAGGTTCAAGATGAATCTTCGGATGTAAGCTAGTCTTCCTTGTAGTCCCCTGAGTTCCTTGAGGTTTCTCAGGGGTTGCAATTCATTTATTACCTTCACTTTGTCGGTGTTAATATGGATGCTCTTCGTGGTAATGACAAACCCGAGGAATTTGCCGCTGGACATTCCGAGGAAAGATTTAGTGGGGTTCATCTTCAACTGATGACTTCACATGAGGTTGAACATTGTGCTCAAGTCTTTAATGTGGTCATCTTTGTTGTGGATTTTAACGACCAAATCATCAATGTAGCATTCGACGGTCTTCCAGAGATATTCCTAAAAAATCTTTGTCACTGCTCGTTGGTACATAGCGCATGTGTTCTTCAAGTCAAAGGGCATGACTGTGTAACAAAAGACGCCGAGAGGTGTTCTGAAAGCGGTATGTTTCTCATTATCTGGATATATTTTGATTTGATTGTATCCTGAGAATCCGTCCATAAATAACATTCTCTCGAATCCACATATGTTGTTGATGATGACATCTGTGATAGGGAGAGGAAAGTCGTCTTTTGGAAAAGCGGTGTTCAGGTCTCTAAAATCAATGCAGACCCTGATCTTCCCATTCTTTTTTAGGACCAGAACGATGTTCGCAAGCCAATCAAGATGTTGCTCATCTCGAACGAAGCCTGGATCGATTAGCTTTTTGACTTCATCCTCAATTACTTTCATAATCTGGGAATGAAACTGTCTTTACTGTTGCTTGACGTGTTTAGCATCCGTTTTGATGTTGAGACGGTGAATCGCCACATTCGGATCAAGTACTAGCATGTCTTTGTAGTTCTAGGCGAAAATATAGATATACTCTCTGATGAGAGCAATCAACTCTTGTTTCTCGTCTGGTGGAAGGTTATCACTTACGAATATTGGTTTCGGATTGGCTTCGTCACCCATCTTTACCTGGACCACTTTATTCTCGTTGGGAGGTTCTCTTTGTTCGAACCGGTCACCATATTGGATATTTAGGTGGTGGATCAATGGGTCTTCCCAAGCCGGCAATTGATCATCTTCCTACATTATGGTGGGATCGACTATGACCATATTCGACATCAACCCTTTGAACACCTCTCCGATGCTGATGTTGGAGTCCCAATTTGAAGAATCAGATGAGTCTCCGTCCTTACTCGGATTAGCTAATCGGTCCCCGATTTGCCAGCAACATTCGTCATCGGATGAGGGGACGTAGCCTGAGTCCTTTCCATGTGAGTAGTAATTATCAGGTTTTCCTTTTAGGATATAAGTAGCCTTAATCGGAGCTTGAGGACCTCGACCGAAGTAAAGTCCTCCTCCAAGTGCAAGATTGTATCCCCATTTCTTTATGAGTTTATACACTTCTGGACTATATTTGGATAGGTGAGGACCTGGTTTTTCATCACCATTATCATCTCTTGAAAAATGGTCCAGCATTGGAGACATCTCGCCTTTACCATAGATTATCTCTTTCTAACCCTTTTTCTTCAGGAATGATAATGGTCGTTCCGAATGAGTCTTGGATATGCTTCTTTGTCATGCAAGATGATAGGAATGACATGTGTAAATTGGGATCATCATATAATCCCTTGATTAGCTCATCAAGGTAAGGCGAGTACTCTAAATCATCATTTATTGCTTCTTCGACAAGTTGCCAATTATAGCTACCATCTGACGATTCTCCACCGTCAAGATTGATTACAAATGGTACAATGTCATTCAATAAAAAACCACCATTGTAATCAAACCCGGCATCAGTGTCAGCTTCTTTTTCGTTGTCCGTGCCTTGGGCCGATGGTTCAGTATCAGATTCAGTACCATAAAGAAGGGAGTCAGTAAAGTAGTTTTCCAATCCCTTAAATGGTTGCTTATCCGCGACCACCATCTTGACCTTATTATTAGTGTCTACATATTTGAGACACTGATGGAGGGTGGAGGGGATTGAAAGGCCCTAGAAGGGGGGTGAATAGGGTTTTTGGATGAATAAAATGCAATTAAAAGTAATTCCAACAAACCACACACAAAATGAAATGCAATGACAATAAAAAGAGAGTAGAGATAGAGATAGTTAGCCAATTGATGATGCGCAATGTGTTCACGAGGTTCGATCCGCTGATCTACGTCCCCGTTCCCCACTCTCGAGGAGAAATCCACTACACACCCGGTTTAGAAGCAGAAACTTCTTCTACACAATGATCTCCTCCGAGATCTCACAACCACACAATAGATCTCCACGAGATTAAGCTCACAATAGTCACAATTCGAAGAAAAACTCTCTCTTTACAGAAGCCCTATGGCAAGAGGAGGGATTGTAATTGAAGCTTGGGATGTGAACTTAGAAATAGTGAAAGCAAATGAAAGTTAAAGCTCTTTTGAAAACAATAAACTTAAACTCAAGTAATTTGCAATAAAAGCTTGGTACTGAGGTAGATGGGGTTGATAGGTATTTATAATGAGAGAAAACTATAGCCAAAACCCTAAAAAACCAGACAGAATCCCGAGAAAATCAGATTTCTAAAATAGAACATATATAGCCGTTACAGCACCCATCAGTCGACTGACGGGAAACATCAGTCAACTGATGAGATGAACGTTGTGTACGATATTCAACTCATCAGTCGACTGATGATCATTTCAGTCGACTGGTCAGTCGATTGGTCAGTCGACCGAAACAGAACAGAGAGCAAAAAGATGATTCCAGGCACTTTCATCAGTCGACACATCGGTCGACTGACTTCATCAGTCGACTGATAACATGTTATCAGCCTGAATCGATTTCGAAATTAAATTTCAGTGCTCTATAAAAAATAGTAAATAAATTCCAAAAAATGTGAAACTTTGTAAACAGTTTATAAACATTTTCACAAACTTGTTTGAAAAGAAATTTGGAAAAAGGTCCTCGTATTTGTGAAAATCATCAATTTAGCAAAAGTGTCAAAATACGAGTTTTGAAAATGTGCAAGTGTGTTATCCCATAAGGTTCAAATGTAATCAATAAACTTCTTGCCTACATTCTAGTACTAGAGAGAAAATAAAAGTAGCAAATATCTCTCACATAGAAATACATTTCTTGAGTCTTGATATTGCTTTTGAGTTGATGAAGCTTCTTATTGCATATGGTATTCTTGATAAACATTGCTTCATCACATTGCCTTTACCTCCTCTAGATATCATCGTTGTAGCTCATACTCCATTCAATCCTCTATCTATGTTGCTAATGAATTGTAATCTACAATATAGCTTAATACATAATTATCACTAATAATGGTGTTTGTAAATCATCATCAAAATAAAGGACCTAACAATCTCCCACTTTTTGATGATGACAAACAACCATTATACTAGAGCAAATAAAATAGATTATTTGGCTTATTATTTGGCTTATTATTTGGCTTATAGATAGTTTCTCCCCCTATCTATAAGGCTCCCCCTTTCTATGTGCACAAATGAGGAGATTTTCTCCCCCTTTGTCACCATAAAAAATGGGGCAATGAAAGCATAATGACATATACTAAAGAAATCATACAATGCACCTCAAGTGTTGGCCTACCCGTGTTTCTCTCAAGTGTTAGGAATTACAACCTATCACTAGGTATTACCATCTACCACACTCCTCTTGAGACGACCCCGGTCTCTCACCTTTACACTCCTCTTAGTACATATGTGAGCTTGAGCATGATATGACATTAAAGGAACAAGAAAGAAAATATGGATATGACAATATAGTACATATGTGAGCTTGAGCATGATATGACATTAAAGGAACAAGAAAGAAAATATGGATATGACAATATAAGAGCAAGGAAACCAAGAAAACAAAATGACATTAAAGGAACAAGAAAGAAAATATGGATATGACAATATAAGAGCAAGGAAACCAAGAAAACAAAGTAGAAAAAAGAAATTATTTTCAAAGAATGCACATGCCCAATTCATTCCTAATGCGACAAAAATCAACTTCATAAAGGGGTTTGGTAAAGATGTCCGCTAATTGAGATTTGGTGTCAATATAAACAAGAGAAACATATTTCCGTTCAACATGGTCACGCAAGAAGTGATGCCGTACATCTATATGTTTGGTTCTAGAATGCAAAACCAAATTTTTAGAAATGTTTATAGCACTTGTATTATCACAAAATATCATTGTATCATGAAAGTGTAAATCAAAATCAACCAAATTTTGTTTCATCCACAAAAGTTGTGTACAACATAAGTTGGTGACAATGTATTCCGCTTCCGTAATGGACAAAACAACACAATTTTGTTTCTTAGATGCCCAAGATACAAGTGAGTTACTCAAAAATTAACAAGTACAACTCGTACTTTTGCGGTCCACCCTACAAACGGCAAAGTCGCCATCACAATAACCACAAAGATCAAAAGATGTATTTTTAGGATAAAACAAACAAAGTTCTAAGGTACCATTAATGTATTAAATAATCCTTTTAACCACAACTAAATAAGAGTTTTTAGGAGAAGCTTGAAAACATGCACATGTACAAACACTAAACATGATGTCCGGCCTACTAGCGATGAGATAAAAAAACTACCTATCATACCTCGATATAGTTTTTGGTCTACCTTTTCACCGCTTTCATCCGCATCCAACTTGATGGTGGTGCTCCTTGGAGTTGGGGCATGTTTTGAGCTTTCCATCATGAATTTTTTCACCAACTCCCTAGCATGTTTGCTTTGTGATATGAAGATGCCATCATTGGATTGCTTAACTTGGAGGCCAAGGAAGAAAGTGAACTCTCCCATCATACTCATCTCAAATTGATCTTGCATTACTTTAGAAAAGTCCTTGTATAAACATTCATTAGTGGCACCAAAAATAATATCATCTACATAAATTTGAACTAAAATAAAATCATTTTTCCTTTTTCTAACAAAAAGAGTATTATCAATTGTTCCTTTTGGAAAACCATTTTGAATGAGAAAACTTGAGAGGCGAGCATACCAAGCTCTAGGAGCTTGTTTTAACCCATATAAAGCTTTTTGAACCCGGTATACATGATTTGGAAAAGATGAATCAATAAAGTCAGGGGGTTGCTCAACATAAACCTCTTCTTCAATAAAACCATTTAGGAAAGTTCTTTTGACATCCATTTGAAATAATTTAAAAATTTTAAAACTTGCAAAGGCCAAAAACATTCTAATAGATTTCAATCTTGCAACCGGTGTAAAAGTTTTATAATAGTCTATGCCCTCCTCTTGATTGTATCCTTGGGCAACTAAACGAGCTTTATTTCTAGTTACTATGCCAAACTCATCAAGCTTATTTCTAAAAACCCATTTAGTTCCAATAATAGAAGCATTATTTGGTCGAGGAACTAATTTCCAAACTTTATTTCTTTGAAAGTTATTCAACTCTTCTTGCATAGCTAAAATCCAAAACTCATCTTTTAAAGCATCATCAATACGTTTAGGTTCTATTTGGGATAAAAAGGCTACATTACCACTTTCGCTTATTGCTTTTGAGCGAGTAAAAACATCTTTGGATGGGCTCCCTATAATTTGGTCTTTAGGATGATCCGGTGCAAACTTCCAATCTTTAGGGAGTTCTTCTTGATTTTGTTTATTATTTCTCTCCCCATCATTTGGTTCTTCCGTTGAGGGTTTGTCCTTTAGTTGCAAAAGTTCCATTTATTCCTCAATCGCATCATCATCCCTAGGCAAATTATCTTTAAAACTAATATTAGATTAATCAAAAGTAACGTTTATAGACTCTTCAACAACGAGAGTTCGTTTGTTAAAAACCCTATAAGCCTTACTTCTAGGAGCATATTCCAAAAATATACCAATATCAATTTTAGAATCAAACTTATCATGGTGGTCTTTAGTATTTAAGACAAAACATTTACAACCAAAAATACAAAAATATCCAATTTGTGGGGTTTTGTCATAGAGAAGTTCATAAGGACTTTTCTTGAGAGAGGGTCTAATTAAAACACGATTTAAAACATGGCAAGCCGTGTTAAAGGTTTTCGCCCAATAATATTTTGACAAATCATAAGAATTTAACATTGTACGTGTCATCTCTTGTATGGTTCTATTTTTTCGTTCAACAACATCATTTTGTTGGGGTGTCCTAGGAGTGAAAAACACATGAGTTATACCACGATAAGCACAAAATCATTAAAGAATTTGTTTTGAAATTCTCCACCATAATCACTTCTAATTTTAACAACTTTTAAATCCTTTTCATTTTTAATTCTTTTTACAAAACGAGAAAACTCTTCAAAGCATCCATCTTTACTTGCAAGAAAAATCACTCATGTAAAACGAGAGAAATCATCAACAATAACAAAAACATAGTGTTTTTTTCCTAGAGAGGCAACACGCATGGGACGAAAGAGATCAAGATGTAATAATTGTAAAGGTTTAGAAGTGGATACCTTATTTATGGATTTGAAGAAAGTCTTAGTTTGTTTACCTTTAGCACATTCTTCACAAGTAGAATCCTTAACATAAGATAGATTTGGTAGCGCTCTCACTAAATTCTTCTTGGATAGCTTAGATATAAGCTTCATGTTAGCATGTCCAAGTCTCTTGTGCCAAATCCAAGGATCCCCATCTACCGCGGCAAGGCATTTTCCATCTTGATCTAAAAGCTCATTCATCTCAAAAATATAAACATTAGACCTTCTAAAAGCAACAAAAATGGTTTTGTTGTTTTACTAACAACACATTTGTTCGGTTTAAAAATGATGTCAAAACCTTTGTCACTTAATTGACTAATGCTAAGAAGATTATGATTTAAACCTTTAACAAAGTAAACATCTTCAATTACGAGAGAAGGTTTGTTACTAATAGAACCAATTCCTATGATTTTACCTTTCTCGCTGCCACCAAAGGAGACATTGCCTCCTTCAATCCTTGATAGGGATGTAAATAATTCCTTATTGCTCGTCATATGATGAGAGCAACCACTAGCAAGGTACCACAACTCGTTACGTCTTATGCGAGACGTTCCCTACATATAAATAAGTTGTAGAACCCTTTGGTACCCAAGCTTTGGGTCCTTAAATGTTAGTATTTTTGGTACCCTTGGGCACCCACATTAGCTCATAATGTAAAATGATGTTTTTAATCCTACAATGAGTAGAAATATGACCATATTTCATGCAATATGTGCACAAAAACATTTTCTTGTATGTAGGAGCATGAGATTGATGATACCATTTTCTATTAACATGATGATGACTTGAAAAACCATGATTAGATTTAATTTTATTGTTTTCAATTTCTAATCTTTCAACCTTAGATCTTAGTTGTTTATTTTCAAAATCTAGATCTCCTATCATTTCATCTTTTAAAGGTAGAGATGATTGTAGTTGCTCAAACTTAGAATCACAAGAAACATATAATTTTTTGAATGAAGAATATTCTTTTGCTAATCTTTTAAATTCAAATTTTAATTCTTCGAAGGCCGGTTCTAGTTCACATTGCATATAAATGGATTCACTTTCGGTTTCGGATTGTACCTCATCTTCATGAGCCATGAAACAAATGTTTGGATCATGAAGAGCAATCTTGGCGCCCTCATCATCGCTATCCGAATCGCTTGGTTCGGATTCATCCCAAACGGTATACATCGCCTTCTTCTTCTTGTATTTCAAATACTTCTCCTTGAGCTTGGGATAATCCTTGGCTAAGTAACCCGGTTTGTTGCATTCAAAACATTTACCTATACGAGGAGAAAATTTATTATTAGATCGATTTTTAAAATTTTGTTCATTTTGATTAGTCTTGATATCCTTCTAGGGAGGTGTGCCACTTCTTTAGACACATGAACTTCACTATCCGAGGAGGATGAATCATCAATTGCTCCCTTGAGCGCAATGAACTTTGATTTTTGATGTGGCTCCTCGGTTGCTTTTGGGGGTGCTTCTTCCTTCTCCTTGACCTTCTTTTCATGGACTTTGAGTTTGCCAATAAGTCCATCAAGAGTGAGAGTTGAGAGATCATGAGCTTCTTTGATGGTCGTAGCTTTAGGTTCCCAAGCTGGCGTCAAAGAGCGAAGAATTTTGTAACACATATCTTGATTTCCAAGACCTTGTCAAGACCATGTAATTCATTTATAATGTTAGTGAACCGAGAAAACATAGAGTTAATAGATTCACTTGGAAGCATTTTAAAAAGTTCATAATCATGCATAAGTCCACTAATCTTAGACTCCTTCACTTGGGGGTTTCCCTCATGGGTAATGCATAATTTCTCCCAAATGTCATGTGTGGTTGCACACGTAGAAACTCTCTTGTACTCATTGGGGGTAAGACTATAAATTAGTGCATTCATGGCCTTGATGTTATGATTGGCTTGAGTCCTCTCATCCTCGGTCATTTTACCACCAGACTTCTTAACATATTTCTTTTTTATGATATCTAGAATGTCAAGGTCAATGCATTGTAAATAAATTCTCATCCTAGCTTCCCAATATGCAAAGTTGCTACCAGTGAAGAGAGGTGGTCTAGTGGTGGATTGTCCTTCTAGCATATGCATGTTCATTGAAACCTCCATAATGATCTTTTCTCTAAGGGTTTTAATCCTAACAAAAGTAGAGACCTTACTCTGATACCAATTGAAAGGCCCTAGAGGGGGGTGAATAGGGTTTTTGGATGAATAAAATGCAATTAAAAGTAATTCCAACATTGGATGAATAAAATGCAATTAAAAGTAATTCCAACAAACCACACACAAAATGAAATGCAATGACAATAAAAAGAGAGTAGAAAAGTAATTCCAACAAACCACACACAAAATGAAATGCAATGACAATAAAAAGAGAGTAGAGATAGAGATAATTAGCCAATTGATGATACGCGATGTGTTCACGAGGTTCAGTCTGCTGATCTACGTCCCCGCTCCCCACTCTCGAGGAAAAATCCACTACATACCCGGTTTGGAAGCAGGAACTTCTTCTACACAACGATCTCCTCCGAGATCTCACAACCACACAGTAGATCTTCATGAGATTAAGCTCACAATAGTCACAATTCGAAGAAAAACTCTCTCTTTACAGAAGCCCTATGGCAAGAGGAGAGATTGTAATTAATGCTTGGGATGTGAACTTAGAAATAGTGAAAGCAAATGAAAGTTGAAGCTCTTTTGAAAACAATAAACTTAAACTTAAGTAATTTGCAATGAAAGCTTGGTACTGAGGTAGATGGGGTTGATATGTATTTATAATGAGAGAAAACTGCAGCCAAAACCGCAAAGAACCAGACAGAACCCGACAAAATCAGATTTCTAAAACAGAACAAATATATACATTACAGCACCCATCAGTCGACTGACGGGAAGCATCAGTCGACTGATGAGCTAAACGTTGTATACGATATTCAGCTCATCAGTTGACTGATGATCATTTCAGTCGACTGACAATCTCGTCAGTCGACTGACGATCTCGTCAGTCAACTGGTCAGTCGACCGAAACAGAATAGAGAGCAAAAAGATGATTCCAGGTACTTTCATCAGTTGAGACTTCATCAGTCGACTTGTCAGTCGACTAATAACATGTTATCAGCCTGAATCGATTTCAAAATTGAATTTTAGTGTTCTATAAAAAATAGTAAATAAATTCCAAAAAATGTGAAACTTTGTAAACAGTTTATAAACATTTTTTGACAAACTTGTTTGAAAAGGAATTTTGCAAAAAGGTCCTCGTATTTGTGAAAATCATCAATTTAGAAAAAGTGTCAAAATACGAGTTTTGAAAATGTGCAAGTGTATTATCCCATGAGCTTCAAATGTAATCAATAAACTTCTTGCCTACATTCTAGCACTAGAGAGAAAATAAAAGTAGCAAATATCTATCACATAGAAAAACATTTCTTGAGTCTTGATATTGCTTTTGAGTTGATGACACTTCTTATTGCATATGGTGTTCTTGATAAACATTGCTTCATCACACTTTGCCTCCACCTCCTCTAGATATCGTCGTTATAGCTCATATTCCATCCAATCCTCCATCTATGGTGCTAATGAATTGTAATCTACAATATAGCTTAATACACAATTAGCACGAATAATGGTGTTTGTAAATCATCATCAAAATAAAGGACCTAACAGGGACTATAAGATTACTATGGATCTAGGGTCAACCCAATAGTAAGTTATAGGAGATTTCCACATCAATCACATAGACCTGACTTCGGACCTTAAATCCCCAAGTTGGCACTTCATTAGGATTTTACCCAATATTCTGGACCCACTGGTATTAAATCCATGGATGACGGTGCCTGTTGAAGATAACTTGCTAGCAGAGATTCCGAGATTGTATATCAATCGTAATGGTATGATACTTATAGTGGAACCCAGATCGACTTGGATCTGGTTAACAACGCTGGAACTGATATGTCCGGTGAAGTACAACGGTCTGTCGTGATTCAAAACTTGCATGTCCTCCTTGGTGAAAGTAATGCACGGGAATTGTTTGCCTGCAAGGTTACAGTGTTGAGCTAAAGACTCCGGTTCTTCAAAGATCAGCTTGATCTGGGTGAGGAATACATCAAAATCGGCTAGGGATTCTTGTAGGGCATCTTTGGTGTCTTTGGACAGATGCAATAACTCATATAAAGTTATCCTCACTGGGATGTTAGCGAGTTGAGCCATCACATCGAAGCGGTAAAGATTGTTTGAATTCCCCGGTTTGACTCCTCCAATTAGACGATTGAATCGAGACTGCTTCGGGTTTTGAACCTCTTGATGCTAGGGCTCTTTATCTTTATTAGTTGGTTATTGTTGAGGTCATTTTAGCAAGTACAGGGGGAGTTGTAACCACCACCAGCTCAGCCAACATTTTAGCATTTGGATCAGAGGCTTCTGGGTATTTGTAATTGTATTCGTTCCCACTTATGGTGGTGAAGACCTCATGCTCATCCTCTAAAAGTGGCAACATAGGGATTCCTTCATCATTTTCCTCCGGAATAGCTGTAGTGGCATGATAAGATTTCCCCTTGCCTTTGGACTTGGATTTCTTTTTGGAGGAGGATCATGTCAATTGCTCATCTTGAAGTAGATCAGGATGAACCCAAAGAATTTCACCGTTAGGAGCCGTGTGTAGCACTAATCCTTTCTGACGTTGTCCGTGAGGATCTTCATTAATCGTCCTCATCCCTACTTTTGTCACTGGCTTTGGTTGAAACCATATGAGTGGAACAGATCCGAAACTAATACTCATTGCATTTGCACCCACCTTCTTTTCCTTAGGTTGCTTCATAATGATAATCCCGATGTCAATCAAGACTTGAATTTTGTCCCTAAGAGCATAACACATCTTGGTGGGGGTGATGAACTGCTCCATGGAACACGTAGTACCGTTTATCCGTAGTTTTCTTAGCTCCCTCGTGATCGATGATTGGAGGTAGCTTGATCTTGTTGTTTTCCAATAAGTATTTGTAGATGTTGGACCCTAGAGGGGGGTGATTAGGGTCACGAGGCTATAATTATGCAATAAAAATAAGACAATCAAAACACAATATGCAAATGCAATCAAAATAGAGGAGATAGGGTTAAGAATCGTTATCCTGTGACGCACGATATGTTAACGAGGTTCGGTCCGCTGACCTACATCCCCGCTCCCCACTCTCGAGGAGAAATCCACTACACAACCCGGTTTGGATGCCGGAACTTCGTCTACACAGCGATCCCCTCATGATCTCACACTACACAATTGATCTCAACAGATCACACTCCCACATAATTGATCTACACAAGATCATGCTCTCAAAATTGTAGAAATGGTGTAAGAACCCTCTCTTTACAATGTCCCAATGGCAAAGAGAAAATAACACTGAAGTTGGGATGTGAGACACAAACAGAAAACTCAGATGAAAACAGATTTGAAAATTTTGCTTTGTAAAAACATTCTCTAAAAAAATCTGTAAGAGCTAGGACACTGAGGAAGAAGAAGAGGTTGAGTTTAAATAGAAGAAACCGGCTGTTTAAACCCATACCCTTAATCCCCCAAAATCTGGAAACAATCATCGCTAAAATCTGTACTGAGCGGCGCTGAAAAAGTACTAATATTACCGTTAAAACAAATCGGTGGTCGACCGTGGATTTTCGCGATCGACCGCGAGACAGGTCAAAAACTTACTGAAAGTCCAGAGACTTTCGCGGTCGACCGTGGCGGAAACAACATTAGTGGTAAATTGTTTGTTAAACATCATCAAAATAAGAAGGCCAACACGGTCGACCGGTGCGGTCGACCGCATTCTGATAACACTCAAAATACATGTTTTGACTCAGTTTAAAATATTTGTAAAATATTTATTTGACCTCTAAAAATTACGAAACTTTATAAAATATTTTTAATACTAAAAACAAACTGTTTGGAAAAAGAATTTTGTAAATAGGTCCTCATACTTGTGAAAAATAGCATTTTGTGAAATACGATCAAAACTATAAGTATGAAAATATTTGTGCTGATATCCCAATAGCTTCAGATGAAATCTAAGCTATTTGCCTACATTTTAGCACTAGAGAGAAAAAGAAACCTAGCTAATATCCTCATGAGAATATAATCCTTGAGTCTTGATATCGCTAGAGTTTGGATGAAGCTTCTAATTTGAATTTGGTGTTCTTGAAATAACGTTGCTTCATCACTATGTCTCCTCCTCCTTTGGATATCATCGTTGTAGAGCATATTTTATCCAATCCTCCATTTTTGGCACTAACAAGCTTGATATATGAATTCACTACATTTGCACTCAATAAGCCATGGCACTAACAAGCTTGATATATGAATTCACTACATTTGCACTCAATAAGCCATTAGTACCGATAATGATGGTTGTAAAACATCATCAAAATATAAGGGCTAACAATCTCCCCCTTTTTGATGATGACAACCAACCATTATATAAGAGCAAAAATGAATATAGTTTATAGATAGGTGCCCCCCTATCTATGAGCTCCCCCTAAGTAAGTGCAACAAATGAGGAGATTTCTCTCCCCCTTTGTCACCATCAAAATTGGGGAAAGAGAAATGCATGCAAAAGTGCAACTAAACAAGTAAGCAAATAGAATGTTCACATATTGCATAAGCCCAAACCATTTATTATGCGACAAAAATCATCCTCACCAAGAGGCTTAATAAATATATCCGCTAATTGAGATTTTGTGTCGACAAACACTAGGGATACATCTTGTCTCTCTATATGATCGCGTAAGAAATGATGGCGCACATCAATATGCTTGGTTCTAGAATGCAAAACCAAATTTTTGGAAATATTTATAGCACTAGTATTATCACAAAAGATTTTTATATTTTGAAAATTCAAATCATAGTCAACCAAGCTTTGTTTCATCCACAAAACTTGAGCACAACATAAGCCGACGGTAATGTATTCTGCTTCCGTAGTGGACAATGTAACACAATTTTGTTTTTTGGAAGCCCAAGAAACAAGTGAATTTCCTAAGAATTGGCATGTTCCACTCGTACTCTTGCAATCTACCTTACATCCGGCAAAGTTGGTATCACAAAAACCATATAAATCAAAAGAGATGCTCTTTGGATAAAATAAACCAAGATTAAAAGTTCCATTAACATACTTAATGATCCTTTTAACCGCAATTAAATGAGATGCTTTAGGAGAAGCTTGAAAACGTGCACATGCACACACACTAAATATGATATCGGGTCTACTAGTGGTGAGATAAAGAACACTACCTATCATACCTCGGTATAGTTTTTGGTCCACATCTTCACCACTCTCATCAGCATCAAGCTTGACACTTGTACTCATGGGAGTAGGCGCATGATTAGAATTCTCCAAATTGAATTTCTTCACCAATTCCTTAGCATACTTACTTTGAGAAATGAATATCCCATCCTTAGTTTGCTTGACTTGGAGCCCGAGAAAGAATGTAAGCTCTCTCATCATACTCATCTCAAAATAATCTTGCATAACTTTAGAAAATTTCTTGTACAAAGATTCATTAGTAGCACCAAAAATGATATCATCAACATATATTTGAATTAAAATGAAATCATTTTTCCTTTTTCTAACAAAAAGAGTGTTATCAATTATTCCTTTTGAAAAACTATTTTTAATAAGAAAACTAGAGAGGCGAGCATACCAAGCTCTAGGAGCTTGTTTCAACCCATATAAAGCTTTTTGAACCCGGTAAACATGATTTGGAAAAGCATGATCTATGAAACCGGGGGGTTGCTCAACATATACTTCCTCATCTATAAAACCATTTAAAAAGGCACTTTTAACATCCATTTAAAATAATTTAAAATTTTTAAAGCTAGCAAATACCAAAAACATCCTAATAGATTCTAACCTTGAAACCGGTGCAAAGGTTTCATCATAGTCTATGCCCTCCTCTTGATTGTATTCTTGGGTAACCAAACGAGCTTTATTTCTAGTAACAATGCCATGTTCATCAAGTTTGTTTCTAAAAACCCGTTTTGTTCCAATTACACTAGCATTGTTAGGTCTAGGAACTAGTTTCCAAACATCATTTCTTTTAAAATTAGCCAAAACCCAAAATTCATCATTTAAAGCATCATTAATCTTTTTAGGCTCTAGTTGAGATAAGAAAGCAACATTACCACACTCACTCAAGGCTTTTGAGCGAGTAACAACTCCTTGTGAAGGGCTCCCAATTATTTGTTCCTTTGGATGGTTTGATGCGAATTTCCAAGCTTTAGGAAGTTCAACTTGTTCATGAGCATTGGAGCTATCCATATCCTTTTGTTCTTCTATAGAGGGTGTATTATTGATTTGTAAAAGGTCCAATCCTCCCTCAACATCATCATCATCATCTTTTCTAGGTAAAACAACTTGAGAACCAACATTAGTCTCATCAAAAGTAAAGTTTATAGATTCTTTAACAACGAGAGTTCGTTTGTTGAAGACCCTATAAGCCTTACTTCGAGGTGCATAACCTAAGAAAATACCAACATCAATTTTAGAATCAAATTTGTCATGATGATCTTTTGTATTTAAAATAAAATATTTGCAGCCAAAGATACGAAAATAACCAATAAAAGGAGTTTTTCCATAAAATAGTTCATAAGGAGTTTTCTTAAGCTTTGGTCTAATTAAAACACGATTTAAAACATGGCAAGCCGTATTGACGGCTTTCGCCCAAAAATATTTTGGCAAATCAAATGAATTTAGCATAGTGCGTGCCATCTCTTGTATGATGCGATTTTTTTGTTTAACAACACCATTTTGTTGTGGTGTTCTAGGAGCGGAAAACATGTGAGTTATACCATGATGAGCACAAAATTCATAGAAAAAATTATTTTGAAATTCACCTCCATGATCACTTCTTATTTTAATAACTTTCAAATCTTTTTCATTTTCAATCCTTTTGACATGATTAGAAAATTCTTCAAAATAATCACTTTTATTTGCAAGAAATATTGTCCATGTAAAATGAGAAAAATCATCAATAATCACAAATACATAGTGTTTGCCTCCAAGAGAGGTAACACGCATAGGACCAAATAAATCAAGATGAAGTAATTACAAAGGTTTAGAAGTCGATACCTCATTGATGGATTTGAAGGAAGATTTTGTTTGTTTATCTTTGGCACAATCTTCACATATGGTATCTTTGATAAAGTGCAAGTTGGGTAACCCTTTTATAAGATTTCTCTTAGACAATTTTGATATCAAATCCATGTTTGCATGTCCAAGTCTCTTATGCCAAATCCAAGGGTTTTCATCAATAGCCGCAAGGCACTTCACATCTTGATTCACTAATTCATTCATCTCAAAAATGTACACATTAGATTTGCGATTAGCAACAAAAATAGTTTTTCCATTCATACTAATAATGTATTTGTCCGGTTTAAAAGAAATATCAAAACCTTTATCACTCAATTGGCTAATGCTAAGAAGATTATGATTCAAACCATTAACCAAATAAACATCTTCAATAACGGGTGAAGGTTTCTTACCAATACCAATAATTTTACCTTTCTCACCACCACCGAAGGAGACGCTACCTCCTTCAATCCTTGATAGGGTTACAAATAACTCTTTGTTACCCGTCATATGATGCGAGCAACCACTATCAAGGTACCACATCTCTTTACGTCGTTGCCGTGATGTCCCCTACAAGAGAGGAAGGTGTAGTAACTTTAGGTACCCAAATCTTGGGTCCTTGGTGGTTAGTGAACTTGGTACCTTTGGGTACCCATGTTAATCCATAAAATTCATAATTATCTTTAATTCTACAATGTGTAGAAATATGACCATGTTTCATGCAATATGTGCACACAAAATTTCTTTTGTATGTATGAGTATGAGAGCCATGAAACCTATTTCTACCATGGTGATGATGATTAGCATAAGCATGAGTAGGTCTAATCCTACCATTCTCAATTTCTAGTCTTTCAATTTTGAATCTTAATTGCTTATTCTCGAAATCAAGATCTCCTAGCAATTCATCTTTTAGAGCAAGAGAGATTTCTAGTTGTTCTAGTTTCACATCACAAGAAGCATGCAACTTTTTAAAAGAAGAGAATTCCTTAGACATTCTTTTAAATTCAATGTTTAATTCTTCTAGATCCGTAGCTAGATCACATTGCATGTAAAAGGATTCACTCTCGGTGTCGGATATTACCTCATGTTCAAGGGCCATGAAACAAACGTTGGGATCATGAAGAGCAAGTTTAGCTCCTTCTTCATTACTATCCGAATCACTTGGTTCGGATTCCTCCCATCCGGCATACATAGCCTTCTTCTTCTTGTATTTCATGTACTTCTTCTTGAGCCTTGGGCAATCCTTAGCGATATGGCCTGGTTCATTGCATTCAAAGCATTTTCCTACACGAGAAGGAAATTTGTTGTTAGATCGTGGGTTAAATTTCTTGTTCATTTTTATGAGTCTAGAAATTCTTCTAGAGAGATGAGCCACTTCTCTAGAAAAATCAACTTCACTATCCGATGACGAAGAGGAGTTATCACTAGCTCCTTTGAAAGCTATGGTCTTCAATTTTGGTGATGGCTCCTCAACATCTCGTGAGGGCACTTCCTCCTTCTGCTTTCCCTTGAGCTTCTTCTCATGAACCTTGAGCTTGCCGATGAGGCCATAGAGAGGTAGAGTGTTAAGGTCATGAGCTTCTTCTATCGCCGTCGCCTTAGGTTCCCACATCGGAGTCAATGAACGGAGAATTTTGTAGTTCATCTCTTGAATAGTCAATTTCTTGTCAAGACCATGCAATTCATTGATAATGTTAGTGAAGCGAGAAAACATAGCATCAATTGATTCATTTGGAAGCATTTGAAATAACTCACATAGCATCAATTGATTCATTTGGAAGCATTTGAAATAACTCATATTCATGCATAAGTCCGCTAATCTTAGATTCCTTAACTTGGGGGTTCCTTCGTGTGTGATACACAATTTCACCTATATTTCGTATGCGGTTGTACACGTTGAAACTCTATTGTATTCATTTGGGGAAAGACCACAAATTAAGGCGTTCATAGCCTTTGCATTGAGATTGGCTTGATGCCTTTCTCCATCGGTCATAGTCCCAACTTTGGGCTTTTCTACATATTTTTTCTCTATGAGTTCTAGGATGTCAAGGTCAATGCAACGAAGGTAAATCCTCATCCTAGCCTTCAAATAAGCAAAGTTGCTACCGGTGAAGAGTGGTGGTCTAGTGGTGGATTGTCCCTCTAGCATATGCACATTCATTAAAGCCTCCATAAGATCTTTTCTCTACGGTGATTAAACCAAAAACTAATATAGAGACCAAGCTCTGATACCAATTATTGGACCCTAGAGGGGGGTGATTAGGGTCACAAGGCTATAATTATGCAATAAAAATAAGACAAGCAAAACACAATATGCAAATGCAATCAAAATAGAGGAGATAGGGTTAGGAATCGTTATCCTGTGACGCGCGATATATTAACGAGGTTCGGTCTGCTGACCTACGTCCCCGCTCCCCACTCTCGAGGAGAAATCCACTACACAACCCGGTTTGGAAGCTGGAACTTCGTCTACACAGCGGTCCCCTCACGATCTCACACTACACAGTTGATCTCAACAGATCACACTCCCACACAATTGATCTACACAAGATCACGCTCTCAAAATAGTAGAAATGGTATAAGAACCATTTCTTTACAATGTCCCTACGGCAAAGAGAAGATAATATTGAAGCTGGGATGTGAGACACAAATAGAAAACTCAGATGAAAACAGATTTGAAAATTTTGCTCTGTAAAACGTTCTCTGAAAAAATCTGAAAGAGCTGGGACACTGAGGAAGAAGAAGAGGTTGAGTTTAAATAGAAGAAACCAGCTGTTTAAACCCATACCCTTAATCCCCCAAAATCTGGAAACAATCGTCGCTAAAATCTGTACTGAGCAGCGCTGAAAAAGTACTAATATTACCGTTAAAACAAATCGGCGGTCGACCGTGGTTTTTCGCGGTCGATCCAGAGACTTCCGCGGTCGACCGTGGCGGTCGACCGTGGGAAATTTTTTGCTCACGGTCGATCGTGATGGTCGCCCGTGAAAGTTTCTACCGACCACTGACGAGTGAGCTCAGGCGCGGTCGACCGTGGCGGTCGACCGCAATCTGATACACTCAAAATACATGTTTTGACTCAGTTTAAAATATTTGTAAAATATTTATTTGACCTTTGAAAATTATGAAACTTTGTAAAATGTTTTTAATACTAAAAACAAACTGTTTGGAATTTTTTTTTGCAAATAGGTCCTTATACTTGTGAAAATTAGTATTTTGTGAAATACGATCAAAACTATAAGTATGAAAACGTGTGTGTTGATATCCCAATAGCTTCAGATGAAATCTAAGCTATTTGCCTACATTTTAGCACTAGAGAGAAAAAGAAACCTAGCTAATATCCTCACGAGAATATAATCCTTGAGTCTTGATATCGCTAGAGTTTGGATGAAGCTTCTAATTTGAATTTGGTGTTCTTGAAATAACGTTGCTTCATCACTATGCCTCCTCCTCCTTTGGATATCATCGTTGTAGTGCATATTCCATCCAATCCTCTATTTTTGGCACTAACAAGCTTAATATATGAATTCACTACATTTGCACTCAATAAGCCATTAGTACTAATAATGGTGGTTGTAAAACATCATCAAAACATAAGGGCTAACAGTAGATACCGGAGACCTCATCTTTCTTAAAGGAGTATTCCTACGAGAATTTCAGCTCAGAAGTATTTTGTTGCCTTGGAGGCCATTGCTGCCATTGAGGCGATTGTATCTTGGGTGCTTGTTGTTGTGGTTGCTGTTAGGGTTGTAATTAGAATGTTTGATTTGCATCCACCGCATTCGCCTACGCCTTCCCTTTACCACGAGGGGTGAAGTTCTGTTTTGGGGCATTAGTCACGGGTTGACCTCTTTCAGCTTTCTTCCTTTTAAGGAAGCGTTCGGCTTGCTCCCTACATACTTTCAGTTCTTTCTAAGTCTTGAATGGTGCGATGCCCATAGATTCCAGTACGTCCAAGGAAAGGTTGTTATGACATGTCTGGAGGATGAATTCCTCTGTGGTCGGATCTGGATAGTTCATCGCCTTATTCCGGAAGCGTTTGATGAAGTTCTCGACTGATTCTCTGTTGTTTTTTTTCTCATCAAATAGTGTCCCGATTGACACCTCCGTGTAATCATTAAAGAAGTTGGTGAGAAACATGCTCTCCATGTCGTCCCAGCTATTGATACTTCCTGGCTTGAGATGACGGTACCAGTCAAAGGAGGCCGTGCGAAGGGTCCTCATGAATGATCATACAATCAGAGGTTCATTGCCTGAAATGACACCTAGGTGGGACTTGAAGTAAATCAGGTGTTGAGTATGCAAACCCTTTCCATCGAACGGTGTGAAGTTAATCAGGTTGAACTTTGTCGGATATGGAATCGATTTCCACTCCCTCGGATAAGGACATGGAATGCCGGTCTTCTTTACCTCTTGAGCAGACAACAAAGCATTGATCTTGCTCTTGAGGTCTTTCATCTTCAAATCTTTGACTGCATTTTTCTTCGGGCGACTTTGAAGAGGAACGTTAGGGCCACCCCCAGTGTGGTATTGATGGTGGGGCCACCCTTAGTGTTGGGGCCATCCTCAGCACTTTTATCATCGGGAGGAGTATCGGCATTGATATTCTCCTCTAATTCTGAGTCACTACCTTCCTGATTGGTAGTGTGGTGACGACTAGATTCACTATATTGATTTGACAACACTTGGAGCTACTGGGCGAGTAAATCCTTGACCCGTTGTACGGCCATCTCTATCTCGATTTTGAAATCCTCCTTCTGTTTACCTAAGGCTTCTTGAAGGAGCTGGGCCATCTGCTTAATAGTGATCATGAATGCTTCTCGAGATCACCCCGTACTAGACACGATGTTATCAGAGCTAATTGTGAAGCATGTATCTGATGTCTTATCATCTGAAGATCATCCTCTACTCGGTCTAGGTCTCATAGTTCCAGACCATAGCCTATCCAAGTGAGATGTTGAGATGCTCCAGGAAAATGATCGAGACTGGGACACCGAGTTGAATTCCCCTTATCGACCATGTTAATGGTGACTTTCGGAAGTTTTCCGCCCTAACCGGCTGATCTTCTTTTACGGAAGCGTCTTGGTTTAGGTTTGGACACTTCAATAGAGATCCTTTCGAATACTGAGACCCTCCATGGAGTGGTCTTAGGGTAGCTACATACTAATAATACTACCCTGATTAATCTCTCACAAGGATAGTGAGAGTTCGTTTCTAGGGTATTTCTCTTTCGAGACTCAACCCTAGTCCGATAGTACAACTCGTCGGCGTTGTAGCTAGAGCAACCTATAGGCTGTTCAATTGTTCTTTCAGGTATAACACTATCATCTGTCGGATGTGTCTTCTTCTGATTTGTTAATGCCTTGTTGACGTTCGCAAGAGTCACTCATTTGGAATCACACCTTTGTGAGGGTGAAACCCTAATGGGATCTTGGTTTTCTGCACGCACCTCTAAGCCGACAGTCACAGGAATAGTCTTCTTGAGAGGTCATGCATGACCCTCGGTCTGAAGAGTCACTCAGGATTTGTTCGTGGGGCCAAAGCATTTTTGGACAGGAGTTTTGTCTCGATCTTCGTGTAGAGGATCCAGGCGATTTTTCAACGGAATTCTGAATTTGGAGAGATCCACGATGTCGTAGTGCTTCATCGGAGGTGGGGAAGTAGGAGGAGTGGGATCTAAAATTGATGAATACTGAGGAGCAGCCTTGGAGGTCGTACTAAGTGAGAGACACGACTGGTGTCTCTTGTCAGGTAGAGGCACCTTAACTATCTTCGATGTAATTTTAGGCCCTGTCTTGGGCTTTGGCACCCAAACCTACTTAGATCTTGGTGACTCTTTGACCATCTCTTCTTTTTACAGTTTTTGTGCCTTCCACATAAAGATCTGGGCATGTGCAAGAAGTGTGTGGCGCTTCTGGATGCACTCCTCGAGAGTAGAACGGGTTCGTTTGACATGAACCCATTTGTTAGTTGGCGGTTGGAAGGAGGATCTTGATGCTTGCTACGGCGATGGCTTAGCCACTTGGTGCCTTCTAAACTCTACATTAGCTTGGCAGTAGAGTCCATCCACCTGCTCCAAAGCTTTGGAAAATTGGCCGGCGAGACGTTGGCGACGCCTCTGGAGAGCCCTCATAGTCAGCACAGGTGCGCCTTCGACGGGTGACTCCTTAAATTATAAGGAGTTATCACAAACGTCAGATCCGGCTTTCTTGGAGGCTGAAGAGGAGTCTTCATCAGTACTCGGTTGAAGATTATCACCTGAGTTTTCAGATCTGAAGGCCAATTAACCTTCTTCACGGAAGTGGTCTTCTTGCGCTAAGAGGGAGAGAAAGATCTGGAGGAGGAGGAGGAGACGTACTCTTCTAACTTCTATTGATCGAATTCATACAAACGACCTCTTCATCCATCTAGATCTTGATCAGCAGCTGTGGCACGACAGCCTTGACAGCGAGGTTATTGGCTCCCACTGTGATCGCCAGCGTGTTTGGGTCAAAAGTTAACTTTTTCATTATCATTGAACCGGTTACAATCATTTATCGATTACAAACTCAAAAAATAGAAAAGTTAATCTTTTTATAAGATCTTCTTACACAATGATAAAATAAAATATTACAACTTTGTCAAACAATACACAGATCCTATTTATTAGTCTTTGTTTGCGTGGGATCTTTGCTTATGCCGGAGTTTATCCATGGACCACCAACTGATCAGATCTAATATAGATTTTGTAGCCTCACGAAGGAGACAAGAAACTAAAGTGACTATCTTGGTAACAACGAGACACTCACTCTTCTCAAGAATTACAGCTAGGTACGATCTCAAGTAAATGGATGAACGAGTACAGATCTCTCTAACTCTTCCTCTTTATGCTGAATAGCTTGTTGAGATATCCTTCTCCTCTTTAAAATTCATGCTCCTCACTCTTCAGTTTGATAGAGCTTCGCCGATGCTCGAGAATTCTGGATCCGTGCAAATGAAGGCCTTAGGGCTGTATTTATAGGCTTCAGGAGCTCAGTTTTTAGATAAGATCAATCGATCTAACCTCATCCTCTGTTGTAACCACTCAACCTCATTCTAAGATAACTTTACATCAGTATGGGAGCCTTTGGATCAGATTAAATCTAAATCTGGGTGAAATCAGCATTTTTATCCCCAAGACGGACTTTGTGTCTCGGCCTTGGCCGAGATACAAAGTGTGTCTTGGTTGCGTGCCTTGATCCTCTTTTTCCTATAATTCCCCAGTCTGACCTTGGAATGATGTGATTTGAAGTATGTTGGAAAGCCGGAGAAGAGACCTACAATGTTCCATGAGTGAATCATATGTGGAGTGGATGAGACACGAGTGGCACTTTGTCTTTCATGAGTGAAACGTAACTACTAATCGGATCGTCTCTTTGTTATTTCGTCGTCCCATTGATTTGTATGCTTTGTTGACTTGCTTCATGCACTTGCCGACATCAAATAATCCTCTTTGACTCAGATAATGATGTTTATTATATGCTCTCTATCTCGAACTATGTGCGGGAACCTATAGGTAATTTTGATGCCTACACCTCCTCGTCAGAATCGGTGAGGGTTGCTACTTCCGCTCTGTTATCATCTAGAATTGCTAAAATGACATTAAAAAGCTTAGACTTGCCCTTGGACTTGTTAGAAGTCCATTTCTTATCATCGAGGAGGTCTGGATGAACCTACATCATCTGTCCTGACGGTAAGGTCCGTGGTACTAAGCCTTTTCCTTGTTGATTCTGAGGGTCGTCATTAACAATCTTCAATTCCGCTTTGGGGATAGACACAACTCCTGCTGGTGTATGAAGCTCAGCGAAACCCATTCCAAATTGAAGGGTGATCATGTTTGTAGTCACTACTTTCTGTATTTTCTCTTTCTTTAGGACTCTTGCATCTTAAGAGCTTGTAGCTTATCCTTAAGGTTATAGCATTTAGAGATTTGATGACCGACGAATCTATGGTGTACACAGTAGCCTGGATCATTGGTTTTGTTCACGTCTTCAGGTTTCATGACTTCTGACAGCTTGATCCTATTTCTCTTCAGCAGAGTGCTGAAGGTAGCCACCACCTGGTCTTCTGTGAAGTAGCATTACCTTTGTGGGCATTGTTCAAAAGGCCTGGGCTTTTTCCTCTGCGTGGGCTTAGGGGCTGGAGTGCAATCGACAACCATGATCTCCTAACTTCTTGACCAAGGGTTCCTAGAGGTGTTTGTGTAGGCATCAAAAATTATCTATAGGTCCCCGCACATGGCTCAAGACAGAGAGGACATGATGAACGTCGCTATTTGAGTCACAAAAGCTTATTTGATGATGACAAACGTATGAAGTGAGTCGACGGACCATGCGAAACAACGGAATTTCAGAATAACCAAAACACGAATGAATCGGGACCTGCACGTCACTTATGAAAGATGAAGCACCCCTCATGTCCCATTTACTCTATACATGATTCAATCATAAGAGCTTGTAGATCTCCTCATTGGCTTTCCGATGCATTCTGGATCACGTGATTCATAGTTTGGATGATGAAAATACGGCGAAAACGGACGGAGCGCGTGAGACCAAGCCATGAGCCAAACCAAGACACCCCATGGTGTCTCGGCCAAACTGAGACACCCATGAGGGTCTCAGCTTGGCTGAGACACTCACAAGTGTCTTGGCCATGCCGAGACACCCGCGGGTGTCTGTAACCCGAAAAAGCTGATTTTGGCTATTTTTGGCGGTTTTTCGACCGTTAACCGCCTGGATTTATTCCAACTGATAAAATATCATCTAAGAACATTGTTAAGTGGTTACAACTAAGGATAAGAGGGAATCAGTCATTTTTATTAGAAAACAGAGGTCTTGAAGCTTATAAATACAGCCTCAGGGCCTTTATTTTTTTAGATCTGGAATTCTCGAGCGTTAGCGAAGCCCTGCCGAAATGAGGACTGAAGAGCCACAAATTTTAGAGAGGAGGAGGAGATATCAACAAATTCTTCAGCATAAAGAGGAGGAGTTCATCAGATCTGTAGCCCGGTTCCTTCCCTTGAGATTGCCTCGTTACGGTGATCTCGAGAAGAGTGATTATCTCTCTGTTGTCGAGATAATTGCTTCGGTTTATTGATTCCTTTACGAATTAATGAAGCTCCAAATTGGATCTGATTGTTTGGTGGTCCACGAATATCAATGTCCCCGTCACAGGCAAAGATCCCATGCAAGCAGCTGGCGATAAACACCCGTTACGTTTGTTTGAAGGAGATTGTAATTTTAATTTCATTGTGTAAAGGTCTTATAAAAAGACCAATCTTTTTTTTGAATTTGTTATAATGACTAAAGTTGTAATAAGTTATACAATGAAGAAATTGATTTCCCACCCAAACAAGCTCGCGACCACAGTAGGAGCCAACAGCCTAGCTGCCGAGGCTGTCGTGCCGCAGCCAACGATCAAGATTCTCGTGGCTGAAGAGGTCAAATACGAGTTCGACCAACAGAAGTGCAGAAAGGTCTCCTCCTCCCGGAAGATCAACCGATCTTCAGATCTGAAGACCCAAGAAGGTGATCTCCCCGCTACCGCTGCTATAGTTACACCTCGCAACAATCTGCTAGTGTCCAATGAAGCCGGATCTGCAGATCTGAACTCCTTCTCGATCAAGAAGTCAACTGCTAAAGGCGCGCCAACTTTATCAAAGAGAGTACGTCAAAGGCAATGCTAACGCCTCGCGCATCAATTCTCCAAGGCTTTGGATCAGGTGGACGGACTCCGTTACCAAGCAGATTTGGAGTTCAGAAAGTGCTAAGTGGCTAAACCATCTCCACAGCAAGTTTCGGGAATCTCCTCCCAACCACTTACTAATGAATGGGTTCGTGTCAAACGGAACCATTCCACTCTTTAGGAGCATATTCAGAAGCGTCGCGCACTTCTTGCACATGCCCAGATCCTTGTGCGAAAAGCACAAGGAATACAAAAGGAAGAGGCGGTTAAGAGATTGCCGAGATCCAAACAAATTTGGATGCCAAAGGCTAAATCAACGTCTAAGGCCAAAGCAAGCAACGTTGCTCCCCAGCCTTCGTCAACTTTGGATCCCGCTCCTATTGCTCTCACACCTTCGGTGAAGCCCAATGACAGAGTGGATCTCTCCAAATGTGGAATTATGTTGAAGGATTGCCTGGGTCATTTACATGAAGATCAAGGTAAAGCGCCTGTTAAGGAATGCTTGGGACCATTGATGGAACCCCGAGCAACCCAACGGGCTGGGGGTTGCACGCACCCTCATGACAATATGAAGCCTTCTTATAAGGAGAAAATCCTAGCAACTGACCGCATCAGACTGTGAGTCAAAGTCCAAGAGCCCGTTGAGGTCCCATGCTCTTGAGAATGTGGCTTTAAACACGTGACTCTTCAAAGCACCAGTAAGGCAGCAAGTCCTCAGAAGGAAATGTGTTCGTCAGACGACAATGTTATACTTGAGAAGTTGTGCCAACACGCGATAGATTGCTCCGGTCATCATGCCGATGAGTTGTACTATCGGGCTGGGGGTACGAACAAGTCTCGGAAGAGAAGTACCCGAGGAACGGACTCTCACTGTTTGTGCATCAAGAATATTAGGGCAGTATTATCAGCGTGTAGCTAGCCTAAGACCGCTTTGTAGAGGGTCTCAGTATTTGAGAGGATTTCCACTGAAACGTCGAATACCAAGCCAAGGCGTCTCCATAAGAGAAGGTCGGTCGTTCAAAAGGACGAACTCCCGGAGGTAACCTTCAACATGGTCGACAAGGGAAAGTCTGTGAGGGGTACAAATGGCTCGAATTCCGATTTCTCTCTAAGAAGAGAATTCAGTTCGGGAATCACCCAACAAATATCTCGGCTTTAGCTAGAAGCCGTCGGACATAGCAATTGCCCAAAAATCCATGAAGGAATCCATTCCCATGACGAACTCTCAGACTCTTGTTCTGCAATCGCCTTCGACAACACAATGTCTAGCGATGGGCAAGCTCGGGAAGTGTTTATGATCAACACTGAACAAATGACCAAAATCATCGAGGATGCTTTGGCTAAGCAAAAAAGAGAACTTTAAGTTTGAATTAGAAATGGCCATGATACGGATGAAGGAAGAGCATGACAAATAAATTCGGGCTCTGTCCAATCAATTCAGTGAATCCAGCCATCGTAACCTTGCTAACCAAGCAGATAGCGATTCAGATGTGGATGAACATATCAATGCTGAGAGCCCTCCTATTGACCAAAACGCTGGGGGTGACCCCACTGAAGATAACAATACTAGGGGTGGTCCCACTGAAGATGAGAATACCGGGGGTGGCCGCATTGTTCCTCTCATAAATCGTCCAAAGCATGATACAGATGAGGACGAAAAGATGAAAGACCTCGAGAGCAAAGTCGACGCTCTGATGTCTACTCTAGAGGTGAAGAAGACCGGTATTTCGTGTCCTTACCTAAGAAAGTTGGATTCGATACCATATCCGACGAAGTTCAACCTGATCAACTTCACGTGATTTGACAGAAAAGATTCCCCCACTCAGCATCTAATCTACTTCAAATCTCACTTGGGTGTGATTTCTGGGAATGAATCCCTAATGGTCTGGTCATTCATCGGCACCCTTCACGGAGCTGCCTTCGATTGGTATCGCTGTCTCAAGCCTGGAAGTATCAACAGCTGGGATGATATGAAGAGCTCATTCCTCGGCAATTTCTTTGACGACGACGCCGAGATATCCATCAGGACACTCTTTGAGGAGAAACAGGAGGACAGGGGAACGGTCGATGACTTCATCAAGCACTTTTGGAATAAGGCGATGAACTGCCGAGATCCGATTAAAGAGGACTTCATCCTCCAAACATGCCACAACAACCTCTCTTTGGACGTGTTGGAAGTTATGGGAGTAGAACCATCTAACACCTGGAAAGAGTTGAAGGTGCACGGAGAGCAGGCCGAACGCTTCCTCAAAAGGAAGAAAGCTGAAAGAAGCCAACCGACAGCTAACCCTCCGAATTTGAGCTTCGTCTCCCATAGTAAGGGGAAGGTACCTGCAGCAGTTATTGACGTTAATCAGACGTCACAACAACAACCCCGAAGATTGCAAAAGACTTCGGATCCGAGACTCCAAAAGGAGTACACCTTCAAGGAAGAAGATGTTCTAGCTATTTTCGAATCCCTCCTTGAGAACAACAAGATCAAGCTACCATCTATCACAACTCAGGAGGAATCTGACAACACTGTGGATCTGAAGTACTATGCGTACAACAGGAGGATCCTTCATCCTACCAAGGCTTGCTTCGCTTTCAAGAATATCATCCAAACCTTGGTTGAAGCCGGCGTCATAATGCTCAATTAAGTCGAATGAAGACTCCGACAAGTATAAGAGTATAAACTATTCCGACACTCTGAAGAGTATACGAGTATAAACTGCTTCTCAATCCTCCAACAGGTATATGAGGTTAAACTACTCCCTACATACTCCAATAGGTATATGAGTCTAAACTGTTTCCTTTCTTTTACGGAAAGTTCCTAGAGAGTGTCATGTCTGGTATTCTTAAGGTTAGCCCAGTCATCAAACTAAGTAAAATGTTAGACCCAGTTTCGCAAAGGAAGCTGGGGGTGGATGATTCATGTAATGGGAAGTTCCCGAAAGAATGTTACATGTAATGTTCTTAGGGATAACCCGGTCATTACAAACAAAGTGATAAACACTAAACTCCCACAATGATTTCTGAACACTCTTTTGTTGAGACGAGATTCAATCACTTCGTTGGATCAATTTTCCCTCACAAAACACTCATTGGTATTTGACGTCATAGTCTTCCACCACAAAATCCCCCACCGATCAGACTAATTGACGGTGGGACCATCAAAATTCCTTTCGGTTGAATCTACTTAAATTCCCACTATGTCTGTACACTTAATACTCTCATTGTTAGAGTCTGGACATAGTACTCGGAATTTTAATATCCTGATCGTTGACGATTGTCAAGCCCTTTTGTGTTAAGTATTTGTCACTTAACACCAGGAACCCTCTTTGAGTATATGTACGAATCGACACTCCCACTGTAATTTGTACTCCCACTCTTACTGTTCATTTGGTTAAACCTTCCTACAGTTAGGGCCAAAGCCAAAATCTCCTCTCGATTCCTTTCATGAATGAGAGGTCCACTTTCAAATCGAGTGATCAAACCTTCCTACAGTAAGGGTCACCTCAAACTCCTGTTTGGTCAAACCTTCCTACAGTTAGGGCCAAAATCACAATTCACTTTCGATAAACGAGAAATTCATCTTTAGTTCGGTAATCAAACCTTCCGACAGTTAGGACTATCCGAATCCTTTCGATTCTCAGAGTGGAGATCCCACACTTAATTTCACTCTTCAGATTCTCAAAGTGGAGATCTCACTTTGAGTTTCCTTTGCAACTGGAGATAGAATATAAAATTCTTCCTCTCCAGCATCGGGTTCGTCTTTGCCCCAAGAGATGACATTACTTTTCAAACACCAAAATCCGTGCCTTACACGTACGGAGAATTTTATCCCGAATCCTAAGTAGGGATAAGTCAACGCCTAACACGCGTTGCCGATTTAGTCTTTCACCGATTTAAAAAGACACCAGAATCCAAGTCTGGGGACTTTTATCCGAAACCTAAGTAGGGATAGTCAGCGCCTAACACGCATTGTCGGTTAGTTCTTGACCGTAAAAAGAACAAAAGCCCACATATTCAATATTATGGCAGGTTATTATTCATAATACCATAATCTGTGCCTTACACGAGCGGAGATTTTTATCCCAAATCCTAAGAAGGGATAAGTCAATGCCTAACACGCGTTACCGGTTTAGTCTTTCACCAATCGAAGAAGACACCAGAATACAAGTCTGGAGAATTTTATCCCGAAGCCTAAGAAGAGATAAGTCAGCGTTTAACACGTGTTGTCTGTTAGTCTTTCGCCGTAAAAAGAATAAAAGCCCACATATTCGATATTGTGGTAGGTTGTTATTCATAACGCCAAAATCCGTGCCTCACACATACGGGAAATTTTATTCCAAATCCTAAGTAGGGTAAGTCAGTACCTAACACGCGTTGCCGGTTTAGTCTTTCACCGATTGAAAAAGATACCAGAATCAGAGTCTGGGGACTTTTATCCCGAAGCCTAAGTAGGGATAAGTCAGCGCCTAACACGTGTTATCAGTTAGTTCTTGACCGTAAGAAGAACAAAAGCCCACATATTCAATATTATGGCAGGTTGTTATTCATAACACTATAATCTGTGCCTTACACACGCGGGGAATTTTATCCCGAATCCTAAGTAGGGATAAGTTAACGCCTAACACGTGTTACCGGTTTAGTCTTTTACCGATTGAAAAAGACACCAGAATTCGAGTCTGGAGACTTTTATCCTGAAGCCTAAGTAGGGATAAGTCAGTGTCTAACTCACATTGCCGGTTAGTTCTTGATCGTAAAAAGAACAAAAGCCCACATATTCAACATTGTGGCAGGTTGTTATTCATAACACCATAATCTGTGCCTTACACGCGCAGTGAATTTTATCCTAAATCCTAAGAATGGATAAGTCAATGCCTAACACGCGTTGTCGGTTTAGTCTTTCACCGATTGAAGAAGACACCAGAATCCAAGTCTAGGGAATTTTATCCTGAGGCCTAAGAAGGGATAAGTCAGCGCCTAACACACATTGTCGGTTAGTTCTTGACCATAAAAAGAACAAAAACCCACATATTTAATATTATGGCAGGTTGTTATTCATAACGCTATAATACGTGCTTCACACGCACGGGGAATTTTATCCCGAATCCTAAGTAGGGATAAGTCAACACCTAACACGCATTACCGTTTTAGTCTTTCACTGATTGAAGAAGACACCAGAATCCGAGTATTTGGACTTTTATCCTGAATCCTAAGAAGGGATAAGTCAACGCCTAACACGTGTTGCCGGGTAGTCTATTCCCGTAAGAAAGACGAAGTCTACGTAGGGATAAGTCAACGCCTAACACGTGTTGCCGGGTAGTCTATTCCCGTAAGAAAGACGAAGTCTACGTATTCAATATCGTAGCACTAAAAGAGTTAACTCTTTTAGCATAACGTCACATGCGGAACGGATATAAACAATCCGTATGGAAGCTCGATTCAAACGGTAATCGGAAAAGGCACGTCAAATCCGTTGATGGCTGAGGATTAGCTAAAAATCCTGAGTCTGCATCTGATACATGCGGCCGGGTAGTTTATTCCCGGGAGAAAGACGAAGACTACGTATTCAATATCGTAGCACTAAAAGAATTAACTCTTTTAGCATAACGTTACATGTGGAACGGACTTAAACAATCTGCATGCTAGCCCGACTCAAATGGTAGTCAGTAAAGGCTAATCAAACCCATTGATGGCTAAGGGTTTGCCAAAAATCCTATGCATGTGATAGTCATTGATGCACTTACTTCATTAGTTGGTCTCATGACTTGAGCATCCAACAACTTCAGGATAAAATCCATACCTGCGATCCGAAACCCTAGGTTAATACCGGTCAACGCGTAACCCTAGGTCAACGCCAGTCAACGCGTAACCCTAGGTCAATGCCACTCAACGTGTTATGGTAAAAAAGTCAACGTCGGCCGATCCAAAACCCTAGGTCAACGCCGATCAATGCGTAACCCTAGGTCAACGCCAGTCAATGCGTTGCAATAAAAAGTCAACGTTGGGCGATCAAAAACTATAGGTCAACGCCGGTCAACGCGTAGTTCTAGGTCAATGCTAGTCAACGCGTTGCGATGAAAGTAAACGCAAGTCAATATATCGTGATGGAGTTGGTCAGTTCAAAGTCAATTCGACGATACAAGCCAAAATCAATTCACCAATTTTGATTTAAGATTTCAACGACGACCAGACGATAAACACAGTACCAGGAGAACTTCAGCTATTCGTCAAAATATCGAATAGATTAAAAATTAAAGGAGTCAAGAATCAAAGCTAACTACAGGTCCTTTTACACTGACTGAAGGTTGGACCAATCATATCCAAAGTATTTCAGGCTCATCTATAAATTAAATAAGACTGAAACACTTTAGAGGGGGTATCTGTAAGCATAAAAAATTACCTATAGGTCCTCGCACATGGCTCAAGACGGAGAGGAGATGGTGAACATTACTATTCGAGTCACAGAAGCTCATTTGATGATGACAAATGCATGAAGTGAGTCAACGGACCATGCGAAGCAACGAAATTTCGGAATAACTGAAACACGAATGAACCGAGAGCTGCACGTTTCTTATGAAAGATGAATCACCCCTTGTGTCCTATTTACTCCACACATGATTCAATCATGAGAGCTTGTAGATCTCTTCGTCGACTTTCCGACGGATTCTAGATCGTGTGATTCCGAGTTCGGATGATGAAAATACGGTAAAAACGGACGGAGCACGCAAGACAAAACCCTGAGCCAAACCAAGATACCCCATGGTGTCGAGACACCCCGGGGTGTCTTGCCAAAGCCGAGACACTCACAAGTGTCTCGGCCACGCTGAGACACCCGCTGATTTTAGCTATTTTTGGTTGTTTTTCAACCGTTAACCGCCTGGATTTGCTCCAACTGATAAAATATCATTTAAGAATATGGTTAAGCAGTTATAACTGAGGATAAGAGGGAATCGGTCGTTCCTATCGGAAAATAGAGGTCCCGAAGCCTATAAATACAGTCCCAGGGTCTTCATTTTTTCAGATCTGGAATTCTCGAGTATTGGCGAAGCCCTGCGAACTGAGGACTGAAGAGCCATGAATTTTAGAGAGAAGGAGGAGATATCAGAAAATTCTTTGGCATAAAGAAGAGGAGTTCATCAGATCTGCAGCCCGGTTCATTCCCTTAAGATTGCCCCGTTGCGGTGATCTCGAGAAGAGTGATTATCTCACTGTTGTCGAGATAATTGCTTAAGTTTCTTGATTCCTTCACGAATCAACGAAGCTCCGGATCTGATCTGATCGTTTGGTGGTCTACGGATATCAACGTCCCTATCACAGGTAATGATCCTACTCAAGCAGTGGGCGACAAACACCCGTTGCGTTTGTTTGAAGGAGATTGTAATTTTAATTTCATTGTGTAAAGGTCTTATAAAAAGACAGATCTTTTTTTTGAATTTGTTATAATCACTGAAGTTGTAATAAGTTATACAATAAAGAAATCGATTTCCCACCCAAACAGTTTGGTTCCGAAGCTCTGCTCTTAGGCTGAGGCTCTTAGGTTTATAATCTTTTGATCATGTTCTCGACTTGCTCACCTTGGCGAATAAGTTCCTTCTAGGTCTGGGTTTCCATTGTGCCAATTCAGGACAGAATGTCGATTGAGAGGTTGTTATGGTAGATCTCAACCAGGGTGCTCAAGAAGACTTGGTCCCGACACTGAAGTGATTGATTCTTGAATCTCTTGATGAAATTGTAGACTGACTCCATCTTCTTTTGTTTGTCAGCCAGTAGCGTGGCCATCAATACTTCTGTATCGTCATCGAAGAAACGGACTAAGAAAAGCCTCAATTGCCCATGTCATGATGGAGCCTGGTTCCAGTTTACGAAACCACTCAAAGGCCACTCCTCTCAGGGTACCAATGAACAATCGGGTGAGAATGACATCGTTTCCCATGAGGAATCCCGTCTGAGATAGGAAATAGTAGATGTGTTGTGAGGAAGAGCCCTTGCCATCAAACTGGACAAGGCTCATTGGTTTAAACTTTGTTGGGTAGGCGACCGTGTCCTATTTGACTGGATACGGTCGAACCACCCTCAGTTCATTCAAGTTTCTCTGGAGCTTCAAGGCGTTGAGCTGACTCTGAAACTCCTCGAACCTTTTGTCTCGGGGAGTGCTGCCTGAATGCGAGTATCTTCCTGAGGATTTGTTAGAATAATCTGAATACGGCCCATGATTATCTTCTTCCTCAGTCGTGTGAGGAGGAGTAAGCTCTCGTTCTCTATTCCTTAAGGGTCTTCGTTGATTTCACGAATTCCTCTTCTTCTTCTTCTTCTCGTTGAGAAGTTATTCCATCATCTCCCTTAAAGATTTGATGGTTGCTTGCTGCTCCTCAAACTTTTTAGCTAAGTCTTCCGAGGATTCGGCCATGTGTACCTTTGCATGCTTGCCATAGGCTGAGCTTGAGGTCTGAGATGTTGTCGCTGCAGAGCACACCTCGTTCTCATTGTCATAGATGGGCGGCATAATCAAACAGGATAGCCACTCCTGTTTGAAGACGAGTGTGTTGGTGTACACCCTTATTTTAAACAGGGGGCCATTTGAATCCCAAGGTATATTCAGGATCTGATGAATCTGAATACCAGGATTTACCCTTTACTATTATGTTGACTATGGCTATTGGAAGCTCTAAGTCACCCATGGCTTGCCTCTTCGGACGATGATGTTTTCGGTGGGGATGTTTTAGCTCAGGAGATTGTTAAGAAAGCCTCTCGAAGACTGATGGCTTCGACACCACAACGCACTGGCAGTTAGCAAGTACCGCCTGGATGAGCCTCTCGCAATGACACTAAGGGTTAGCCTTGTGAATAGTGCATTTTCTAGTTAGATGATCCCTGAGATCTCCTGTAGGTTGCTAGTGGCAACCCTCAGCGTTGAAAGGACCAAATGTGTAATTACACAGAAGAGACTCAAGGGAGTCGGAGTGAGAACATTTGGGGAATTTCCTGAGTGTCGACTTCATGTGACCTCACCTGTCAGAGTTTGGGCAACCTTTAGCCGATTGCTGGCGAGCTCGAGCCGACTGCTTATTCAGGCAACCTTGACTTAACAGGCGCAGTTTGGAGTTTGAGCGAGCTTTAGCCAACTACTGGCGAGCTTGTGTTGTTTGTTCAATCAGGCGAGGTTCACTCTCTTGAGTTATTCTGGCTTTTCCTTTTCAGCTAAGGTTGGTTCTTAGACGGTCCTATTGTGGTTCGCCTACATTCTTGCTCCTATTTGGGGGGTGAAGCTCACCTATTGTGTGGAGCTCGCCTGCTTGAAGACGTGGCTCACTTGATCTGGGCAACTCACCTGATTTGGATGACTAGCCTTTTTTGGACAGACGACTTGAAGAGCGAAGCCCGTCTGATTTGGTGGGCTCGCTTGAGTTGCTGAGTTCGCCCAAGGGAACTTGGCTGCTGGAGTAGGGCTGGCCATAAATGTTAGGCTCACCTAGAACAATAAGCTCGCCAGTCTTGGGGATACTGCCAATGAAGGGAAATCCGCTTGAATGGGTAGGCTCGCCTGATCGACTCGATCCGCCAAAATTAGGAACTATGTGTTCCTGTATAGCTCTTCTTAGGCCTATATAGTGACTCAGGCCATCATATGAAGTGGAGGCTCGAGCTTCCTAACAGGTGAGAGATGTCGTCGCCACCGTTAGGCTCTTCTGGAAAGGGGAAGACTCATGTTGACGGTGAAGGCATGGTCCGTGCCGACACGTACCACAGTCTCCTCTTCCATGGGGGATTGTTTGGGTTGCTTGGGAACCCAACGAGTTGTCCTTTGGCTCACTTGCTTGGCTTTTAGCTCGTTCTTAGCTGGCTTAGGGTAGATAGAGCCCCCTGCTTTAGCGCGGGTAGAGCTCTCATGTATGGTTGCCTCGACCACTTGGGGTCGGGCCACACGCGCGACTCTGTAGCACTTGCGTGATGCATAGCTACCAGAGGAGGAAGAAGACAAGTATTCTTTGTTAGCCCTTATATTTTGATGATGTTTTACAACCACCATTATTGATACTAATTGCTTGTTGAGTGATAATATAGTTAATATATATATCAAGC
The DNA here is from genome assembly GCF_001876935.1 of Asparagus officinalis. Classification (NCBI taxonomy): domain Eukaryota; kingdom Viridiplantae; phylum Streptophyta; class Magnoliopsida; order Asparagales; family Asparagaceae; genus Asparagus; species Asparagus officinalis. Next base: position 53,003,450 of record NC_033798.1, read on the forward strand.
ATGTTAGTGCCATACATGAAGAAATGGATGGAATATGCGCTATAACGATGATATCCAAAGGAGGAGGAGGCATAGTGATGAAGCAACGTTTATTCAAGAACACCAAATGAAATAAGAAGCTTCATCAAACTCAAGCTATATCAAGACTCAAAGAATTGTATTCTATGTGAGGATATTAGCTGGTTTTCATTTTCTCTCTAGTGCTAAAATATAGGCAAGTAGTTTAGATTTTATTTGAAGCTATTGGGATATCACACATACATTTTCATACTTATAGTTTTGAGCGTTTTCACAAAATATTATTTTTCACAAGTATAAGGACCTATTCGTAAAATTCATTTTCCAAACAATTTGTTTTTAGTATTAAAAACATTTTATAAAGTTTCATAATTTTTGGAAGTCAATTAAATATTTTACAGAATTTTTATGAGAGTCAAAATCAGTTTTTCATGTGTATCAGTTTGCGGTCAACCGACACGATCGACCGCGTCTGAGTTCTTTTCGTTAGTGGGTAGCAGAAACTTTCACGGTCGACCGTCGCGGTCGACCATGAGATTGAAATTTCCCACGATCGATCGCCACGGTTGACCGTAGAACTCTCTGGAAAATTTTCAAGTTTCTAAGCTGGCTCGTGGTCAACCACGAGAATTGTACGATTGACCGCCGCTTATTCAAACGGTCTTTTTGGGTAGAGATTTCAGCGCTGATTTTTCTTGGATTTGGGGGATTAGGGTATGGATTTAAACAGTTGAATTTTCTCCTATTTAAACCCCCTATACTCCTTCTTCCTCATGTGTCCCAAGCCATTGAAAAACTAGAGATCTTCTTTTACTGAGAGCCAAAATTTTTAAACCTGTTTTTCTGTGTTTTCCTGTGTTCACATCCCAGCTTCAGTGTAATCTTTCTCTTTGCCATACAGACATTGTAAAGAGAGAGTTCTTACACCATTACTACTGTTGAGAGCTTGATCTTGTGAAGATCAACTGTGTGGGAGTGTGATCTTGTGGTGATCAACTGTGTAGTTGTGAGATCTCGTGGAGATTGTTGTGTAGAAGAAGTTCCGGCTTCCAAACCAGGTTGTGTAGTGGATTCTCCTCGAGAGTGGGGAGCGGGGACATAGGTCAGCGGGTCGAACCTTGTTAACACATTACGCGTCACTTGGATAACGATTTCTCACTCTATCTCCTTTACATTTATTATTCATTATTGTGGTGTATTGCTTGCCTTATTTTTATTGCACACTTATAGCCTTAAGACCCTAATCACCCCCTCTAGGGACCAACAATTGGTATCAAAGCTTGGTCTCTATATTAGTTTTTGGTCTAACCACCTTAGAGAAAAGATCTTATGGAGGCTTCAATGAATGTGCATATGCTAGAGGGACAATCCACCACTAGACCATCACTTTTCACCGGTAGTAATTTTTCTTATTGGAAGGCTAGGATGAGGATTTACCTTCGTTGCATTGATCTTGACATCCTACAACTCATAGAGAAGAAATATGTAGAAAAGCCCAAAGTCGAGACTATGACCGATGGAGAAATGCACCAAGCCAATCTCAATGCAAAGGCCATGAACGCCTTAATTTGCGTTCTTTCCCCTAATGAGTATAATAGGGTTTCCATGTGTGCAACCGCATACGAAATATAGGTGAAATTGTGTATTACACATGAAGGAACCCCCCAAGTCAAGGAATCAAAAATTAGTGGGCTTATGCATGAATATGAGTTATTTAAGATGCTTCCTAATGAATCCATTAATGCTATGTTTTCTCGCTTCACTAACATAATCAATGAATTACATGGTCTTGATAAGAAATTAACTATCCAAGAGACGAACTGCAAGATCCTTCGTTCATTGACTCTAATATGGGAACCCAAAGCTACGGCCATAGAGGAGGCTCATGATCTCACCACTCTAGCTCTGGATGGCCTCATCGGCAAGCTTAAGGTTCATGAGAAAAAGCTAAAGAGAAAGGAGAAGGAGGAAGTACCCCTACGGGAAGTTGAGGAGCCATCACCAAAGATGAAGACCATAGCTCTCAAAGGAGCTAGTGACAACTCCTCATCATCATCGTAGGAGAGTGAAGTTGATTTTTCTAGAGAAGTGGCTCACCTCTCTAGAAGAATTTCTAGACTCATTAAAATGAACAAGAAGTTTAATCCCCGATCTAACAACAAATTTTCTTCACATGTAGGAAAATGTTTTGAATGCAATGAACCGGGTCATATCGCCAAAGATTGCCCCAAGCTCAAGGAGAAATACATGAAATACAAGAAGAAGAAAGCCATATATGCCGGATGGGAAGAATCTGAACCAAGTGATTCGGATAGCAATGAAGAAGGAGCTAAACTTGCTCTTCATGATCCCAACATTTACTTCATGGCCTATGCAAAGGAGATAGTTTCCGATACGGAAAGTGAATCCTTTTATATGCAATGTGATCTAGCTACGGCTTTAGAAGAATTGAATGTTGAGTTTAAAAGGATGTCAAAAGGATTTTCTTCCTTTAAAAAGTTACATGCTTCTTGTGATGCCCAACTAGAACAACTACAAACCTCTCTTGCATTAAAAGATGAATTGCTAGGGGATCTTGATTTTGAAAACAAACAATTAATATCCAAGATTGAAAGACTAGAAATTGAGAGTGGTAGGATTAGACACACTCATGCTTATGCTAATCATCATCACCATGGTAGAAATAGATTTCATAGATCTTATGCTCCTACACACAAGAGAAATTTTGTGTGCACATATTGCATGAAACGTGGTCATATTTCTACTCATTGTAGGATCAAAGATAATCATGATTTTTATGGCATGATATGGGTACCCAAAGGTACCAAGATTACTAACCACCAAGGACCCAAGATTTGGGTACCTAAAGTTACTACACCTTCATCTCTTGTAGGGAACATCACGACAACGACGTAGAGAGATGTGGTACCTTAATAGTGGTTTCTCTCATCATATGACGGGCAACAAAGAGCTATTTGCAACTCTATCAAGGATTGAAGGAGGTAGCGTCTCCTTCAGTGGTGGAGAGAAAGCTAAAATCATTGGTATTGGATGTATTGGTAAGACACCCTCACCCGTTATAGAAGATGTTTATTTGGTTAATGGCTTGAATCATAATCTTCTTAGCATTATCCAATTGAGTGATAAAGGTTTTGATATTTTCTTTAAACCGGGCAAATGTATTATTAGTATGAATGGAAAATTTGTTTTTGTTGCTAATCGAAAATCTAATGTGTACATCTTTGAGATGAATGAATTAGTGAATCAAGATGTGAAGTGTCTTGCGACAATTGATGAAAACCCTTGGATTTGGCATAAAAGGCTTGGATATGCAAACATGGAATTGATATCCAAATTGTCCAGAGGAATCTTGTTAAAGGATTACTAAACTTGCATTTTCTCAAAGATACCATATGCGAAGATTGTGCTAAAGGTAAACAAACTAAGACTACCTTCAAATCCATCAATGAGGTATCAACTTCTAAACCTTTGCAATTATTTCATCTTGATTTATTTGGTCCTATGTGTGTTACCTCTCTTGGAGGCAAACAATATGTTTTTGTTATCATTGATGATTTTTCTCATTTTTACATGGACAATCTTTCTTGCTAGTAAAGATGAATGTTTTGATGAGTTTTCAAATAATGTTAAGAGAATTAAAAATAAAAAAGATTTGAAAGTTGTTAAAATAAGAAGTGATCATGGTGATGAATTTTAAAATATCTCTTTTTATGATTTTTGTGTGCATCGTGGTATAACTCATGTGTTTTTTACTCCAAGAACACCACAACAAAATGGTATTGTTGAACGAAAAAATCGAACCATACAAGAAATGACACGAACTATGTTAAACTCCTTTGATTTGCCTAAATATTTTTGAACGGAAGCCGTCAATACGGCTTGCCATATTTTAAATCGTGTTTTAATTAGACCAAAGCTTAAAAAAACTCCTTGTGAACTATTTTATGGAAAAACTCTATTTATTGGTTATTTTCGTATCTTTGGTTATTAATGTTTTATTTTATAAATAAAAATCACCATGATAAATTTGATTCCAAAATTAATGTTGGCATTTTCTTAGGGTATGCACCTCAAAGTAAGGCTTATAGGGTCTTCAACAAACGAAATGTTGGCATTTTCTTAGGGTATGCACCTCAAAGTAAGGCTTATAGGGTCTTCAACAAACGAACTCTTGTTGTTGAAGAATCTATAAACGTTACTTTTGATGAGACTAATATTAGTTCACAAGTTATTTTGCCTAGGAAAGATGATGATGACGTTGAGGGAGGATTGGAACTTTTGCAACCTAAAAATACACCCTCAATAGAAGCACAAAAAGATGTGGAAAGTACCAACACTCATATACAAGAAGAACTCTCCAAAGCATGGAAATTCGTATCAAATCATCCAAAGGAGCAAATTATTAGGAGTCCTTCACAAGGGGTTGTTACTCGCTTAAAGGCTTTGAGTGAGTATGGTAATGTTGCCTTTCTATCTTAATTAGAACCTAAGAAGATTAATGATGCTTTAAATGATGAATTTTAGGTTTTAACTATGCATGATGAACTAAACAATTTTCGAAGAAATGATGTTTGGAAACTAGTTCCTAGACCTAACAATGCTAGTGTAATTGGAACAAAATAGGTTTTTAGAAACAAACTTGATGAACATGGCATTGTTACTAGAAATAATGCTCGTTTGGTTGCCCAAGGATACAATCAAGAGGAGGGCATAGACTATGATGAAACCTTTGCACCGGTTGCAAGGTTAGAATCTATTAGGATGTTTTTGGTATTTGCTAGCTTTAAAGATTTTAAATTGTTTCAAATAGATGTTAAACGTGCTTTTTTAAATGGTTTTATAGAAGAGGAAGTATATATTGAGCAACCCCCTGGTTTTATAGATCATGCTTTTCCTAATCATGTTTACCGAGTTCAAAAAGCTTTATATTGGTTGAAACAAGCTCCTAGAGCTTGGTATGCTCGCCTCTCTAGTTTTCTTCTTGAAAATGGTTTCTCTAAAGGAAAAATTGATAATACTCGTTTTGTGAGAAAAAAAAATGATTTCATTTTAGTGCAAATATGTGTTGATGATATCATTTTCGGTGCTACTAATGAATCTCTTTGCGAGGATTTTTCTAAAGTTATGCAAGATCACTTTGAGATGAACATGATGCGAGAGCTTACATTCTTTCTCGGACTCCAAGTCAAGCAAACTAAGGATAAGATATTCATTTCTCAAAGAAAATATGCTAGAGAATTGGTGAAAAAATTCAATTTGGAGAACTCTAAGCATGCACCAACTCCCATGAGTACAAGTGTCAAGCTTGATGCGGATGATAGTGGTGAGGATGTTGACCAAAAACTATACCAGGATATGATAGGTAGTCTTCTTTAGATTGGTTCTTATCTAAAAATTATTTAGGATCTTTGATTTCTGTTTTATCATGTCTTGATCACATCCCAAATGAGCTAGATCTAGTAGACCCGAACTCGCTCCCACTCCCGCGCCTAAATTTGCTAATTATGAACGGTATCTTCGTAATCCATCTTTAATTAGCATATATCGTACTTATTGTCAATTCAAAATCTTTCCAGGGAGATTTGTTAAGTTTGAAGATTTTGCTCATTTTCAGTTGCATACATATTTTAATGATGCTAGACTACATGATTTGCTCACTCATACTAATCGTCTTCCATATTATCCAAATCTTGTACATTTATTTTATGCAAATTTGCAACTAGATCAAACTGATGTAGATACCCCTTTCATTACCTCTCTTGTCAAGAATCATCATATTATTTTCACTACCCATCAATTAGCTGAGATTCTTGATATTCCTTTTGGGGACATTGTCCTGAATGATGTAGACTATGTTGATGAAAATGTTGATTCTCTAATCCTTCTTCCAGGAAAATGTTTTCCTCTTTCTAATAGCTCAGTCTCTCCTCTTGGGAAAATCATTGCTCGTTATCATTTCTTACAACATAACTCCCAAGACTATGGGTTATGATTATTTTTCTCAAGAGTTGACTAGTGTGGTTTATTCCATTTTAGGAAACCTTGACGTAAAATGGAGCAAGGTTATTTTGATGTCATGGCAACAAACAACAAGATATGTCTTCCTTTTGGAGCCTTACTCACTAAGATTTTTCACTAATTTGAACTGGATCTATCCGATAACGCCCCCATTCATATTCACAATTTCTTTGATACCCTTAGCCTCTCTAGGATGAATCTTTATATTACTTTATATCAGATGGAATATCCTAATGATCCTGTAGATCCTTTCTTAGATGAACCCTCATCTCTTCCATTTAGTTCTAAGGCTCGTCCTCATCTTCCACGTGCATCACCTTCCATTCCTTCCAGTGCACCAGATGATTTGGTTCACTAGTTGGATCGTTTAGAGGAGAGAGTGTTTGCTCACCTAGATCACATTGAGAGTAGAGCTGAAAATTGGTATGGCGAGTTGTTGAGGAGGCAAGATGAGAGTTCTGCTAGAGTCGAGAGTAGGATTAATGAGATTTTGAGGATCTAGCAACAGTTCATGGATATGCACATGCATCATCCTCCTTCGGTCCCCGGGCCATCTAGTTCTTAGAGACAAATTTTCTCATTTGGACTTGTATTTTTAAATATGTATTTGAACTATGTGGTTGTCTTTTCAGCTTATTTGGTTTGTAGTTTTTGTTTGGTTTGAACTATGTATTTTGGTTTATTTTGGTATAAACAATGAGTTTGTAAGATTATTGTAAACACTCTTATGATGATATGCATTTGTTTGAGCTCATGGATCATCCTAATTGTGCTTTATAATATAGTTTTTGTGTGGTTAGTTGTTCATGTTTTGCTCACATAAATTTTATGCATATATTCTTTTGAGATGAAAATATGTGTACAAATTGCCCTAATTATCATTGAACATATATTATATAGCTTTTTGATAGGGGGAGCATTCCCTATAGTTGTTTTATACTCACTATGCTTATAGGTAGAGGGAGCGTTCGCTCTCTATCTCAATGTTTGTTTTCCCCATTTTGATGTTGACAAAGAGGGAGAAACAAGTGGTTATTGTGTATCTTGTGTGCACTTTATATTCTTTTATATTTATGGAGAAAATTGTTTGCCATCATCAAAAAGGAGTAAATTGTTAGGACTCATGTTTATGTGCCTACTTTCTAATCTAGTTTTGATGATTAACAAATAATTAATAATTTTGCTTTCCAGTATTTGTGTTTTGCTCAATGTGTATTCATGTTGAAAGGACTTGTGCCATATCAATGAAGTCGATGCAATTCAAGATCAAGCTTCATGCACATCAACTTGGGTATATTAGTTTTAGGAATTATACTTTATGTGTTATGCTTAGAGATCAATTCTTATACACACGCATATTTCTCATTTTTATCGTAATATGAGTGTTTTTGAGAAAATATCGAGTCTTTGGATTATTGATTTAACAATAATGTTTTATATCTTTTACAAAGTCTATTAATCCATTCAAAATAATTTCCAAATGTATTTGAAATCGTTTTGTCAAAATCAAATGTTTAAACGAACTCGTATTTTTTGAGATTTTGCAAAATGATGAGTTTTCATGAACAGGGAATGATATTTTAAAAACTTCTTTTCTAACATGTTTATATTCAAGCATATAAACATTTTCCTAAGTTTCATAATTTTTAGAATTTATTTGCTATTTTTAAACACACTTCGAAAATCAGATTTTCTGCTTAAAACTGGGATGTGCACGTTTTTCAGTCAACTGACACTATTCATCAGTGTGACGCCCCTGGGTTCACACAAGGCTGCAGTCCGAGGTGAAACCAGGAATGTCAAACTTGCCATGCACCACACCGTGCAATAACATGTTTCACCATCACAATTACTATCTCTCTAGTGGAATCAACAACAGGTGTAGGTACAAAGCAAGTAAAAGATTTTATAATCAACACATAATGAAATGATAGATTTCGGATTAATACATCTCATCAACCAAATAAGCTGGAATACAAAGTCAATGTCTGAAATCTCAACAGGAAGTTTCTGGAGAATATCACTCAGAATATTCTTAAGAATAACTTGAATACTCCAATAGGTGCACGAGTCTAAACTGTTTCCCTAATCTCAACAGGAAGTTCCTGGAGAATATCACTCAGAATATTCTTAAGAATAACTTGAATACTCCAATAGGTACACGAGTCTAAACTGCTAGAATATAAATCTCTCAAGTCTAAAAATATCTCGAGTGGAGTACAAAAATGAAATACATCTAATAAGTGGATAAATGGGCACTAATAAGAATCGCCCTCAACCTGCGAGTCTCCGGGCTCCGGGCTCGTTACCTGAAAGGGGGAGGGACAACGAGCGTCAAAGAGCTAGTGAGCAACATCACAACCAACCCCAAGGGATAGGGCTCGTTGTATATGAAAATACAGTTGATATATAAAAAAATATACAATCATTTATACTAACAATAGTGGGTTTTAGTACTTAGGAAATTACAACACGAGCATAGGTACGTCAAGCGAAATAATCCAAACAAGGAAACCCTCATGTATATACCTTGTATCCCAAATAGTAAATCCCTAAATACTAAACCCGAGGTTTTACACAAGAAACAATACAACATAAGACTGTAATGGATTATTGTCCAACACGAGGATTTTAATGGATTATAGTCCAACACGAGGACTTTAATGGATTATAGTCCAACATGAGGACTTTAAGGGATTATAGTCCAACACGAGGACTTTAATGGATTATAGTCCAACATGAGGACTTTAAGGGATTATAGTCCAACACGAGGACTTTAATGGATTATAGTCCAACACGAGGACTTTAATGGATTATAGTCCAACACGAGGACTTTAATGGATTATAGTCCAACACGAGGACTGTGTGTATGAAACATGGAATACTAATAGTATAGATATACATATTCTACCCTTGTACATGCCTCGCTGTACAGATCTAAGCTTGTGTCAGAAAAATGTCATCTTACATATGTAGATGAAATCATAAATACTATAATTTAATACCCGATAAACAAGGCAACTTCTCATGTGCAAAAATGATAAACGGAACCCTCGATCATATATGAACACTGTATGAAAGTATAAGCACAGTAAGTGATCAAACAGAAACACAACAAAATAGGAAAAACTTCTATGAGTCGACTAATAATCAGCTATGAGTCGACTCATGACTCATTGGTCGACTCATGAACTGACGAGTCGACTCAGCAGACACAAATGAATAACAGGGATAGACTTTGTGAGTCGACTCATGACAGTCATGGGTCGACTCAACCTGATGAGTCGACTCATGATGAGTCATGAGTCGACTCACGGGCTGAAAACTGGATATTTCACAACTGCAGCTCGTCATCTCGTTCCATACTCCCACTATACTGATCTTCACCTCCATAACTATCAATTCTAGACTATGAGGCAGTGATAAATTCATATATAGCATGAGAAACGAACACTAGCATGTTAGACCTAACTTTTAACTCCTAAACATGAGTGAAAGCATTTAATCAAAATAAAAAGTCATATTTGTTATTCTTAAATAAATTTCCAGATCTGGGTTTTCATCAAAAACTCGTTGGTGAGGATTTCAAATCTAAAACACATGATTTCAAGCATTCACCCTAATAAGAGCATTGATTTATACTTGAAAATAAGTCTTAGGCTCAATAAAACTCATGAAAAACGTTTGTAAAATTTTAAAAAAACATGGGAGAGGATTGGGCAAGATGTTACTCACCTCAAGTGCTGACAAATCCCCAGAAGATGATCCTCTTTCAATCTGAACCGCGAAACCCCACCGAAAATCCTTCGAAACGCCCCAAAAACGCCAAAATCCGAGCTAGGGTTTAGAGAGGAGAGAGAGGAGGGGGCTGAGGCTATTAGGGTTCAAAAGAGGGTTCTGAGAGCTTCAAAACGAGTATATATACCTAGGGTAACAACCGGGTTTGGTATAGACAAAACCCAACCCGAAACAGAACCGAAACTGGCGTCTGCATGCCCAGCGGTCGACTGCCTGACAGTCTGCACACAGATTGAGGTTCGGTATAATAGCCATAACATTCTGATACAACCTCTGAATGAGATGATCTAAGATTCGTTGGAAAGCTGTTTAAGAGACCTACAACTTTGGTCTTTTGAGTTTTTCAAAATTCTAAATGAAATGATATGTAAAACACATAAACTCTTAAGTAGTCATAGATTTCCAGATTTATACATCGAGCATGAAATGTGCATTTGCTCTTATATATATACATATATACATTGAATTGATCTCAAATCAATTCCTAGCATACTTAAACATCATAATATATTATTTATAAATGTATAATATATTTATTATTATTTATCATAAAATATTTAAATTTTTCGGGGTTTTACATTCTTCCCCCCTTAAAGGAATTTCGTCCTCGAAATTCAGAAGTCATACTTAAGCAAATAATAATACTAGAGAAGCATGTAGAGGGTCTAATTCAACCCACAACCATAAATATAAACATCTCAGAATATTTACTCTTGATAAGCATACAGGGATATTTATATTTAACTGTCTAGGATGACTATATTCCCACTCAACCCTTAATCGAATGGAACTAGTACGTCGGGCGAAAAATCCAAACAAGGAACCCCCCCATATATATACCATGTGTTCCAAAAGATTAAGAATTAAGCGGAAATATCCTCATTCTAGTGTTAAATCTAAATATAACCATACAAATAATCGCACACATAAATCAATCCACTTCCTCAATAGGTGTAGGAAGTCGCGCGGCATAACATCTTCGCGCTCCCAAAAATTATCTCCGATGTCTACACTTAACTATCAAAAATATAAATACCCCCACTTAACCCCTAATTAAATGGAACAAGTACATCGAGCGAAAAATCCAAATAAGGAACCCCTCATATATATACCATATGTTCCAAGTACTTAGGAGATAAGTGTTAATACCCTCATTTTAGTGTTAAGTATAAACATCACCATACAGGTAACCATAAGCCATAAACAAGTCATACAAAAATTTAATTTACTTGATCAAACAATTGTGGGTAGTCGCGATATATATCCTCCTCGCGCTCCCGAGAAACCTCCTCAGCTCCTTTCTGGTTCCACTGAATTTTTTTACCAAGGGAAAAATATCTTGTTTCTAAATTTCTTGTCTTCTCTAGCAAGTATACAAACTGAGATTTTAATCGTAGTCAAATCATCCTGAAGCTAAATCTCTGATGCGTTCAACACTCACTGCTGCTCTTCATCATGTAATTGCTTCTTGAACATTAAAACATGAAATACTTTATGTACACTAGACATCGGTGCTGGAAAGTCTAGTCCATATGAAATAGCCCCAATAAGCTCCAAAATTCGGAACGGTCCAATATATTTCAGCTCAAGCTTTCTCCGCCTTCCGAATCGTTGAACGTCTTTCATAGATGATACTTTCAGCACAACTAACTCTTCAAACCTAAAACTCTAAATATCCTCATCTCTTATCTGCATAGCTCTTTTTTCGACTTTGAGCGGCTAGAATTTGTTCTCTGATCAATGTTACTTTCTCAGTAATCTATCTCCTAAGCTCTGGCCCAAGCATTAAACTGTCATCCGGCTATGCCCAACATATCGGTGATCTACATGGTCTCCCGTACAGTGCCTCATACGGAGCCATACCGATCGTCGCTTGATAACTGTTGTTATAAGCAAACTCTATCAGTGGGATATGATCCCCCCAGCTGCCTTGGAAGTCAATGACGCAAGCTCGCAACATGTCCTCCAACACTTGGTTTACCCTCTCCGTCTGACCATCTGTCTGTGGGTGGAATACACTGCTATAAGATAGCTTGCTGCCAAACGAGTCCTGAAAACTCCTCCAAAAATGCGAAGTGAAAACCGATCCTCGATCCGACACAATCATATATGAAACCCCGTGCAGTCAAACTATCTCTCGAATGAAGACACTCGCATACGCCTCAGCTGTATAAGTAGTCCTCACTGGAATGAAATATGATGACTTCATTAGTCTATCCATTATAACCCAAACAGAATCATTTTCTTTCTTCGACTTCAGCAACCCTACAATAAAATTCATAAAAATGTCCGCCCACTTCTGTTCCGAAATGGGTAAAGACCGAAGTGTTCCTACCGGTCTCTGATGTTCCACATTCACTTGCTGACAGGTACGACACTTAGCTATATACTTTAAAATCTTCCTACGCCTATCACTCCACCAAAAGTATCTCTTTATGTCCTTGTACATCTTAGTTGTTCCTGGATGTACTGAATCGCGAATTCATAGTCCTCAATAAACTCAATCCACCGCTGTTGTCTCTGGTTGAGTTCCTTCTGGAAGAAAAGATACTTCAAACTCTGGTGGTCGATGAACAACTCAAATTGCACTCCATACAAATAATGTCTCGTGACTTTAGTGCATATATCACTGCTGTTAACACCAAATCATGAATGTGGTAGTTCTTCTCGTGCACCCTAAATGGTTATGAGATATATGCTTCTACCCTCTGAGTCTGCATCAAGATGCCTCCTAAACCTGCCAATGATGCATCTGTGTAAACAACGTACGTCCTATCATTGCTCGGAAAAGTCAAAACCAACGCAGTAGTCAACTTAGTCTTTAAAGTATCAAAGGCCTTCTGGCACTCCGTGTTCCAAATGAACTGTACACCCTTCTTCATAAGGTGTGTAAGTGGCGCCGAAATCTTCAAGAAGTCTAGGATGAACTTTCTGTAATAACCGGCTAACCCAAGAAGCTTAAAATCTCTGTCACCATCTTCGACGGTTCCAAATCAAGAACTGCTGTAACCTTAGCCGGATCCACTAATATGTCCTTTCTGCTGATAACGTGGCCGAGAAATTCTGACTCCTGAAAGCCAAAACTTGCACTTGCTGAATTTAGCATAGAACTGATGCTCCTGTAGAGTCTGCAAAGCTAACCTTAAATGCTACTCGTGTTCTGCCTCCGATCTCGAATATATGAGAATATCATCGATAAAGACAATCACAAACTGGTCTAAGAAGGGATGAAGAACTCGGTTCATTAAATCCATGAATACCACGGGTGCATTAGTCAACCCAAATGGCATGACCAAAAAAAACTCGAAAGATTCATAGCGAATCAGGAAAAACGGCTTTGGGAAAATTCATCTCCCGAACTTGAAACTACAATAACCCAAATCAAAGATCAATCTTCGAGAAAAATATTACGCTTCCCACAGCTGATCGAACAAGTCAAAAATCCTAACAAATCCGAACAGTGAACTTGTTCACATCATAAAAATCTATACATAATCATAGGTTACCGTCCTCATTCTCCCGAAGAGGATCAGTATTCCCATAAATAAAAGATACTCCAGTGAGTAATACTCTAAGATAATAACTTATTTATCTAACTCTATCTGTAGCTCCCTCACCTCAGCAGGTGTTGTACGATAAGGTGCTCGGGATATCGGTACTATGATCGGCTGCAACTCGATGCAGGAACCAACCTCTCTCACTGGATGAAATCTAGGTATGTCCTGAAAGACATCCTGATACTCTGAGACAACTCCGGTCTCACACAAATCAGCACTCCGATCCCTCAGCATCACCTACTCGACGTATACCAGAAATGACCCCACATTCCGGTCACCCTTTGAGGTCGCTACTATCTATACAAATCTAACGAATGCTCACAAACTAACTATTTCAGTAAAACAATCGATACTAACATGGTATGATGATAGCTAATCCATACCAAGAAAAAGAAAAAAAAATGTTGAAATTTGACATTAGTAACACGATCAACTCGATGACTAACTCAGACTCATCTAGTCTGATGACACATCTCCTACAGATAGAAGGGACACTCCTTCTAGAGGAGTAGAGACTGACAACGGAATATCTATGAAATGTGCTACAAGCTGAAACCTATCAACGAAGGTATGAGAGATAAGAAGTAAGCAAATTTCCTAACTCAAACTAGATCCGAGCTGAAAAGGAAATTACGAAGAAAGCTCCGCTCGTACCCTGACCATGCGGTACTACTGAATAGACTCTGCTGGATAAAGCAAATCTCCTGGGTGATGCAAATATGGCCTGCTGACCCTTAATCCTCGGATTAACAAGTAATGCCTCTATTTCCCCACTGCTTGCTATAATTACGACTCTGAGTTTGTCATCTGTGACCTCTATCTTGCTAGCTCCCTGCTGGTGTACTGCGATAATTCTTTCGCTCTTTGTTCGATCTTGTTATTATTGTAACATGTACTCCGAATTCTGTGCTACTTCGGCACTCTCGAATAATATTGTGCACCTTTCTTATATTATCCTTGTTGCTGGGTTAAAATAATTCTCCCGCTGCTAGGATTCTCTTGTCATTGTCATTTTTACTATTATGGTTTTAATTTCTTCCTTCACTACGGGTATATCTCCCTACTTTACTTAGACTAGTTTTAACTGCTTGTTGAAGTAGTGACTAAAATTCTCCCAAATAGGTGATAATTGCTACCCGTCAAAAAATTTGGATGTTGTTGCTATCCTATAGCGATGTCCTTAGTACTGAATACATCTAGCTTCTGCTTGGTACTAAGTTGACGTTCAAGAAATTTTCACATACTCCTTCCCTTATAGGTGGACTGATACCATTTGTAACGCCCCGCCCCGGAATCCCGGAGTCGGTACGCTACTAGATCTGACGGACTGGCCTCACAAACCACCACATGTCTTTTTAGCACGTTTTGTCCTCACTCACGCGCTCCCTGGAAAACTTCCTAGGGGGTCACCCATCCTAGAATTTCTCCAGGCTAAGCACGCTTAACTTTGGAGTTTCTAAGAGTTGGGTTCCTGAAAAGAAGATGCATCTTGGTGGTAAATGAAGTTGGTGCGCCTTGAAACTCTGGTGCTCTTATTGTATGATATCTTTTTTATTCTTTCAGACTTAAACCTCTTTCTTTGCGGCTCTATAAACAGCTGATTGTGATGGTGGTGCCTTCATAAGTATTGGTTCTTTACTTTCACGACGGGTACAACCGGTGATGGAACTCCTGAAAGTGGTACTGCTGACGCTAGTGGATACACTTCTAGCTTCTCGAGTGTTGTAAGATCTTGTTGCTAACGGTGCCATGAAGTCGATCAAATACTATGGAGCCTGCTGCGGCTCGGCTCTGCATGCCCAGCTCTCTAGGTACGAGTTTTACCTCGACCACATCCTCATTTCGATATCTATAATATCAAAAGGAGAGCTAAATTATCACAGTAAGTGAGATAATAAATATATATATATATACATTGTATCACAATACGAATTCATAACACATAGTATTCACGCAAATACATTCAATCAACATAAAATAGTTGTCCAAAAAAAAATTCTTGAATTTTGAGATATACGCAGATACCGTCCTCACTCATACTAGGAAATCCTTAGCGGACTCTATACATGAAAGATATACGCAGATACCGTCCTCACTCATACTAGGAAATCCTTAGCGGACTCTATACATGAATCCTAAGAAACTCTAACCTAGCTCCATGACTCGACACAACAATATGAACTAGATAGTGGATCATTGTGACGGCCCTGGGTTCACACAAGGCTGCAGTCCGAGGTGAAACCAGGAATGTCAAACCTGCCATGCACCACACCGTGCAATAACATGTTTCACCATCACAATTACTATCTCTCTAGTGGAATCAACAACAGGTGTAGGTACAAAGCAAGTAAAAGATTTTATAATAAACACATGATGAAATGATAGATTTCGGATTAATACATCTCATCAACCAAATAAGCTGGAATACAAAGTCAATGTCTGAAATGAATAATAACAGTTTGGAGATCTCAACATGTCTCAAAATACAAAATATCTAATACATGAAATAAGGCACACAGCCTTTACAACTCTAGAATATAAATCTCTCAAGTCTAAAAATATCTCGAGTGGAGTACAAAAATGAAATACATCTAATAAGAGGATAAATGGGCACTAATAAGAATCGCCCTCAACCTATGACTCTCCGGGCTCCGGGCTCGTTACCTGAAAGGGGGAGGGACAATGAGCGTCAAAGCGTTAGCGAGCAACATCACAACTAACCCCAAGGGATAGGGCTCGTTGTATATGAAAATACAATTGATATATAAAAAAATATACAATCATTTATACTAACAATAGTGGGTTTTAGTACTTAGGAAATTACAACACGAGCATAGGTACGTCGAGCGAAATAATCCAAACAAGGAAACCCTCATGTATATACCTTGTATCTCAAATTGTAAATCCCTAAATACTAAACCCGAGGTTTTACACAAGAAACAATAAAGAAAAGAAAATCAAACCCATCTCTACCGATACAATTTAAACGTGTCAAAGCTACAATAAATGTCATGTCCAGCCTAGGTAGCTATCATGTCCCAGCTTCATATAATATGTCGTGTTCCAAACTCGGTTAAGAAACATACTCAAGGTTTAGCAATTATCCAACATAAGACTGTAATAGATTATAGTCCACAAGAGGACTTTAATGGATTATAGTCCAACACGAGGACTTTAATGGATTATAGTCCAACACGAGGACTGTGTGTATGAAACATGGAATACTAATAGTATAGGTATACATATTCTACCCTTGTACATGCCTCGCTATACAGATCTAAGCTTGTGTCAGAAAAATGTCATCTTACATATGTAGATGAAATCATAAATATTGTAATTTAATACCCGATAAACAAGGCAACTTCTCATGTTCAAAAATGATAAACGGAACCCTCGATCATATATGAACACTGTATGAAAGTATAAGCACGGTAGGTGATCAAACAGAAACACAACAAAATAGGAAAAACTTCGATGAGTCGACTCATAATCAGCTATGAGTCGACTCATGACTCATGGGTCGACTCATGATCTGACGAGTCGAACTGCAGGCAGAGCAGCAATGAGATATAAGGGATAGACTTTGTGAGTCGACTCATGACAGTCATGGTCGACTCAAACCTGTGGTCGACTCATGATGAGTCATGAGTCGACTCACGGGCTAAAAACTGATATTTCACACTGCAGCTTCGTCCATCTCGTTCCATACTCCCACTATATGATCTTCACCTCCATAACTATCAATTCTAGACGTATGAGGCAGTGATAAATTCATATATAGTGATGAAACGAACATAGCATGTTAGACTAACTTTTAACTCCTAAACATGAGTGAAGCATTTAATCAAAATAAAAGTCATATTTGTTATTCTTAAATAATTTTCAGATTTGGTTTCATCAAAAATCTCGTTGGTGAGGATATCAAATCTGAAACTCATGATTTCTAGCAATTCACCCTAATAAGAGCATTGATTTATACTTTGAAAATAAGTCTTAGGCTCAATAAAACTCATGAAAAACGTTTGTAAACTTTTAAAAAAACATGGAGAGAATTGGCGAGAATGTTACTCACCTCAAGTGCTGACAAATCCCCAGAAGATGATCCTCCTTCAATCTGAACCGCGAAACCCCACCGAAAATCCTTCGAAACGCCCCAAAAACGCCAAAATCCGAGCTAGGGTTTAGAGAGGAGAGAGAGGAGGGGACTGAGGCTATTAGGGTTCAAAAGAGGGTTCTGAGAGCTTCAAAACGAGTATATATACCTAGGGTAGCAACCGGGTTTGGTATAGACAAAACCCAACCCGAAACAGAACCGAAACTGGTGTCTGCACGCCCAGCGGTCGACTGCCTGACAGTCTGCACACAGATTGAAGTTCGGTATAATAGCCATAACATTCTGATACGATCTCGGAATGAGGTGATCTAAGATTCGTTGGAAAGATATTGAAGAGACCTACAACTTTGGTCTTTTGAGTTTTTCCAAATTCTAACTTAAATGATATGTAAAATACATAAACTCTTAACTAGTCATAGATTTCCAGATTTATACATCGAGCATGAAATGTGCATTTGCTCTTATATATATACATATATACATTGAATTGATCTCAAATCAATTCCTAGCATACTCAAACATCATAATATATTATTTATAAATGTATAATATATTTATTATTATTTATCATAAAATATTTAAATTTTTCGGGGTTTTACAACCAGTCGATGAAGTACTCTGTAATTGCCAAAAAGTTTTTGCTCAGTCGACCGACCTCCATTAGTCGACTAAATAGTTTTTTTAGTCGACTGATGGTTTGCATCAGTCGACCAATAGTTTCCCAGAATCAGCCAACGGTCAGCTCATCAGTCGACTGAACAGTACATCAGTCGACCGACAATACTATAACGGCTAGTTTTCCAGAGAGGCTATAAAAAGCTCTCAACTCTTATTTATTTCTTATGGATGTTTAAGTGAGTTTACACAAGTTTGTTTTAAAGTTTTAAGTGTGTTTTTGTTTATACAAAAAGAGTTTACAAGAGGAGGAGATCATTTCGGTTTTGAGCATCATTCTTCGAATCTCTATCTCTCAAGTTCTTGGAGATGTTTTTCTAAACTCAATTATCTAGCTTGTTTATATTTAAATTGTTATATTTATATTTGCCAGATTAATTCAAGTTTGATTTCATTTTTGCTTATTTATTTCACACACAACCTATTTGAGCTTAAGTATTTTCATATATTGTATATTTGGGTTGTAGTGAGTGAATCATTGAAAGTGAGCTTCATTTTAGTTCTCATATTCTTTAGAGAACAAATCTTGTTATTTGCACTTTATTATTGAGAACATGTTGTAATACACAAGGACACTTAGAGGAGTGGTTAGGATAGACCATGGTCAATTTTAAGAGGAGTAGTGTTGGTTGTAAAGCCTAGGGAGAGATAGTAAATCCAAGTACTTGAGGAAGATGACATGGGTAGGCCGACACTTAGAGGAGTATATTGTGTATTGACAATTGTATGAGTTTCAAACGTTATTGTTGAGCATTGAAAACCGATTGTGTAGTTGCTTTTGTGATTAGTGGAGAATCTCCTCGAGGGTGTGGAGCGGAGATGTAGGTCGAGAGTGACCAAACTCCTTGAACATATTTGTGAAACAATAGCGTAGTTATACAATCAACCAGATTTGATCTGCGGTGGTCCACGGACTAACGCGTCCCCGGAATAGGCAAAGATCCCACGCGAAGTATCAGGAGATAAACTACCTGCTATGTTTTGTTGGATAAAGTTATAATTTTTGATTTTTTCATTGTAAGAAGATCTTATAAAAAGATTGACTTTTCTTTCAGTTCAGACTTGTAATCAATAAACGGTGTAACAGGTTCGAAAGCAATAGAAAAAGTAACTTTTGATGAAAACACCTATAAAAGGAGAGAAAATCATCTACAACACAAGAGAGACACATGGAGAGAAACACATACGTGCAGAGGCATACGAGAGGTATTGCTAAGAGAAGACTGAGTTAGCTTCCAAGCAATTCAATCCTCATCAAGAGCAAAAAGACTCATCGTCTTAGTCGGCGAGTTAATGGAGTACAAGATCGATGCTCCATCGGCACACAAAAAAGAACCCTAGGAAAAATAAAATTTTCCTTCGTTTTATTATATTTCTTTTATTATAATCTGTGGCAATTATAATTCAAAAGAACCCAAAACTGGATTGCGACTCCGCTGGGGACTTCCTTCTCCTCTGGCAAGAAGATTGTATCGCACGCCGACACTAAGACCATTGGGTCTTTTTCTAAAACGCTAGTCATTGAATTTGATAAAGTGAAGTTTAAGGAATTAATTTCCAAGAATAAAATCTCTATGACAACAACCATGTGCAGTTGTCACAAAATTCACCACAGTGTGAATCTCTGGTCTAAAACGACCTTCGTGTGTGGAAAGCCCACCTTCGACGAAGATAGTTCGAGCTGTGTTAGAAGCCCAAAGAACTTTGCCAAGGACAAAGAGATTTTGACTCTCGCCTTGAGCAAAGATTAGGATTTCGGGCTTCAGTCTTCGACTCCTTTTGGAGTTTAATTCAAAGTGTCTCACGATGCTCACTATGCTTCTTCGACAGAAGCAAAGAATGGGGGTTATTCCTCATCCAAATTTACTCAAAGGAATAACATCATCGTCCATGATTCCGCTGGAAAAACATCTAGCTAACGTCGTTGTAAGCGACGTTCGCATTCCAAGGCCAAAACCAATGAAGTTGGCACCAATGCTGACTTAAGAGAATTCATAACTCTGAAGAGAGCTTTCCGGTGTCAGCATTGCATGACCCTCAGAGAAGTGATCTCGGCAGTTCATAAGAATTGCCAATGCGAAGAAACATTCTTCAACCATCTTAGTCATGTTCCTGAGCTTTTAGAAATTCGGATTAAACGACGACGATGCACTCAAAGGTGCAAAATGCAATTGTTCACTGTCAACACAACAAGTGTGGCTTATAGAGACGATGAGGAAAGTTCAGATAGCTCGCCTGATCCAGTATATTCTCCTAGCATTGGATCCATTCTACCAGAAGCAGATGGAGTATATCACAACACTAGGCTAAGGAGAAGAGTGACTATTTCTTTTGACTACTCCTCCATCCCGATGCAAACATCACAGTCTTCATCCCAGTTGAATCAATCCACTTCTAGTGGAGCCAACTCTGCCATGGCATCAAATCCAACCCCTAGTTCAAGTCAAAAATAACAATGGGAAATAGACATGACAAACCGAGAAGACGTTGTGACCTAAATGGCAATTCAGAAGAAAGATTCAGATTAACGAATTGCACGACTGGAAGAGATGGTTAAGTAACTTTTACTAGCCTCTCATCATCAAGTGAGTTCTTTGAAAGGAAAAAGGCCATTTGGCAAAAATCCTCTTAAAGACGATCAAGAATAGCAAGATTATGTGGACTCTAAACATGTAAGGTCAAAGGCTACACTACCTTCAAAACCAAATAAGGAGGTCAATGCCCTAGAAGATATTCAGAAGAAGCTCAACTTTCTTTCTCAAGGAACAGAGCTCAAGAAGATTGGAATCACCTAACCTTATCCCTTCGAATGGGATATGGTTCCCTATCCATTGAAGTTCAAGCCACCAACGCTTCATGCGTTCAATGGTAAAGACTTCCCGAATCAGCATATCTACTACTTCCATCAGCAAGCTAGAAATGTAGTTGGTAACAATGCCAATAAGACATATCTTTTTATTGGCACCCTTCATAGGGTAGCCTTTGATTGGTTGCCTGAGGGATCAATCAGGTCCTGGGCGGATTTGGAATCAAAGTTCCTATCTCAATTCCATGAGGAACAATCTGATGTCACCATGACCAAAGTCCTTTCCAAGAAACAAAACGAGAATGGGACGGTCAGGGAATACATTGAAAGATACCACAACTTGACATTACAATGTTGAGCTATGCCATTACCAATGCTGCTTCAAACTTGCCAACACAACTTCCTGGCACGAACTAAAGCCTACATGGGTATTGTCACTGCTCAAACTTGGAAAGATTTGATGGAGCAAGCTGAGATAACCAAGAAGTCGTCAGAGTGTTTCAAAAAATTTGAACCTTGTACCAACTTCAAGGGCCACAAAGGCAAACAAGGGCAAACGTCATAACCAAAAGCTAAAGAAACTTTCGATGTTGGAGTCCAGAGTGTCAATAACATCCAACAAAATCAGCCAAGGAAGAATTTTTGGTGCAATTATTCGCTCAAGGATGAACATATAGTCTCCATTTTCCACGTCCTCAACAAGGAAAATCGTCTGAAGCTTGCAGAAGCTTGATACCCGAAAGAAGTCAAAAAGACCAATGACCCCAACTACTGTCTCTATCACAAAATGTTGGGACACCCAACGAAGAACTACTCATCCTAAAGGATAAGATCTAGACGTTCGTCAAATCAAGAATTCTTAAGATCAAACCCGAGCAAAAGAAAGTACCGCTAACATGGTGACCCTCCAATTTTGTTCTATGCTAGAGATCCAAGCTCAAGATGGTGTCATCCCCATTCCTACCGTAAAAATGGAGGAGGTTAACTATGACCGCCAAAACCAGCAAAACCGAGACTTAGTTCTTCTTACCACGGCGAGAGAATAAATAATGTGGGTACATCCCAGCCTTCTTCAAGATGAAGATTGGACCCTTCATAAGCCTAAGATCAAGTAAAAGATGAAGGCTTGTAACGCCATCTCTGCAATCATTGAATAAGAGTCCAAGCATGTCACTTCACTCACCAACTCAAACGGAGAAAAAGTAGCCATGACAAGGACAAGATCCTGATTTGGACGGAGAAAAAGTAGCCATGATAAGGACAACATCCGACAAAGATTACCTGAGGGATTACAATTAGCCAGGAACGTCCAAACTATAGGATCTGAAATAGATACACTAGAACACTAGAGGGGGGTGAATAATGTTCTTTTAAAATTTATACAAAGTAGATAATAAATTGCAATAAAGAATGGTAACAATCTTAGAAAATCACAATCACAAACATGGCATTTTATACTGGTTCCACTAATCCCGTGTATATCTAGTCCCCAAACAAATCCCGCTTGAGATTTCTACTATAATTTTGAACCAAGTACAAAATTAAAACCAAACCTGACCAATTTGTAAGTCCCTACAAATTGCAACACCAATTAACAAAACTTTGACAATTGCACACCAATCTCTCTACCAAGATATTAACCTTTCTCAAACCGAGAGAACTATCCTTGAATCAAACAACTCAATTCCTATAAGCATTGATTTGTAGTGTTGTGTAGCAGTGTCTTAGAAATAATTTTAACCTCCAGAAATTACCTAATTAATAAGTATTTTGAATGAGGATCAAAGGCAATTTTAGAAACAATCTTTTTAGCAAAATCTGAATTTTTGACTCTTGAAAAATGCATAAAGATCAAAGCTTATGGGTATCTTTTCATGTTGCATTTTTCAAAACATATTACCTTTATATAGCCCTTGAAAAGACAAGTTTTTAAACTTTAAAAATGTTTAAAAATGACTATAAACTGTCACTAATTCAAATTCTAAATTCTAGAAAAGTTATATATGTAGTCGACTACAAGACACAATAGTCGACTACACTGAGTCTAAACAGACTTCGTGAAGTCAGAAAATTTCTAAGTAGTCGACTATAATGGTCATTAGTCGACTATACTGTAATCAAACAGAAATTTGACAGAAACTTGAAAAACAAATTTTGCCTTCAGTAGTCGACTATAAAATCAATTAGTCGACTACACTATAAACTAACATAAACTTATATTTCAGTCATAAGCTTGAGTAGTCGACTACTATTCTAATTAGTCGACTATACTGTAAACTAACAAAAATTTATATTTCAGACATAGACTTGAGTAGTCGACTACTATTCTAATTAGTCGACTACTAGGGATTAAAAATGATATAAATTAAATGTTTTGATAATTAATTATTAACTATAAATTCTAATAATTAACATAGGGGATTTTTATAGTTAATCAACACACTAAGTATGTGTTAGTGTGTTCTAATTTCTATGTGTGTGTATGTGTGAGTGATCAAGGCTTGTACAATATTTCTAAGTAAAGAAAAATGTAAAAACAATTACATTGACGTATATGTTCTTCATCTTCTTTACTTCATAATGCCTTGAAATCATCTTGCACTTGTTCATATCTAATATTGAAATCTGCATATAAATGTTAGTGTATTTGTATAACACACATAGTATAAATTGTTATCATCAAAATAATATTTTGGAGACATGATATTCAACATTCTCCCCCTTTTCGATAATGACAAACAATTTATGCATATGTAAGTATATTCTAAAAGAATTAGAACATTTAAAAAAGATATACTTACTCCCCATTTGTCTATAACAGCATATTAGAGTCTATAATATTAACAAGACTCTATAACATTTATACCATTTCTCCCCATTTGTCATTAACAAAAAGAAATAAACAATTATGCTAAACATATCATAATTTCTTCAACATGATTTAATACTTCAAACAGATCATCCAGATTATGAACATAGTCCATAACTTCACCCATCCAAATAGGTAGGTAAAGACTTGCCATAAAAACTAAAAGTTCCACAATGTTCATCACCATAATCTATTTAAAAATATATAGCACATGAATTAACTAACCAATCACCATAAAAATAACATAGAATGCAGTCATATAAGAAACATAGTAGCAACATAACACATATTACATATGTCTTAAAAACAAATAACTACGACATAGTTTGTGATAATCAAACTTAAACATACCAAAATAAGACATAATTGTTTTGATAACAAACATAAAGTTCATCCAAATACTAAATGATGCATTCATGGTCTTCTAAGATGAAGGTCCTGGAGGAGGTTGATTTCCTTGGAAATATGCATTTAGTTTCATATCCAAATTATCAACTTTCTTCATTAACTCCTCCTGATTACTGATGATGTAACTATTCTGGGAATAAAGAGCTAGCTGACCAGTCTCTAACTCAAGGATGCGTGTAAACAAGGTGTTATATTGCACATCCGAGAAGCAAGATGAAGGGCCTGCTTTAGTTGAGGATTGTAGAATATCTTGTGGAATTTGTTCTTGAGGAGGTTGAGGTTCATCTTGAGGATTGTGATCATGAATTTCAAAATTTGTTAACTTCATTCTAGTTAAGGCATTAGAATCGAAGAATTCAATAGAATGAACGACAGAATTTTTAGACTCAATATCAGTATGAAATTTATCAAAGATTTTCGTTAAAAATGCACCGTAAAGAAGAAATCCTTTTAATATTGTCAGAAGATTATCATAATAAACTTCAGCCCAATTAACTTCGATATTCCCCATTATAGCATATAATGCTTTTGCTAAGTCTAGAGAAATGAAATGGAAACTTCTAGTTTTTGGAAACAAGTTATAAGCTAAGATTCGGGCAATGAAGCGAGGAATTGGACAAAGCTTGTTTGAACTATTTAATGGTTTACTATAATCAGGGAGAAAGATATGATTGGATAGTAAATCTAAATCATTCATTCTTATTGACCTAAGAGAGACTCCTCGGAAAGGAATATTAAAAAAATTTCCAATTGACTTAGGAGTCAATTCAATTTCTATTCCTTTGATAAGATTTTTTAGCTTTTCAATTCCACTGATAGTTCCTACACATTCTATATTAGTATAGAACAGTTGAACCAGAAAAGGATATGTGGGTTTTCTATTTTCAGCAGAGAATAATTCAAGCAACCCCACATTCTCAAAATATGATCCAAAATTCTATGGGATAAAATCATCAAATTTCACAAATCGTCCTAGAAGAACTTCAAATGTTGATATTTTATTAAATTCTTCCAATAAATCAGGACTTTTTAAATATATGATGATTTCATCATTAACATTTGTATGAACTTGTTTAGATTTCTTAGCCCTAGACATGATAAATCAGTAAAAGGGAACTTGAAGAAAAAAACTAAAGAGATGATTGATGAACTTACCCAAACAGAAGAAACCCTAGAAGTAGTCGGCTAATACAGGCTGTAGTCGACTACAAGATCTGACAGAAGCTTGGAAACAAGAAAATATTGAAAGAGATTTGAAGAAAAATGTTGATTTGAAGAAACCCTAGAATGGAGAATGTGGGTTCTGAAGTAGGGAAGGAGATGGATCGGTTTTTGGGAGAGGAATTTTGGTGGTTTACTTGTAAGGTAAAAAATGAATGGTCATGATTAGATGAGAAAACAAATGTGTGGTTAAGATTTGATCTGGATAAAATGTTATAAAGGGCTATGATTTGATCAGGTAGATATTGAATGGTTGAGATGAAATTTACTTATGTTAAATGGGTATTGGGCTATTAGTTTGATAGATGTAAGTCCAAAATGCTTTAGACCTGTAAATATGTAAAATCTGTCTGAGTAGTCGATTATTAAGGAAAGTAGTCGACTACACTGTAATTGACAGAAAGTTGATTTTTAGATTTTAACTCAGAGTAGTCGACTATAAGTCAAATTAGTTGACTACACTGTAATTTACAAAACATCTTATATGCAATGCTTGTGCATGTAGTCGACTATAGGTCAAATTAGTCGACTATTAAGGGTGTGCATCTTATATGCAATGCTTGTGCATGTAGTCGACTATAGGTCAAATTAGTCGACTATTAAGGGTGTGTATGCATATGTATTTGTTTTAAAAGCATGTAGTCGACTATAGGTCAAATTAGTCGACTATTAAGGGTGTGTATGCATATGTATTTGTTTTAAAAATTTTATTTAAATCTTCAATTGAACATATACCTAATTCCCTTCTTAATTTAACATGAATTTCTTCTTTTAATGGTTTTATAAATATATCTGCTGTTTGTTTATTAGTAGGTATAAATTCTAATGAAATATCACCTTTAAGCACATGATCACGTAAGAAATGATGTCCAATATTAATATGTTTTGTACGTGAATGTTGAATAGGATTTTTAGATAAATTTATTACACTTGAATTATCACACATTATGGATGATATGGGACAGATTATGCCATAATCAGATAATGTTTGTTTCATCCATAAAACTTGAGCACATGCAAGACTTGTAGCAATATATTCTGCTTCAGTTGTTGATAATGATACTGAATTTTGTTTTATACTAAACCAAGATACAAGAGAATATCCTAAGAAATGACATGTTCCACTTGTACTTTTTCTATCGGTTTTGCATCAAGCAAAATCACCATTACTATAAGATATTAAATCACATGTGCTATTCTTTGGATAAAATATCCCGTAATTTGTAGTATCTTTAAGATATCTAAAAATTCTTTTCACGGCTTTAAGGTATGATTCTTTAGGATTAGATTGAAATCTAGCACATAAACATATACTAAACATAATATCAGGTCTACTAGCAGTAATATAAAGAAGTGATCCAATCATACCTCGATAGATCTTTTAATCAATATTCTTACCATTTTCATCTTTGTCAAGTAATGTAGTAGTACTCATTGGTGTTGGTTTGCTTGTTGTATTTTCCATTCCAAAGCGTTTGAGTAAATCTTTAGCATACTTGCTTTGATTAATGAATATTCCTTCTTTTAATTATTTGATTTGAAGTCCAAGAAAGAAATTGAGTTCACCCATGTGACTCATTTCAAATTCATCCTGCATAGTCTTAGCAAATTCTTAACAAAGATTATTGTTAGTAGAACCAAAAATAATATCATCTACATATATTTGAATTAATAATATATCTTTATTTATTTTCTTAATAAATAATGTTGAATCAACCTTTCTAATTTCAAAACTTGAAGTTAAAAAAAATTCTTTAATCTATCATACCAAGCACGAAGTGCTTGTTTAAGACCATATAAGGCTTTCTTAAATTTAAAAACATGATTTGGAAAACTTTCATATTCAAAATCGAGAGGTTGTTCTACAAAAAAATTTTCTTTTATAAAACCATTTAGAAATGCATTTTTAACATCCATTTAAAATAATTTAAAATTCATAAAACATGCAAATGCAAGTAAAATTCTAATTGAATCTATTCGAGTAACTGGTGCATAGGTTCTATCATAATTAATACATTCTTCTTGATTTTAACCTTGTGCAACTAATCTAGCTTTGTTTCTAATAACTTGACCAAATTCATCTAATCTGTTTCTAAATATCCATTTTGTTCCAATAATGGATTTATTTTGAGGTTTAGGTATAAGATCTCAAACATTATTTCTAGTAAATTGGTTTAAGTTCTTCTTGCATAGCAATTATCCAAAATTCATCAAGTATGGCTTCTTTTATATTTTTAGGTTCAATAATTAAAATAGAAGCAGTATGAGCAATCAAATTAAAATGAGATCTAGTAGTTACTTTATCAGAAATATTACCAATAATTAAATCATGTGGATGATTTTTAACTTCTACAAAATTCTTTAGTAGATCATTTTGTAAATTATCATCTTTTGAAGCATCTATCATTGGAGTATCATTTATATTTTCAACTATATCATCATCATTATTTAAGAAAATGGGTGTTTTTGTAAAATTTTCATCAAAAGAAACATGCATAGATTCTTCAATGACTAAGGTTCTTTTGTTATATATTTTATATGCTTTACTATGATTTGAATATCCAACAAATATTCCTTCGTCTGATTTTGAATCAAATTTGTCCAAATATTTTTTGTATTCAAAATAAAATATTTACAAGCAAAAACTTTAAAATAAGAAACTTTAGGAATTTTACCATAAAATAATTAATAAGATGTTTTCTTTAAAATAGGTCTTAATAAAATTCTATTTAAAATATAACATGCTGTAGATACAGCTTCTGCCCAAAAATATTTTGGTAAATTACTATCACATAACATGGTTCTAGCACATTCTTGTAAAGTTTTATTTTTTTTTCTACAACTCTATTTTGTGGAGCTGCTCGAGGAAAAGAAAAAGTATGAGAAATACCATGTATATCACAAAAATTTGTAAATAATTCATTTTTAAATTCACCTCCATGGTCACTACGTATAGAAATAATAGATAGAGATTTTTTTTATTTTGAATTCTTTTAAAAAATATAAAAAAACTCATTAAAAGCATCATTTTTATGTTTAAGAAATATTACTCATGTAAATCTTGAAAAATTATCAACAAGAACAAAAGTATATCTACTTCCATTTAAAGGTGCTACTCTAGAAGGACTAAACAGATCGATATGAATTAATTCTAATGGTCTACTTGTGGAAATTATATTTTTAGATTTGAAAGAAGATTTATGTATTTTTCCTTGTTTACATGCATCACAAAAATTGTCTTTA
The DNA here is from genome assembly GCF_001876935.1 of Asparagus officinalis. Lineage (NCBI taxonomy): Eukaryota > Viridiplantae > Streptophyta > Magnoliopsida > Asparagales > Asparagaceae > Asparagus > Asparagus officinalis. The sequence continues at coordinate 53,032,198 of NC_033798.1, forward strand.
AAAGAAAGTTTAGGTAAACCATTTACAGTATCATTCTTATAAATCTTAAAAATATGTTTAAAGTTAACATATCTAAAACGTTTATGCCATAAAATATAATCATTAGAGGATACAAGAGGGCAATGTTCATTAGAAATGTTATTCATAGATAACACATATATATTATTTTTTCTATGTCCTTTAAATTATATAGTAATCATATCAATATCATAAATTAAGCAAGATTCTTTTTCAAAAACAATTTTAAAACCTTTATCACAAAGTTGACTTATACTAAGTAAATTATGTTTAAGACCATCAACTAATAGAACATTATGAATAATAGGTTTGTTTGGATTACCAACAGTTCCAATACCGATGACCTTTCCTTTGTTGTTATCTCCAAAAGTGACAGTATTACCATCCTTATTTTGAAAAGATGACAACAATTGTGTGTTTCCAGTCATATGTTTGGAGCAACCACTATCCAAAATCCACATATCTTTCTTGGGTATCTGAAATGATAAACATTTATAAATTTGGTACCCACGCTATGTTGGGTCCATGAAATTAGCCTTTAGGAAACCAAACCCATGAAGAGTTTGATTTGCATAAATAGTTAGTTGATAAACAAACATTTTTAATATAATCAGAAATATAAAAAAATTTATGTAATGAAGTTAATTCTTTAGGCACCCAAATTGAAAAAAAATTTGATTTCTTTTTACATATATCATCATTTATATTACAAGAAGGTTTTACAAAAATAGTTTTCCTAGATATATTTCTATTTAACTCTAAAACCTAAACCTTTTGTCTTTTGAGATTCTTTTTGAAAAGAAAGTATTTTATTAAGATTTTCTTTACCTTTATTGAATTTACTAACATTTAAACATATGTCATCATATTCTAATTTAATAAAAGAAATATCTTTATCTAAACTATTAATATGAATATTTAAATTATTACATTCTGATTTTAGATAAATGTTCTCATTGGATAAACATTGATTTTCTTTAAGCAAGGAATAATTTTCTTCTTTTAATTTAATTACTTGAGAATTAGAATTTGTAGATGAATTAAAATTTGAAATTTCTTCAAGTAATCTTTTATTTTCATCTTTAAGAAAATTATGTGAAGCCTTTAATCTCAAAAATATTTCATATAATTCATTAAAGCATCTAAAAGTTCTTCATTGTCACATACTTCATCTTGTGCTATAAAACACATATGAGCATTTTTCTTTTCTTCAATTTCTTCATCTGAAGATGAATCATCACTATCATCCCAAGTAACCGCCATGGCTTTCCTTTTCTTATTGTTTTGAATATTGTTAAAGTTGTTTAAATAATTTGATTTTTGCTTGCTCTTCAATGGATAATCTTTCTTCATGTGCCTTAGTTTATTATACTTGAAATAAAGTAAGTTATTTGAATTTGAACTTTTTGATTTGTACTTACCTTGTTTTATAAATTTTTGAAATTTGCGTGCAAACATGCTCATTTCTTCATCATCATCTGAATCTTCTTTATCGGAAGTAATATTGAATGCAAGCACTTTCTTTTTATTTGTTTCATCATCATTCTTTCTATCTTCAATTTGGACTTCATAAGCCATGAGATTTCCGATAAGATTCTCAACCGTAAGAATTGACAAATTATTTGCTTCTTTAATTGTGGTAACCTTCTTTTCCCTTTATGGAGTGAGTGATCAGAGTATTTTTCTTACCATCTCCACTTGAGTGTATGTTTTTCCAGGACCAATGAGAGAATTTGTAATGTCGGCGAATCTTGTGAACATTTCTCCAATTGTCTTATTTTCCTTCATCTTAAATAATTCGAATCTGTGTATAAGAATAGAAATTTTAGATTCTTTAACCTTATTTGTACCTTCATAAGTTACCTCGAGTGTGTGCCAAATATCGTATGCGGATTTTGTCGTTGACACCCTATTAAACTCATTCTTGTCAAGTGCATAGAACAAAGCGTTCATTGCTTTAGAATCCAAATTTGCATTATTTCTTTGTAAAGTAGTCCATTCTGAAAATGGACTTAATGGCTTCTCATATTTTATTTCCACAATGTTCCAAAGTGTGATGCCCCAGGGTTCACACAAGGCTGCAGTCCCAGGTAAAACCCGGATTGTCAAACCTGCCAAGCACCAACCACCAAGCTATGACAAGTTTCACCATTACAATCACTATCTCTCTAGTGGAAATAATAAATAGGTGAAGGTACAGACAGGTAAAAATAGAAATAGAACAACACTGGATAAACATAGAAGAAGTATAATAATATCAATGATGAGCCCAACTGAAATAAAATAGACATATCTCTGAGTCTGAACTAAATCTCAAATACAACGAGTCAAAAAAAACAAAGTCTTACAATAGCTCTCAACTCTATGAAATAAAATACTAATCTGGAGTCTGAAAATAATCAACTACGTGTGGAGTTCTGCGATAACTATAAAATATAATAAATAGCTAAACGGATAACTAAAATGTCCCATCAACCTGTGACTCTCCGTACGCCTGACTCGCTGCCTAAAAAGGGGGGGAAACAACGAGCGTCAAAGCACTAGCAAGATCATCACTACATCTCCCCAGGGGAAGGGGTAGGAGTATATAAGAAAATAAAGTCAGTGCATACATATATCAAATCATTCATATTACTCTCTATGAATGAAAAGCAATTAATCAATTATAAATACTCTAATCTCCCACACAAAGAAAAACCATCTCATCTCGAACTACGTCTGAGTGACCTGCTCTATAATAAGAGGATATCAACAATTGCTAAAACAAAATATATCTGCTGTTCATAACGGGTACATCAAAATCTCAAAGGAAATACCCTACTCGCGGGTAATCTATCATGGAAGTGAAGCTTACAGCTAAATAATTATCTATGTGTGCATCATCTTATGCTATAGCGATACTTTTGTAATACTCATTACTCAATCGCTCTGCGACAATAGGATTATTATTATCCTATTCCGGATACATGCAATAACGATACTATTGTAATACTCTTACTCAATCGTTCTGTGATAAATAGGTTTCATCTCCCTATTTCCGGATACGTATAGAATAACATTATTCATATGTGTTTATCAAATTAACTCATGTCGGAAGTATGTAATTCTAACACAATCTAACATACATGCACCAATCTCGGTGTGCGTGTCCACCTCTGAAATTCACCATCATCCCAGGTGTTTAACAGTCAAATAACATCGTAGTCTATCATCACAAGATCGAGAAATTTGATCGACAAATCAAATACAACCTTCAAAAACATGCACAGCCAAAAATAGACTGGCGGTCGACCATGCACGACGGGCTCCAGAGACTACCCAGGTCTCTGTCTTGCACGCGGTCGACCGTGGCGGTCGACCGTGAACCATATTTCTAGATTCTCATGTTCTTTGTATATGTCGTGTTCTTGTCGTGTTTTTGTGATTCAAACATGATTAAAACTTCATAAAACTTATATGGAAACATGCTACAGTAGATATGAACATCTGGAAATAACTCAACAACAATAAACATGATTTTATGCATTAGATTTGTATTCAAAACCCTAAAATATGCATAAAAGCTCAAAAAAACAAATTAAATTTTTTTCTATAGATTAACCATGTTTAAAAATCATCATTAGATCTTAATCACATCTGTAAAAACGTTCTCAACCTTTTTAGCATGGAAAGACCTAATCTTTATACATATAATACAAAAGAAATTGTCTTTTATACATAATCTATTCGTTTTGGCTCTACAAAACTTGTTAAAATCTCTTTAAATACATTTTAAAAACAGGGAGAGGGATTAGTAAAGATGATACTCACTTGGGGTTGTAGGAAAACTTGTTAGAAGCAACGTCGAAGGAGATCTCTATTCCAAAAGCCAAAAATCAACAAAAACCCAACTTGAAAGCCTCCAATCTTCTCTAAGAATTCAAAATAGGGTTTATGGGGGTTTGGTGGCTGTTAGGGTTCTTAGATATAATAAAAAAAGGAATTTTTGTAAAAAATATAGGTACTTATAGAGGCAAACCCGAAACAAACTTGTTAGACCCGAACTAGGAAACCTAGTCTGACTAGGAAAATAACTTTCAATATTTTGGCTGTAACTTTCTCATCCTACCTCAGAATGAGGTGATCTAAGACTTGTTGGAAAGCTGTTTAAGATACCTACAACTTTGTTCTTTTACACGTTTCCAAATTCTAACTACATCGGTATGAAAAACTTAAAAACTCATAACTGGTCATTATTCCTAGATTTTCACTATTTTGGCCTTTGTGCATGTTTTGTGCATTTGCACTCATACTTTCACAAATATACATTGAATTGATCTCAAATCAATTCTTATCATATTAAAACATCAAAATATATTATTTTTCACTATATAATATATTTATCATAAAATATTCAAATTTACGGGGTTTTACACAAAGTTTGTAGCTAATTGATTGAAGGTAAATATTCATTCGGCACTTCCAATAGTTGTAGCTAATTGATTTGTAAAATAACCTTCTTTGAATTGTGATGTATTTGTTGATGCCATCTTTCACATTATTCTGATACCAAATGTAGGATCTGAAATAGGTACACTAGAGGGAGTGAATAGTGTTTTTTTAAAAATTTATGGAAAGTAGATAATAAATTGCAATAAAGAATGGCAACAATCTCAGAAAATCACAATCACAAATTGTTAGACCCTAGAGGGGGGGTGATTAGGGCCTTATGCTAATCTAATCTGATTTTATGCCAATTAAAAACTAATTAACAAATTATACTAGGAAGTATGAAATACAACATGATATGTGAACTAGGATAAACAATATGAACAATGAAATATATCCTAGCAAAGAAATATACTATGAGATATATATGCAAGGATATGAAACTAACACAAGGGTAAACAAAATGAAACAAGATAGTGGATGATATAAATAATGAGACAATGGCGAAATGAGCAATGAGCACAAATAAGAATAAACGCCAAAGCACACTCAAACACAATCAAATGATCATGGAGTTCGGACCTTCCGTCCTACGTCTCCGCTCCCCACTCCCGGGGAGAAATCCACTATCATAACCGGGTTTTCTACGCTCATCCGAATAACGTTTACAACCACACTATGTCGGTTTTCAACGTTCACCGATCAACGTATACAATCACTCACAATGTTAGTTTTCAACGTTCACCGATCAACGTTCACTCCTCACATTCGGTTTTCTAGTTCACCGAAAACTTTACAATCGACACTCTTACAATCACACTCTACACCATCACAAGTGTTGGACCTAACCGTGTCTCCCTCAAGTGCTCGGTTACAACATCTCCCTAGGTTCGTCAACCGACGCCACTCCTCTTGGAACGATCCCCGACTCTCACCACACACTCCTTTCGGTGTACAAGTGTATTACAAAGTGAATCTCACAATTAGGCTCAATAAATGTTTGTTCTCTTCCATGGATGAGAACACAATGAAGGCTCACACTCAATGTTACAATTCTCACAACCCCAAATATATTATGAATGCAAATACAATAAGCTCAAGTGGGTGTGTGTAACAATGAGATAAAATCAAATCTAAACTCAATTTAAAACTAGCTTTAATAGAAATAATAATCAACAAATAATTATAAATAAAAGCTAGAGTTGAGTTTAAGAAAACTTGTCTAGATGACAAGAGAGAGAGATGGATTGAATTCCCAAAGTACAATTGATAATCTCCTCAAGCTCTTGTAAAACTTTCTTCATAAACCAAACCCTTAAACAAGCTTAAAACAAGCTTAAACTCTTTTTAAAACTCTTTAAAACATTCTCTTGTTGTATATAGAGCTGAAGGTAAAAGGGGGTATTTATACAAACCCCAAAGCCAAGAGAAAGCCAAGAAAAATACCAAAAAACCACACTACAACGGCTCTGGAAACTAGCCGTTGGAACTGATCGGCGGTCGACCACGGCGGTCGACCGAGCAACAAAAAATCAACAGAAAAACTCCAGAGAGTTCGACGGTCGACCGCGGCGGTCGACCGCGAGAAATTCTCAGCTGACGGTCGACCGTGGCAGTCGACCACGAAAGTTTCTGCTGCACACTATGCAAAAGACTCAGGCGCGGTCGACCGTGGCAGTCGACCGTGAACTGATACATGAAATACAGGTTTTGAAAAACTATTTGCTGATTTTAAAACACTGTTTAAAAATATCAAATAAATTCCAAAAAATATAAAACTTTGGGGAATGATTGTAGACATGATAATAAACAATATCATCATTTTACAAAATAGGCCAAAATATGAAAATGTAAACATGTGAATTTTGATATTTTGGCTAAACCATGTTTTGAAACTTTACAAAATGATTATGTAGACTTAATAAAATATGTATATGATTATTGTTAAGTCCAAAAACTAAGAATACAATATTTTTACAAATACAATAGAAAATAAAACATAGGAGTTATATATACAAGGAAATCAATAAAATGTGTGTGTATATGATATTGAGCTTAAAGTACTTAACACACATAATATAAAACCTAAACTAGATTACCCAAGCCGATCTTGATCTTCAATAAGCTTGACTTGGTACACTATACGGATGAAGCTGAACTTGGATCTTGAACATTGTTTGCATAAGCTTCACCTACTATTCCGCCAACCTCCATTTGATATGATCGTTGAAGCTCTATTCCATCCATCCTCCAACACGTTGTTTGCCTAGAATAAATACGAAAACACAAACACTAGACAAACAACATTAGTCGTAAATTGTTTGTTAAATATCATCAAAACAAAGAGGCCAACAATCTCCCCCTTTTTGATGATGACAAACAATTATTTTCCTATTCAAAAGATTTTAAGACATAATTTTCAAAACCAAGAAAAGGAAAAGTAAGAACACTAAAATTCTTGGTTTAAAATTTAAATTTGTTTTGGTACCCAAGAACTCTTGGTACCAAAAGTTTTAGGGACATGACCCCTATCATTAAAGCTCAAAGCCCTTGGGTTATGAACCTATTTAGGCACATTTAGTGTACTAACACGGTCAAAACAATAATCACTCAAATGACCCTTCCGATTGCAATTTGTGCAATGAAAGAGATCCATTTGTTTTTGTGGACCATTAGCTCGTGCATGGGAATCATTTGCAAATAAAGATTTTCTTTTAAAATTATTTTGCAAATGAGAAACATTCTTAAACAATGGAACATATTGCAACTTAGAAGCTTTTTGTATATCAAAACAAAATTTAGCAAGATATCCAAACCTACCACAAACATCACATTTAAAAGCATGTGGTCTACTAGAAGCATTTGGCAAATGAGATTTCTTTTTTAAATCAAAACAATATTCGGCCAAATGACCAAAACGACCACAATGATCACATCTATACACATGAGCATGCTTATGATAAACAATGGGTGCATGTGTGTGTACATGTGATGAAGAAGCTACATGAGATGCATAAGGAGCATTGACATTTTTATGTTTGTGTGCATCATAGCAAAATTTAGCTATATGGCCTTTACGGCCGCAAATAGAGTACTTGTAAACTTTGCTATATATGTGTGCATGATGAGTGGATGATTTCTTAGACTTGGCACACATATCCATAAGCCTCATATGATTATCAAAGCATACTTTTAAAGTTGAATCTAAAGATGAAATGTGATTATTCATAAGATTCAAATCTTTATTTTTAGGCACATATGCATTTTTAGAAGTAGAACATAAATAGTCATTTATAAAGGAAGCGGTATCAGTTTGTATGCTCACTACTTCTAACATGGCATTATTTTTATCATGAGTCAAGTTAGCAATATACAATTTCAAATTTTTATTTTCCAAATTTAACATATCATTGTTTTCTTGAAGAGCAATACTTTCTTGAGAAATGATATCAAATTTGGAAGCTAACTTCTCATGATTGGATTTTAAATCTTCATGCTTGCTTTTTAAATCAATAAAATCATTTTGCAATTTGTTAAAGGCATGCAATAATTTTTTACTAGCACAAGCAAGTTCATCACTAGGTAAATCATTAATAGATTCAAACTCGCAAACCTCACTAGGGATATCGCCTAGTGCTCGTGTGCATGAAGCTCCTTTAGAACTTGAAGCGGGATCCTCCAAAGCTTGTCGGACACACGCTGAAACGTGTGACAGGTATGTGCATGATCGACCCGTTGGTCCTAGGAGGGTTGGCGCTCCGAAAAGGAAGAAGACCGTACATAAGTCCCACGACGGTCAGCGTCCTTATGGAGTCGACTTAGGAAGCACTGTCGATGGAGGGGAAGGTAACATTTTATTGCTTTAAGGTGATTTACCTTTTGGGATCCGTAACCACATTTTACAATCAATGACTTCCCATAAATCGATATTTTTAGATTGAACAAATAATTTGAATCTAAAACACCATTGAACATAAGGGAAAACATTGAATTTAGGAGCAATACTACAATCATAGCCTAAACAATATGCATTATTCATATCCATAATTTGTAAAAAATATGCAAGCAAGATACAAATGCAATCAAAACAAGATTAGCACAAAAAGATAACTTAGATCTTTAACTCAAGGCGATTAGACCTTAAATCAAAGAGCACCAAGCTCTGATACTAATTGTTAGACCCTAGGGGGGGTGATTAGGGTCTTATACTAATCTAATCCGATTTTATGCCAATTAAAAACTAATTAACAAATTATCCTAGGAAGTATGAAATACAACATGATATGTGAACTAGGATAAGCAATATGAACAATAAAATATATCCTAGCAAAGAAATATACTATGAGATATATATGCAAGGATATGAAACTAACACAAGGGTAAACAAAATGAAACAAGATAGTGGATAATATAAATAATGAGACAATGGCGAAATGAGCAATGAGCAAAAATAAGAATAAACGACAAAGCACACTCAAACACAATTAAATGATCAAAGAGTTCGGACCTTCCGTCCTACGTCTCCGCTCCCCACTCCCGGGGAGAAATCCACTATCACAACCGGGTTTTCTACGCTCACCCGAATAACGTTTACAACCACACTATGTCGGTTTTCAACGTTCACCGATCAACGTATACAATCACTCACAATGTCGGTTTTCAACTTTCACCGATCAACGTTCACTCCTCACATTCGGTTTTCTAGTTCACCGAAAACTTTATAATCGACACTCTTGCAATCACACTCTACACCCTCACAAGTGTTGGACCTAGCCGTGTCTCCCTCAAGTGCTCGGTTACAACCTCTTCCTAGGTTCGTCAACCGATGCCACTCCTCTTGGAACGATTCCCGACTCTCACCACACACTCCTCTCGATGTACAAGTGTATTACAAAGTGAATCTTACAATTAGGCTCAATAAATGTTTGTTCTCTACTATGGATGAGAACACAATAAAGGCTCACACTCAATGTTACAATTCTCACAACCCCAAATATATTATGAATGCAAATACAATAAGCTCAAGTGGGTGTGTGTAACAATGAGATAAAATCAAATCTAAACTCAATATAAAACTAGTTTTAATAGAAATGATAATCAACAAATAATTATAAATAAAAGATAGAGTTGAGTTTAGGAAAACTTCTCTAGATGACAAGAGAGAGAGATGGATTGAATGCCCAAAATACAATTGATAATCTCCTCAATCTCTTGTAATACTTTCTTGATAAACCAAACCCTTAAACAAGCTTAAACTCTTTTTAAAACCCTTTAAAACATTCTCTTGTTGTATATAGAGCTGAAGGTAAAAGAGGGTATTTATACAAACCCCAAAGCCAAGAGAAAGCCAAGAAAAAGACCAAAAAGTCACACTGCAACGACTCTGGAAACTAGCCGTTGGAACTGATCTGACAGAGCGACCATTCTCTTGTTGTATATAGAGCTGAAGGTAAAAGAGGGTATTTATACAAACCCCAAAGCCAAGAGAAAGCCAAGAAAAAGACCAAAAAGTCACACTGCAACGACTCTGGAAACTAGCCGTTGGAACTGATCTGACAGAGCGACGGTCGACCGCGAGCAACAAAAAATCAATAGAAAATCAGCTGACGATCGACCGTGGCGGTCGACCGCGAAAGTTTCTGTTGCACACTATGCAAAAGATTCAGGCGTTGTTGACCGTGGCGGTCGACCGTGAACTGATACATGAAATACAGGTTTTGAAAAACTGTTTGTTGATTTTAAAACACTGTTTAAAAATATCAAATAAATTCTAAAAAATATAAAACTTTGGGGAATGATTGTAGACATGATAATAAACATGCTACAATGACTGGTTTCTAAAAAGGACTTCCCAAATAAAAAATATCATCATTTTATAAAATAGGCCAAAACATGAAAATGTAAACATGTGAATTTTGACATTTTGGCTAAACCATGTTTTGAAACTTTGCACAATGATTATGTAGACTTAATAAAATATGTATATGATTATTGTTAAGTCCAAAAACTAAGAATACAATATTTTTATAAATACAATTAAAAATGAAACATAGGAGTATGTATATGAAAATATATTTGTTTCATATCTAAGTAGATAAACCAAAACACAATAATAAATATGAAATATGTAATTTCATATTTATAAACATAAAAACCAAAACTTGTGTTGTATATATTATAACTATATATATACATAGAAAACAAATACGTGTGTGTATATGATATNACACTATGCGGATGAAGCTGAACTTGGATCTTGAACTTGAATTGCATAAGCTTCACCTACTATTCCGCCAACCTCCATTTGACATGATCGTTGAAGCTCTATTCCATCCATCCTCCAACACGTTGTTTGCCTAGAATAAATACGAAAACACAAACACTAGACAAACAACATTAGTCGTAAATTGTTTGTTAAATATCATCAAAACAAAGAGGCTAACACGAACAAGAGATTTTATACTGGTTTCACCAATCCGGTGTACATCCAGTCCCCAAGAAAATTCCGCTTGAGATTTCCACTACAATTTTGAACCAAGTATAAAATTAAAACCAAACCTGACCAATTTGCAAGACCTTGTAAATTACAACACCAATTGACAAAACTTTGCCAATTGCATACCAATCTCTAGACCAAGAGATTAACCTCTATCAAACTAAGAGAACTTTTCTTGAATCAAACAACTCAATTCCTATAAGTCTTGATTTGTAGTGTTGTGTAGCAGTGGCTTAGGAAAAATTTTAACCTTTGGAAATTGCCTAATTAATAAGTATTTTGAATGAGGATCAAGTCCGACGAATTGGCTGCGATGTACTGCTTGTACAAGTCCGGATCTAGTCGCTGCAGATCAGTCGCTGCGATCCATGTATTCTCGGACTCTGTCTTACCCTTCCACTTGACCAAAGAGGGAGAAACAAGTGGGTAGTGAGTATCTTGTATGCACTTTATATTCTTTTATATTTATGGAGAAAATTGTTTGTCATCATTAAAAAGGGGTAGATTGTTAGGACTCATGTTTGTGAGCCTACTTTCTAATCTAGTTTTGATGATTAATAAATAATTTATAATTGTACTTTCCAGTATTTGTGTTTTGCTCAATGTGTATTCAGGTTGAAAGGACTTGTGCTGTATCAATGATATTTGGAATGAAGTCGATGCAATTCAAGATCCAAGATTCAAGATCAAGCTTCATGCAAATCAACTTGGGTATATTAGTTTTAGGAATTATACATTGTGTGTTATGCTTAGAGATTAATTCTTATACACACGTGTATTTCTCATTTTTATCATAATATGAGTGTTTTTTAGAAAATATCGAGTCTTTGGATTATTGATTTAATAATAATGTTTTATAGCTTTTACAAATTCTATTAATCCATTCAAAGAATTTCCAAATGTATTTGAAATTGTTTTGTTAAAATCAAATGTTTAAATGAACTCGTATTTTTTTGAGATTTTACAAAATGATGAGTTTTCATGAACGGGGAATGATATTTTAAAAACTTCTTTTCTAACATGTTTATATTCATGCATATAAACATTTCCCAAGTTTCACAATGTTTAGAATTTATTTGATATTTTTAAACACACTTAGAAAATCAGATTTTCTACTTAAAACTGGGATGTGCACGTTTTTCAGTCAACTAATACTATTCATCAGTCGACCGATGAAGTACTCTGCAATTGCCAAAAAGTTTTTGCTCAGTCGACCAACCTCCATCAGTCGACTAAATAGTATTTTCAGTCAACCGATGGTTTGCATCAGTCGACCGATAGTTTCCCAGAATCAGCCAACGGTTAGCTCATCAATCAACTAAACAGTACATCAGTGGACCGACGATACTATAACGGCTAGTTTTCCAGACTCACTTGTTTATGTTTTTTGATTGGTTTGAGAGGCTATAAAAAGCTCTCAACTCTTATTTATTTCTTATGGATGTTTAAGTGAGTTTACACAACTTTGTTTTAAAGTTTTAAGTGTGTTTTTGTTTATACAAAAAGAGTTTACAAGAGGAGGAGATCATTTCGGTTTTGAGCATCATTCTTCGAATCTCTATCTCTCAAGTTCTTGGAGAAGTTTTTCTAAACTTAGTTATCTAGCTTGTTTATATTTAAATTGTTATATTTATATTTGCCAGATTAATTCAAGTTTGATTTTATTTTTTCTTATTGATTTCACACACAACCTATTTGAGCTTAAGTATTTTCACATATTGTATATTTAAGTTGTGGTGAGTGAATAATTGAGTGTGAGCTTCATTTTAGTACTCATCTTCTTTAGAGAACAAATCTTGTTATTTGCACTTTATTATTGAGAACACGTTGTAATACACAAGGACACTTAGAGAAGTGGTTGGGATAGACCGTGGTTAATTTTAAGAGGAGTGGCGTTGGTTGTAAAGCCTAGGAAGAGATAGTAAATCCATGTACTTGAGGAAGATAACACGGGTAGGCCAACACTTAGAGGAGTATATTATGTATTGACAATTGTGTGAGTTTTAAACGTTATTGTTGAGCGTCGAAAACCGATTATGTAGTTGCTTTTGTGATTAGTGGAGAATCTCCTCGAGGGTGAGGAGCGGAGACGTAGATCGAGGGTGACCAAACTCCTTGAACATATTTGTGAAACAAGAGCGTAGTTATACAGTCAACTGGATTTGATCTGCGGTGGTCTACGGACTAACGTGTCCCCGACACAGGCAAAGGTCCCACATGAAGTATCAGAAGATAAACAATTATTGTGTTTTGTTAGATAAAGTTATAATTTTTTATTTTTTCATTGTAAGAAGATCTTATAAAAAGATCGACTTTTCTTTCAGTTCAGACTTATAATCAATAAATGGTGTAACAGGTTCGAAAGCAATGGAAAAAATAACTTTTGACGAAAACACCTATAAAAGGAGAGAAAATCATCTACAACACAAGAGAGACACACAGAGAGAAACATATACGCGCAGAGGCATACGAGAGGTATTGCTAAGAGAAGACTGAGTTAGCTTCCAAGCAATTCAATCCTCATCAATAGCAAAAAGACCCATCATCTTAGTCGGCGAGTCAATGGAGTACAAGATCGACGATCCATCGGCACACGGAAAAGAACCCTAGGAAAAATAAAATTTTCCTTCGTTTTATTGTATTTATTTTATTGTAATCTGTGGCAATTATAATTCAAAATAACCTAAAACTAGATTGCGACTCCGCTGGGGACTTCCTTCTCCTTTGACGAGAAGATTGTATCGCACGCCGACACTAAGAACATTGGGTCTTTTGCTAAAATACTAGTCGTTGAATTTGATCAAGCGAAGTTTAAGGAATCAATTTCCCAGAATAAAATCTCTACGACGACAACCATGTGCAGTTGTCACAAAATTCACTACAGTACGAATCTTGGGTCTAAAACGACCCCCGTGTGTGGAAAGCCCACCTTTGCCGAGGATAGTTCGAGCTATGCTGGAAGCCCAATAAACTTTACCAATGACAAAGGGATTTCGACTCTCGCCTCGAGCAAAGATTAGGATCTCGGACTTCAGTCTTCGACTCCTTTAGGAGTTCAATTCAAAGTGTCTCACGATGCTCGCTATGCTTCTTTGACAGAAGAAAAGAATGTGGGTTATTCCTCATCCAAATTTACTCAAAGGAATAACATCATCATCCATGATTCCGTTGGAAAAACATCTATCTAACGTCGCCGTAAGCGACGTTCGCATTCCAAGGCCAAAACCAACAAAGTTGGCACCAATGCTGACTTGAGAGAATTCATAACTCTGAAGAGAACTCTCCGATGTTAGCATTGCATGAACCTCAGAGAAGTAATCTTGGGAGTTCATAAGAATTGCCAATGAAAAGAAACATTCTTCAATCGTCTTAGTTATATTCCTAAGATTTTAGAAATTTGGATTAAACGACGACGACGCACTCAAAGGAGCAAAATGCAATTGTTCACTGTCAACACAACAAGTGTGGCTTATAGAGACGATGAGGAAAGTTCAGATAGCTCGCCTAATCCAGTATACTCTCATGGCATTGGATCCATTCTACCAGAAGCCGATGGAGTATATCACAACACTAGGCTAAGGAGACGAGTGATTGTTTCTTTTGACTACTCCTCCATCCCGATGCAAACATCACAGTCTGCATCCCAGTTGAATCAACCCACTTCTAGTGGAGCCAACTATGCCATGGCATCAAATCCAACCACTATTTCAAGTCAAAAATGACAATGGGAAATAGGCATAACAAACTGAGAATACGTTGTGACCTAAATGGCAATTCAGAAGAAAGATTTGGATGAACGAATTGCACGACTAGAAGAGATGGTTAAGTAACTTTTACTAGCCTCTCATCCTCAAGTGAGTTCTTTGAAAGGAAAAAAGGCCATTTGGCGAAAATCCTCTTGAAGACGATCAAGAATAGCAAGATTATATGGACTCTAAACATGTAAGGTCAAACGGTACACTACCGTCAAAACCAAATAAGGAGGTCAATGCCCTAGAAGACATTTAGAAGTAGCTCAACATTCTTTCTCAATGAACAGAGCTCAAGAAGATTGGAATCACCTAACCTTATCCCTTCGAATGGGATATGGTTCCCTATCCGTCGAAGTTCAAGCCACCAACACTTCATGCGTTCAATGGTAAAGATTTCCCGAATCCGCATATCTACTGTTAGACCCTAGAGAGGGGGTGATTAGGGTCTTATGCTAATCTAATCTGATTAAAATGCCAATTAAAAATAATTAACAAGTTATCCTAGCAAGTATGAAATACAATAATATATATGAGCTAGGATAAGCAATATGAACAACAATATATATCCTAACAAAGAGATATAGGTAATGTATGTGCAAGGATGTATAAAAACTAACACAAGGGTAAACAAAATGAACTAGATAGTGGATGAAATAAATAATGAGACAATGGCGATATCTCAAACACACTCAAATGATCACGGAGTTCGGACCTTCCGTCCTACGTCTCCGCTCCCCACTCCCGGGGAGAAATCCACTATCAACCGGGTTTTCTACGTTCACCTGAATAACGTTTACACCTCACACTCGGTTTTCTAGCTAACCGAAAACTTTACAATCGACACTCTTGCAATCACACTCTACACACTCACAAGTGTTGGACCTAGCCGTATCTCCCTCAAGTGCTCGGTTACAACCTCTCCCTAGGCTCGTCAACCGATGCTACTTCTCTTGGGACGATCCCCGATTCTCACCACACACTCTTCTCGGTGTACAAGTGTATTACAAAGTGAATCTCACAATTAGGCTCAATACAATACTTGATTGTTCTCAACTATGGATGAGAACACAATGAAAGCTCACACTCAATGTTACAACTCTCACAACCCCAAATATATTATAAATGCAAATACAATAAGCTCAAGTGGGTGTGTGTAACAATGAGATAAAATCAAATCTAAACACAATATAAAACTAGCTTTAATAGAAATGATAATTAACAAATAATTATAAATAAAAGCTAGAGTAGAGTTTAAAAAACTTCTCAATAGATGACAAGATGGAGAGATGGAGATTGAAGCCCAAACATGAAGATAATCTCCTCACTACAACAAATTGCATTTTTCCCGACGCTTATTCCCGACGCATGGTTAAATACGTCGCCAAAAATTATGTTTTTCCCGACGCTTTTAGCTAGCGTCGGCAAAAAATATATTTTTCCCGACGTTTATAATAAGCGTCGCTAAAAGTGTATATTATTAGCGACGTTTTAACTTAGCGTCGGTGAAAGTTATGGATTTCCCGACGTTTTTTCATTTTTGTCGGCGAAAGTATAGTTCTTTAACGACGTTTTAGAATTAACGTCGCTAATAGTATGCATTTATCGTGACGTATTAGGTTAACATCGCTAAAAGTGTTTTTTTCCCGACGTTTATAATTAGCGTCGGTAAAAGCCATATTTTTAGCGACGCTATTTTATTTATCCGCGTCGCCAAAACCCCACCCCCAAATCCCCCCTCCGCGAAATAAAAGGAGGGAAAATTCCCCCCTTTCATTTTGACGAAGAGCCAAAATCGCCCCCAAATTCTCTGAAAGTTCGCCGCCTTCGTCGAAGCTCATCGCCGCCTCCGTCGGATCTCGCCGCCTCCGTCGGATCTCGCT